>NW_027187380.1:28335861-28394361 GCF_028583685.1 Petaurus breviceps papuanus | reverse complement strand
TGTGTGTTGCATGGTGTGATGGCATGCACAGTGTGCATGCTGTGTTTAGAACCAAGGCTGCAGTGAAGTTGTATGATGCAACATAGGCCAGCACTGCCAGAAACACCTTGGATTCATTACACGTTGTATTTTGAATTAATTTTTGGTCATGCCAAATTTTTTGTGACCCCTATGAGGTCACAATCTAAAGCAATGCAATAGAGAATCTCTTGTCAGTTCTATTGTTTATTTGTATTCAACTTTTGTATAGATTATGAATGAATTAGGGGACTTGGCTTCTTCTAGCCTGAGAGAAAGCTTATTTAGTTTTCTATACTGCATACTATATCTTTTCAATGATCTCAGCCTAAATAAATGTTCATTGAGCTCATGCTGGTATATCAAGATAGCAAATTTAAAGTAATTTTGTGTTTTATAGCTGAGTAAATTAGCCTGTTAATTTTTTTTGAAGCCAACTAATACACACTGTGTTAATTTAAAAGTCTTTCTTTCTAGTGCTTGTATTTTTAATTCTGGTGAATACTTTATTCCATATGGCCGTTTGACAGCAAGGAGCAGGGCACAGTCTATTCCCACAACTCAGTGTTCGCTCAAAGAAACTTATACCATCAGGCTCTGAAACGGAGCAGCCTTCTGGCACACAGATTTCTGTAAAAATATTTGTTAAGATGGTGTTTTATATAGACCCATGTTAAGGATCCTTTCTAGTCCTTCATTTGAAGTGTTCTGTAAGGTAATGACTTTATGGGTACTGATTTCCCTAGCTGGGTAAGTGATGAAAAGAAGACCTGTCATTATTAGGGATGTGTGATTATTCTAACTCCTTAATCTCTTTGCAGCTGCTGCAAGTCCTTTACATATATTGGCAACCCATGCATCAGCATCAGCATCACTGCCAACCAAACGTCAGAATGGTGATCAGTCAGAGCAGCCAGAACTGAAACGTATCAAAACAGAAGATGGCGAAAGCATAGTCATCGCAGTGAATGTGGACACACAATCTTCAGCAGTGAGGGAAAAAAACTAAAAACTTTGATTTCTTCATTTTGATTTCATATTTTAAAAAGTTTTTTTAATCAACTCTGTGGTGCCAAAAGGAAACATTTAACTTAATACTTAAAATATTGGAACATGTTCTCACCCAGTCGTTATATGGGCCCTGTGATCAGACTTCAAAATTCAGCACTGAAAAATGAAAATGAAAACACAGGTGGCCTTATAACTCAGTACTTTAAAAACAAAAATCAAACTAAAAAACACAAACATCTTGTTCTAAAGGCTGTGACATCCCCTCCCTACTGAAAAATCTCTGTTGCTACAGAGTTGGGGGAGAGCTGCAGCTTTTAAACTTAAATAATAAAAAAACAAAAAACACTTTAATGACTGAGTATCTCAGTGTAATGACAGCATGATAAACGCTTTGTGTAAACTGTTTCAAATGATTGTATATTCCTTAAAGGGAACAGAGGCAAGGAGCCATTTCCTCCATCTTGGCAGCTAGCCTTTCATAATGACCTAGCCAGTGCAGTTGTTGATAGATAATGCAGTATTTTGTTGTTCACATGTGGAATTTTTGAAGTGTACTTTAATTTCTTTGAAAAATAATGAGGTCTTTTGACATTTCACATCACTCCATTTAAACTATGAAAACTTTGGAATCACAATACTTTTCATGTGAAATTTTGTTTGGTTACAAAACACACGCAATACATAAAAAGATTTTTTTTAATTGATGGAATGATTTCTATCTGTCCTGTTAATGTTCAGATGAAGTTACTTTATTACATCTGCATTTTAAAAAATATTTTAGCAGTTGCCTGATAAAACTTAATCCAATTTTATCAAAAATGTGTAGTGAACAAATGCTTCTTTGGGTTTGCATGTAACAGATTAGAAATTCCAGTGTAAGTGAGCCATTAACTGATATAAAAGAACTGCTATTATTTTGACCAGAGCTGCACTAAAGCATTTCTCTTTTTTGCTACCTTTGGCTGTTTGTTACTTTGTGTT
Organism: Petaurus breviceps papuanus; assembly: GCF_028583685.1. Classification (NCBI taxonomy): domain Eukaryota; kingdom Metazoa; phylum Chordata; class Mammalia; order Diprotodontia; family Petauridae; genus Petaurus; species Petaurus breviceps. The sequence goes on along the minus strand of NW_027187380.1, from coordinate 28,392,351 downwards.
GACTTTGATTGTCCCTGGCAAAAAAAAAAAAAAAACAAAAAAAAAAAACTTCGATTTTCCAGTCTAAGTAAAACAAGTCTCACTTAGTATCTGTGTATGTTTAAAATGACAGAACTATTCTACTTTATTTAGAAAAAAATATACAATCTTTTATCACAGGTCCTTTTAAAGAAAAGATCTTGTCAAGAGGTATATTCAGTATTTTTAAGCTTAAATATTCAGCACAGGAGGAATTCATCTGACCAATATGTCTATAAAACTGTTAATATATGTCCTATGCCCTCCTATTTGGTATCTCCAATAAAGTAACTGCTGTGGTTTTTGAGCAGATGCTACCTTATAATAAAAGGATTCCATATATATACATACACACACATATACACATATATAAATTTTTTTGACATGTTCTATAGTTGAACATTTAAACTATCTTGCTGATTCTTTAATTTGCAGCAAGAGATTTCAATCTATCTTTGCATTTTGAATTCAAAACTAAGGCTGACTTTTTCTCCCTAAAAGATTTTATTATTTGGGGAAAGGAAGAAAAGATCAGAGAGTGAGAAAGAAGGATGAATTATCATACCTCAGCCCACATGCCTTCCAAAAAGAAAAAGTTCATGGATCTCTTTTCATTTGGTACTTTAGAGCTGATTACTGTGGGAGTAGAAGATGAGACTTTGGCCTTAATTTTGAATTTGTTGAGTTTTCTCTGTAATCATCATAACATTATCTATTTAAATGTAGTTACTTCAGTATTTAATTACCTTTTTTTAAAAGGGGAGGAGAAAAAAATCCTGTATTTTCCTGACGGACTAAAATGGCTCAGAGTGGCATATTTAGGCAGTTTGGGAAATTCATTATTTATACAAAGACCAAATATGATAAATCTGTACTAAGTATCGTGTCAATCCACAATATGGGGCTGTCACAATGTTACTGCAGACATACATATTAAAAAATTATGAAAAATTACTGCATACTAGCTGAATTTATAGCAGCCATTTTAAAAACAATAATTAATAAAAATGAAATCCAGCATATGAATGAGGCCTTTTTGTGTAACAAGCAGAAAAGTGTAAGTTAACCAAAAGCCAGAAAAGGTTTAGATTTGCCTCTTCAAACACTCTATGAAATCTTTCACCCAAAAGGTTTACAGTTTGAAGAATAGTCATCTGAATGTAGATTTACCAGATTAGAGTGTCATTCTAGGAAAAGGGATGGTATCTATAGCATTGTGCTTAAACACTGGTAGAACCATATACCTATTTAATCATTCTAAAAATGAAGGCAGATGGAGCCATTCTGTGAAATACCAGAATCTGGAAGGTCTAGGTAGATACATTTGAAAGATGAATCAGCCTGCTGAGGGTCATAGTTTGACAATAGCATTTTGGAAAGATTTCAATCACTTGAAAGCTATATGGCACTGGAAATATATTTCTAGAGCATACGTTGAGGTTTGTAGCTATCTTACCATCTACATCCACATCTTCCTAGCAGAGGCCCATGAGCTGAGTTTATATATCTTTGAATTTATCTGTCTCAGACAGCCTCACAGCTATGCCTCACCCTAACTACAGGGCTAGAAGGATTCTTGTAGGGTATTCCTAAAGGGATTTTGTATTTTCTATACTTTAAACAGATAAAAGGGGGAGGAAATGTGTTTTAGACATGTTTCTAAATCTAGGACCAAACAGCTCATTTTTCAACGTGAGGATTGCAAACATTCTTCTCCCCCATCTTCTGCTTAATGCCTCACTAATTACTTTATTCCATAGTCCTTATGGGCATAAGCATAGTAAGGTAGAATAGAAGAAAACCATGGGCTAGTATCCCATTTTGGGTCCTGTTCAGTGTGTTAGTCTATTATAAACCAGGTTTAATACCTGGTTCTTCTAGATGATTTCTATCCAATAACCCTCGAAATATCCTCTCAAAGTCTTTTAACTCATCTTCTAGTCCCACAGAATGCAACTTCATACTTCAGAAGATGCCATTATTTCACATGTCTACCACTAGAGCTGATACATAGTTTTACCAAATGTGCATGTAGTTGTTTTCATTTAGCCAGATGTGATTTATCCCCTATGCATATTGGGTCTCAGGATTGTGCTGTCCTGTTACCTACCCAGAAAGTTTCTGAGCTACCTCAGTATTTGTAATTTTCATTTTAACGTAGTCCTGAGCCTGTAATTTTGAAGGCAAATGTGTTAACAAATTTACCACAGGTTAAATTTGGGTAACTTATTTGCTGCTCTCCGCATTAACATAGTTATTATGATTGTCACATGACAGAACAATAATGTATACTGGCCTATAGCTAGCTACTGGCTAAGGAGTCAGGAATTGGATCCCAGGGAGAGCAGGTGGCACATTTTGCCATTTAATCTCATATGGGTTGTTACTGTAGTTTTAGAGGTAGTAACCCTGTTTACGTGGGAGAGGGAAGAACACTCTTTTGTACTCATTTCTGAGTATTACAGTTGGGGGAGGTGGGGCAACAACAAAAAAATCTATTAGGAAGCTTAGTAGATTGTTGTACCCAATAGCCTTAGCTATTAGCTTTAGTAGCCAATAGCCTTAGCCCAGAAGGTGGTTGGAAAAGATGGGGATTAGTATCAAGCACTCAGTTTCTACTGATTAACTCTATGCAAATCCACATCTTTTTAATTAATAGCTGAGATTGAATCCTTGTAGGTATCATGATTTTATTCAGACCTAAATACTAACTAGATTGCTCAAAGAACTTCTATTTGAGCATAATAATATATAATTTATGCAAGCCAATTTATGCTCAAAAAACTTTTCTATATATACATTCATATTTTCAAAAGTGAACTTGTGGTTCAAATCCATAGGACATAAGCTAAGGCAGTGATTGTTCAATTATCCTTGGCTTCCTTGTCAGGATTATAGAAAAAGGAGCAGGGCAGAGACTAATGTTTGAAAGCAGTGAACTAAATTTTTTGGAACAAAATTCTTCAGTGTTGAAGGATTCAAGGAGGTTTTGTACTGAAGCTTTTGGGTCTCTAACATCATTGCCCAAACATTTAGCCCTACTAGACATATTGATCTTGGTGTTTCAATATCAGGTCTTCTAAGGATATGTGTGTCCAGGAATATTTTGTTGTTTTTTAGTTTGGGGAGGGGGGAAGGGGTGGCTGGCAAAAGACAGGGGTTTTAGGCTTCACAGTCTGCCCTTGGTAATATGCCCTTGACCTAATAGTACAGTCTATGATCTTATGTGTGACAAAGAGTTGTACAAGTTAGAAAGCAATTAAGAAAGAAAAAAGCTTTGGGAAAGAAATATATAATGAAGGATCTATGATTTGTCAGGGTAGGTACTTTTATTGATGCATATGACAATCCCCTTCAACTTAGGTTTTCGTGGGTTGCTATGGCCAAAAAAAAAAATCAGACTATTATCTGAGGACTATAAAACACATTACATATGTGTAATGTTGCCCAAGAAATTATGTGTAATAATCTTAATGGTTTTATTTGAAGGAATATGCTTACTCAGAGGGCCAATAATGATAGGGAAGTGGGAAGAGGGGAAGGCATTTATATGTACTAGTAATGAAATAATATGGATTAGTGCCAAGAATAAGGATATGAAAGGAACCCTAGTGATAATTCAAGGTTTAGAAAATTTATCATACTAAAAAGGTTTCACTGTGCTACTTATTGTATCCACTCACTGTTCTAAACTGTCTTGGTGATTACAAATTTCACTTAACATTAGCCTAAGCTTAATGTTATTTATTGCTTCCTTCATATGATGAACTCCTATCTATACTGATATTCATGTTCATAGCAATAAAGTATACCATAATATGGTCACTGTTGATCCCTAATCAACCATACCAAGTGGGAAATAGCTTACCACCTTCCTTTTGTTCTCATGACCAAGTTGGGCTTGGCATCTTCCTCTCTATCCCACACTCTCACTTTTTGTATTCTCTTTAACTAGATTTCATTTGTACAGATGAGAGGTCACCTAGCGTTTGCCCTGAGGGACTACTGTAAATAAGCTATATTATTTTCAGCATATAAACTAAAAGGGTAGAGAACATTAGAAATAAAAAGTTTAAATAAAACAACCCCTGCCTTAAAGGAAGTGTACACTCTTAGACAACTGTAACAAAACTAATGGTAAAATTAATAGTGAAACTAATAAAATGAATGCAAACTTTCCATTCTTGAGTTATCACATTTATTTTTCCTTTTAAGAAGTAATGCTATGGGAGGCCGCCTCCCGAAGCAAGACCGCCCTGTGGCTCCGGCTTCCACCTTCCCAATCCATGTAAAAAGGGGACAAACTTTTGAGCTGCAGAACCCACAAAATGACACAGAGAAGCTAACCTGCTGCTGAGGACAGCCTGGCAGGCCGGCAGCGCTCTGGGAACCGAGCCCAGCCACTCGTGAGCCGTGGTTTTAGCCCCAGGGTGGGCCTGACCAGCCGAAGGCTGGAGGAACTCCAGATCACCAGCAGCTGTGGCCGTTTCCAGATTTATCAACACATAGATGTGAAGGACAAAGTGAGAGGTCAGTGCAGTCTGGACTTTGGGACCAGTAGTAGGAAGTGCTTTGGCTTTTGCCCCCAGGGCAAGAAGCCACTGAGACGCCCCGCACAGCCAGCACCACATGGCAGCTTCAGCTCCTGGCCTGCAGAGTGTAGGGGTCCAAGAACCCATCTGAGGGGTAATCGCTCTTGCTTTAACCTGCTTGCATCTGGATTGTGGTCTAGGGTAGAGGTCCTGGGGTGTGTGTCCAGCTTGCCAGAGCGTGTGGAGGCCTCAGAGAGGGCACCCATCTAATACTTCCAGCAGTTGAGAAAACCCCAGTGTTTGGTACAACAGCTCCTCTGGCTAGTGGCAGAGTCCCGCTGTGGCAAAAAGCTCTGGGGTCAAGTGACTGAGGGGCGACATGACCAGGCAAAGGAAGCAAAACAAACAGAAGAATCCAACATTAGACTCCTATTTTGGGGACAAAAAGGAGCAAAGCATGGAACAGGAGGAAGACAGTGAAGTCAGAACTCCTGCACCAAAAGCTTTAAAGGAAAATATGAGCTGGTTACATACAGGCCATAGAGGACCTTAAGAAGCAGATAAGAGAAGTGGAGGAAAAATTGGGAAGAGAAATGAGTATGATGCAAGAAAATTATGAAATGAGAGTCAACAGCCTGACTAAGGAAAATCACACCTTAAAAAACAGACTGACTCAAATGGCAAAAGAAGCTCAAAAGGGCAATGAGGAGAGGAATGCCTTGAAAAGCCGAATTTGCCAGATGGAAAAAGAATCTCAAAAGCTCAATAAGGAGAATCGTTCCCTTGGATTTAGATTGGATAAAAGGGAAGCTAGTGACTTTAAGAGAAATCAAGATGATGTTAAACAGATCCAAACAAATGAAAGAATAGAAGGCGATGTGAAATATCTCATTGGGAAAAACACTGACCTGGAAAATAGATCCAGGAGAGATAATTAAAAATTATTGGACTGCCTGAGAGCCATGACCAAAGTAAGAACCTAGAAATCATCCTCCAAGAAATTCTCAAGGAAAATTGCCCTGATGTTTCAGAACCAGAAGGCAAAATAGAGGTTGAAAGAATCCACCGATCACCTCCTGAAAAAGATCCCAAAAAGAAAACTTAATATATCCAGGTTCCGGAATTCCCACATCAAGGAGAGAATATTATGAGCAGCCAGGAAGAAACAATTTGAATATTGTGGAAACACAATCAGGATAACACAGGATCTGGCAGCTTCTACACTGAAGGATCAAAGGGCCTGGAATAGGATATTTATCACAGTTAAAAAATAAAAACCAAGAATCACCTACCCAGCACAACTGAGTATCATGTTTCAGGGGAAAATATTGTCATTCAGTGGAATAGAGGACTTTCAAGCATTCTTGATGAAAAAAAAACAGAGTTCAATAGAAAATTTGACATCCAGATACAAGAACCAAGAGAAGCTTGAGAAGGTAAACAGGGAAAGAAATCATAAGCCACTGATCAAAGTTGAATTATTAACATTCCTACATGGAAAAAGGATAATTGTAAATGAGGAAACTTTTCTCAGTATGAAAATAGTTGAAGGGAATGGAAATTATCATATGTGTGTGTGTGTGTCTATTTTGGAAGGTATGCGGGCATATGAATGCATGTGTGAATGTGTATATATATGCTTACAAGTATACATAGATAGAGGGCACAGGACCAATTTAATAGGAAGGGATAATACTTAAAAGGTGAAATTAAGAGGTGAGAGAAGAATATAATGAGAGGAAATGGAGACAAAATGGGGTAAACTATCATAAAGAAGAGGCAAGGGAAAAGGGTTACAATGGAAGAGAAGAATAGGAAGGCAAAAGGGAATGGGTCAGCCTTATTCTCACTGAACTTGGCTCAGGAAGGGAATGAAATACACACTAAATAGAGTATCCCACCCTACAGGAGAGTAGGGGGAAGGGGATGAAAGGAGGGATGATGGAAGGGAGGGCAGGCTGGGGGAGGGGGCGGGGAGGGAAGTTGCAAGCATTCATTTTTTGAAAAGGGACAGGATTAAAGTAGAGAATAGAACAAGTGGGTGGTGGGATAGGAGGGAGGGAAATATTGTCAGTCTTTTACAATATATCTGCTATGTTAATGTTTTGCATTAGCTACATATGTACAACCTATACTGAACTGCTTATCTTCCCAGTAAGGGTGGGTGACAAGGGAGGAAGGGAATAAATCTGGAATTCAAAGTTTTAAAATCAAATGTTTAAAATTATATATACATATATATGATTAATGTTAAATAAATATATAATTAATGGTAAATAAAAACTATGACTAATACTATCTTACATGTAATTGGGAAAGAAGATATACAGGCACTGGGGCATAGAGACCCACCATGCCCTAATGCAAAAGTCTAAGGGGGTATGGGAGAAGATATGGGAGAGAGCAGATTAGAGGAGGGGATATCCTGTGGGACTGCTATTCTGGGGTGGTGGGTAGGGGAACACAGGGAGAAAATTTGTAACTCAAAATCTGGTGGAAATTAATGATGTAAATCAGAAGTTAATAAAACATTTGAAAAATGAAAAAAAAAAGAAGTAATGCTATGTAAAATACTAGATCAGGCATCAACAACCACCATTCTAGTCCACTACTTAGTCTCTCATCTCCTATGACCTCAGTTTGCATGAGATAGAAAATAAAGAAGGAGGAAAAGAATTATTTTAGGTGATCTCAAAGGTAATGTTGCTTTTAACATTTTAAGTTTCTAGGTTTTCATTTTCCTTTCAGTAAGTTAAGATTATAAACACATATAATCTATTTGTCAGTTTATGAATAATATCAACTAGGAGGCAGAGGCTAGCTGGTGAAAGAGAACTCTGTCAACATTCCCCTCCAAACAACTTTAAAATATCCCATCATTTTGGCAGAGCCAAAAAAAAAAAAAAAGTCAGGGTGAATCAGTTTTTCTAGACCAAGACAATTTAAGAGGTTGGCAGGAGAGGTCTGTGATACTCGGGACTGGCATATACAGCAGCAGCACCAGAAGTAGGCACTGGAGGTGGCAGCAGAAGCAACGCTGAGAGCCTGCAGGCCAGAGTTAGTAAAGGGGTCAGGCAACTGGTCAGGAAGAGATTACAGGATACCCTAAGCTCACCTTGGAAACAGGACCATGTTGCATTAACCATACACATTTCTAGATTACAGTTCCTGGGTGGAGAAGAGCACAAGAACTGGTGGACACAGGAGAACTGGGGCCAAACCTGACCCAGAATCATACCAACTTGGAAACACAGAAAAACTTACAGACCCTGTAAAGAAACTCTGAAAATAGCAGCTGAAAAACCTGAAGCTTGGGAAAGTGCCCCAACCCCACTCTGGGAAAAGAGCCCAACTTTACCATAAAGTTAAAGGTAAAAAAAAAAAAATAGGCTGGAAATATGAACAATAAAAAAAGGACGAGCATAAAAATAGAAGGCAATGTGAAATATCTCATTGGAAAAACCACTGACCTGGAAAATAGATTCAAGAGAGATCATATAAAATTATTGGTCTACTTGAAAGCCATGATCAAAATTTAAAAAAGCCCAGACACCATCTTTCAAAAAATTATAGTGCAAAATTGCCCTGATATTCTAGAACCAGAGGGCAAAATAGTAATCAAAAGAATTCACTGTTTGCCTCTTGAAAAAAATCCCAAAAAGAAAACTAGGAATATTATAGCCAAATTCCAGAGTTCCCAGGTCAAGGAGAAAATACTGCAAGCAGTCAGGAAGAAACAATTTGAGTATTGTGGAAACACAATCAGGATAACACAAGACCTAGCAGCTTCAACTTAAGGAATTGAAGGGCTTGGAATATGATATTCTGGAGGTCAAAGGAGCTAGGATTAAAACCAAAAATCAGCTGCCCAGTAAAACTGAGTATAATGCTATAGGGAAAAATATGGTCATTCAATGAAATAGAGGACTTTCAAGCATTCTTGATGAAAAAACCTGAACTGAAAAGAAAATTTAACTTTCAAATACAAGAAGCAAGAAAAGCATGAGAAGGTAAACAGGAAAAAGAAATCATAAGGAACTTATTAAAGTTGAACTATTTACACTCCTATACAGAAAAATGATAATTGTAACTCATAAGACTTTTCTCAGTATGAAGATAGCTGAAGGGAATATATATGTATATATGTGTGTGTCTGTGTGTGTGTGTGTGTGTATATATATATATATATATATATATGTAGGAGGATATATGTGTACATAAATACATATGTAAGTATGGGCATTTGCATATTCATGTATACATAGACAGGGCACAGGATGAGTTGAATATGAAGGGATGATATCTAAAAAATAAAGAGGTGAGAGGAATTTACTGGGAGAAGAAAAAAGGAAACGATAGATTAGGGTAAATTATCTCATAAAAAAAGAGGCAAGAGAAAATTGTTACAATGGAGGGGAAGAGCAGGAAAGTGAAAGGGAATGGGACAACCTGATTCTTATTGAGTTTGGCCTAAGGAGGGGATAACACACACTCAATTGGGTATCTTACCCTACAGGAAAATAGGGGTAGGGGATAAGAGGGGGGAGGATAGAAGGGAGAGAAGACTGGGAGGAGGGTAGTTAGAAGCAAACATTTTTGAAAAGGGATAGGGTCAAAGGAGAAAATAGAATAAGTGGGGGGTGGGATAGGATGGAGGAAAATATAGTTTTCCACAATATGACTACTATGGAAATGATTTGGGTAACTACACATGTACAATCTATATTAAATTGCTTATCCTCCCAGTGAGGGTGGGTGAGGAAGAAAGAAGGGGAGGGGAGTAATCTGGAACTCAAAGTTTAAAAACAAATGTTTAAAATTTTGTTTTTTACATGCAAGTGGGAGATAACATATACAAGTACTGGGGTACAGAAACCCATCTTGCCCTACTAAGAAAGTTAGGGGGGTGAAGGGGAAGGATATAAGTGAGAACAGATTGGGGGAAGGGGTATTCAATAGGCTTGCTATTTTGGGGTGGGGGTAGGAGAAAGATGGAGACAGAAAAAATTATCACTCAAAATCATGTGGAAATGAATGTTGAAAACTATAAATAAATTTTTAAAAAGGAATTAATAAAGTCAAAAGAATGAAAAAGTTAGAAGAAAATCTGAAATACCTCATCAACCTGGATCAAGGAGAGATGATTTAAGAATGACTGGACAACCTGAAAGCCATGATCAAAAAAAGAAACTTAGACATTTTATTTATTCTTTTTTATTATTTTAACATGTGTTCTTAAAACTTTAATTTCCAGATCCTTTCCCATCTTCTCACCCACCCCCACTGGGAAGACAAGCAATACAATACAGATTGTACATGTGTTGTTTCACAAAACATTTCCATAGTACTTATATTGTGAAAGACTATATTGTGAAATCTTTCTGCTCTTCCCCTCCATTGTGTTTTCTCTTGCATCTTTCATATAAGAAAATTTGCCCTATTCTATCTCTTCCTTTCTCCTTCTCCCAATATATTCCTCGCTCACCTCTTAATTTTATTTTTAGATATCATCTCTTCATATTTGACTCATCCTGTCCCCTCTGTCTATGTATATATGTTACATACATATACACACATTCACATATATTACATATATATATATTCCCTTCAACTATCCTCATATTGAGAAAAAGTGTCAGGAGTTTAAATTGTTGTTTTTCCATGTAGGAATGTAAATAGTTCAACTTTAATAAGTTCTTTATGATTTCTTTTTCCTGTTTACTTTCTCATACTTCTCTTGCTTCTTGTATTTGAAAGTCAAATTTTCTGTTCAGCTCTGGTTTTTTCATCAAGATGAAAATCCTCTATTTCATTGAATGACTGTATTTTCCCCTGGAGCATTATATTCAGTTTTGATGGGTAGGTGATTCTTGGTTTTGGTCCTAGCTCCTTTGACCTCCAGATTATCATATTCTGAACCCTTCAATCCCTTAAAGTAGAAGCTGCTAGGTCTTGTGTTATCCTGATTGTGTTTCCACGATACTCAAATTGTTTCTTCCTGACTGCTTGTAATATTTTCTCCGTGACTTGGTAACTCTGGAATTTGGCTATAATATTCCTAGGAGTTTTCTTTTTGGGGATCTTTTTCAAGAGGTGATCTGTGAATTCTTTTGATTACTATTTTGCCCTCTGGTTCTAGAATATCGGGGCAAATTTTCCTTGAGAAGTTCTTGAAGGATAATTTCCAGGCATTTTTTTTTATTATGGCTTTTAGGTAGTCCAATAATTTTTAAATGATCTCTCCTGGATCTATTTTCCAGGTCAGTGGTTTTTCTAATGAGATATTTCACATTGCCTTCTATTTTCAATTGTTTGGATCTGTTTTATAGTATCTTGATTTCTCATAAAGTCATTAGCTTCCATTTGCTCCAATCTAATTTTGAAGAAATTATTCTCTGCAGTGAGCTTTTGAATTTCCTTTTCCATCTGGACAATTCATTTTTTTAAGGCATTCTTCACCTCATTGGCTTTTTGGACCTCTTTTGACATTTAAGTTAGTCTATTTTTTAAGATGTTATTTTCTTCAGTATTTGTTGGGGTCTCCCTTAGCAGGCTGTTGACTTGATTTTCATGATTTTCTTGCATCATTCTCAAATCTCTTCCCAATTTTTCCTCCATTTCTCTGACTTGATTTTCAAAATCCTTCTTGAGCTCCTCCATGGCCTGTAACCAGTTCATAATTTTTCTTGGAAGCTTTTGATGCAAGAGTTTTGACTTTGTTGTCTTCTTCTCGTTCTATGTTTTGATCCTTTTTGTCCCCAAAAAAGGATTCTATGGTCTGATTGCTCTTCCCCTGCTTGCTTATCTTGCCAGCCAGTTACTTGACTTTTGAGCTCTTTGCCGTGGTAGAACTCTGCTTCCAGAGTGGAGAGAGCTGTGTCCCAAATTGCTGGGGTTTTCATAGTTGCCAGAGCTATGAAGAGGGCAGCCTCTCTACAGCCACCACAAGCTCCAGCACACTGGTCACACACCCAGGACCACTACCCGAGACTGCAACCCAGATTCAAGCAGGTCAAAGCAAGAACGATTGCCCTCTGAATGGTTACTTGGTCCTCCTACAACATGCTATGTGGCAGCAGCTGCAGCCTCCACACCTTCACCACTTCTCACCCCAGGAGCAGGGACTAGACCATGCTCTTTTATCATTCAGTTCCAACAGAGTTCTCCATTGACCTTTTACTTTCTCTTAGGTGTTTATGGATTGAGAATTCTGGAAACCACCACAGTTGCCAATGATTCACTCTCCTAAAGTAATGCTATGCCACTGGTCGGGGCCATCCTGGGTCTGGGCCTGTGTGGCTCATGCAGGATTGTGCTCAGTTCCAAGTCTGATGCGACAGACCCTATCTGTTGGCCTGCCAGGCTACCTTCAGTGGGAGATTTGTTTCTCTCTGTCACTTTGTGGGTTCTGTATCTCTAAAATTAGTTTAGTCTTATTTTTTTAACCATTTTTGGAGGTGGTTAGAGCTGGAGCTCATGCAAGTTCCTGCTTTTGCTCTGCCATCTTAGCTCCACCTCCCCTTAGACATCATATTTCAAGAAATGATCAAGGAAAACTACCCTGACAGCTTAGAACCAGAAGGCAAAATAAAAATTGAAAGAAAAAGATCCTAAGATTGAAACTCTTAGAAACATTATAACTAAATTCCAAAACTCCCAGGAAAAAAGAGAAAATGTGGCAAGCAGCCAGAAAAAAACCCATTTAGATATTGTAGTATCCATCACATCCACCACAGCAATCACACAAGATTTAGTGGCTTCCATGTTAAAGGAAAAGAGGGCTTAGAATATGATATTCTGGGAATGCAAAGGAACTAGCACTACAGCCAGAAATCACCTACCAAGAAAAACTTAGGTGGAGAGGGGGTGGGAAATGGATATTTAATGAAATAGAGAGCTTTCAAGCATTTCTGATGAAAAGACCAGAGCTGAATAGAAAATTTGACAAACACAAGATTGAAGGTAAATATGAAGGAGAAATCATAGTAAAATTTTATGCAGCTATGTGAGAATATGACATATGTTACTTATAAATGGGTCAATTATGCTGGGATGATCGCAAAAAAAAATTGAAGGTGTGAGAAAGGGCATGCATAACTGGTAGGTGAGGGAAGGGAGAAGAATGGGGAAATTATCTCACATAAAAAGAGGGACACAAGGAAGACCTTGGGAGAAGTGGGTGGTGGCTGACCAATTGGTTCAAACAAATCAGTTCAAGAAGATATAATACATATGCTCATTTGGGTATAGAAATCTGTGTTACCCAGGAGGGAGGTAAAAGAGTTGGGGATGGAGTCAAGATGGTGGAGTAGAAACAGGATTCCGCAGGGCTATGGATTCCACCTCCCCCAATCCATGTAAAAGGGGACTCTGAACAAACTTTGGAGCTACAGAACCCACAAAATGACATAGAGAAGCTAACCTCCGGATGAGGACAGGCCAGCAGGTATCAGCCAGCACAGCTCTCTGGGAGCCAACCCCAGTGCCGTGCTAGCCGGAGGTCTTAGTCCCAGGGCAGCCTGACCAGCTGCCTGCTGGAGGGACTTCAGATCACCAGCAGCTGTGGCAATTTCCAGAATTATCAACACATAGATTCTAAGGACAAAGTGAAAGGTCAGTGCAGTGTGGACTTTGGGAGCGTGGTTGGCTTTTGCTTCTGCGGTGAGAAGCAGCAGAGGTGCCACAGCCTTGCAGCCACAGCCATGTGGCTGCTTCAGCTCCTGGCCTGCAGATTGTAGGGGGACCAAGCGTCCATTCTGAGGGGCAATCACTCTTGTTTTAACCTGCTTGGATCTAGATTGAAGTCTAGGGTAGAGGTCCAGGGGTGTGTAACCAGCTTGCCAGAGTGTGTGGAGGCTTCAGAGAGGGCACCCAACTAATACCTTCAGAAACTGAGAAAACTCCGGAGTTTGGGATGAAGCTCCCCCGTCTGGTGGCAGAGTCCTATTGCAGCAAAAAGCCCAAAAGTCAAGTAATTGAATGGCAACATGAGCAGGCAAAGGAAGCAAAACAAACAGCAACTGAACTTTACACTCCTATTTTGGGGACAAAAAGTATCAAAGCATGGAACAGGAGGAAGACAGTGAAGTCAGAACTCCTGCAGCAAAAGTATCCAAGAAAAATACGAGCTGGTTATAGGCCATAGAGGACCTTAAGAAGGATTCTGAAAAGCAAATAAGTGGAGGAAAAATTGGGAAGAGAAATGAGAATGATGCAAGAAAATTATGAAATTGGAGTCAACAACCTGACAGAAGAAAATAACACCTTGAAAAATAGACTAACTCAAATGGCAAAAGAGTCTCAAAAAGGCAATGAGGAGAAGAATGCCTTAAAAAGCTTAATTTTCCAGATGGAAAAAAAATCTCAAAAGCTCAATGAGGAGAATCATTACTTCAGAATTAGATTGGAGCAAATAGAAGCCAGTGACTTTATGAGAAATCAAGATACTATTAAACAGATCCAAACAAATGAAAAAATAGAAGGCAATGTGAAATATCTCATTGGGAAAACCATTGACCTGGAAAATAGAGCCAGGCCAGATAATTTAAAAATTATTGGACTACCTGAAAGCCATGATCAAAAAATGAACCTAAAAATCATCCTTCAAGAAATTCTCAAGGAAATTTGCCCTGATGTTTTAGAACCAGAGGGCAAAATAGAGTTTGAAAGAATCCACCATTCGCCTCTTGAAAAAGATCCCAAAAAGAAAACTCCTAGGAATATTATAGCCAGTTTCTGGAATTCCCAGATCAAGGAGAAAATATTATAAGCAGCCAGGAAGAAACAATTTGAATATTGTGGAAACACAATCAGGATAACACAGGATCTGGCAGCTTCTACACTGAGGGATGGAAGGGTTTGGAATATGATATTCTGGAGTGCAAAGGAGCTGGGATTAAAACCAAGAATCACCTACACAGCAAAACTGAGTATCATATTTGAGGGGAAAACATGATCATTCAGTGAAATAGAGGACTTTCAAGCATTCTTGATGAAAAAAACCAGAGTTGAATTGAAAATCTGACATGCAGTTACAAGAAACAAGAGAAGCATGAGAAGGTAAACAGGGAAAAGAAATCATAAGGAACTTATCAAAGTTGAACTACTTACATTCATACATGGAAAAACGATAATTGTAACTTATGAAACTTCTCAGTATGAGAATAGTTGAAGGGAATATATATAGAGAAGATACACACGCATACATATATATGTCTAAATAGGAGGGTATACAGGCATATGAATACATATGTGAATGTGTGTATATATATTTACAGGTATATGTAGAGAGATGGCACAGGACCAAATAGGAAGAGATAAAACTTAAAAGGAGAAATTAAGAGGTGTGAGAGGAGATGGGGAGAGACAGTATGGGGTAAACTATCTCATAGAAGAGGCAAGGAAAATTGTTACAATGGAGGGGAAGAACAGGAAGGCAAAAAGGGAATGGGTCAACCTTATTCTCACTGAATTTGACTTAGGGAGGGAATGACATACACACTAAATAGGGTATCTCACCCTACAGGAGAGTAGGGGGGAAGGAGATGAGAGGAGGGATGATGGAAGGGAAGGCAGGCTGGGGGGGAGGGAATTTGGAAGCACACACTTTTGAAAAGGGACGGGATCAAAGTAGAGAATAGAACAAGTGGGAGGTGGGGTAGGAAGTAGATAAATATAGTCAGTCTTTTACGATATATCCACTATGGAAATGTTTTGCATAGCTACACATGTACAACCTATACTGAATTGCTTATCTTACCAGTAAGGGTCGGTGACAAGGGAGGAAGGGAATGAATCTGGAATTTAAAGTTTTAAAATAAGATGTTGATAGATAGATGATAGATAGATAGATAGATAGATAGATAGATAGATAGATAGATATAGATATAGATATACTACTATTATTACTTTACATGTAACTGGGAAATAAGATATATAGGCACTGGGGCATAAAGATCCACCATGCCCTACTGGAAAGTCAAAGGGTGTATGGGAGAAGATATGGGAGAGAGCACATTGGAGGAGGGGATATCCAGTGGGATCACTATTTGAGTGGTGGGTAGGGGAAAAACAGGGAGAAAAGTTGCAACTCAAAATCTGTCAGAAATGAATAATGTAAACCAGAAGTTAATAAAGCATTTGATTTATTTAAAAAATGTATAAATAAGGATTCATGATAATTTAAAAAAAGAGAGAGAGGATGATGAAAAGGGCAGGTTTTTTTCAAATGTATTTATTTTCAGTTTACAACATAAAAAACTTTTGAGTGTTAAATTCTCTCCTCCCACCCCCACAAGATGACGTGCAGTCTGATATAGGCTCTACATATACATCCGTATTGAACATCAGTCATATTGTATCAGGAGAATTATAATGGAATGAACCATAAGAAAGAAGAAGCAAAACAAAACAAAAAAGAGAGAGTAGTGTGCTTTGCTTTCAGACTCTAATTCTTTCTCTGGATGTGGATAGCATTTTCTATCATGAGCCTTTTGGACTTGTCTTAGAACCTCTTCTGAGAAGAACCAAGTCTATCAAAGTTAGTCATCATGCAGTGTGGCTACAGTTGTGTACAATGTTCTCCGGGTTCTGCTCCCCTCAGCATCAGTTCATATAAGTCTTTCCAGGTTGCTCATAATTTATAGCATAATAGTATTCCATTACATTCATATGCCACAATTTGTTTACTCATTCCCCAGTTAATGGGCATCCCCTCAATTTCCAATTCTGGCCCACCACTAAAAGAGCTGCTATAAATATTTCTGTACATGTGTTTCTTTTTCCCATTTGTATGATCTTTTTGGGATACAGCCCTAGAAGTGGTATTGCTCAATCAAAGCATATGCACTTTAGGTGTAGTTCCAAATTGCACTCCAAAATGGTTGGATCAGTTCACAACTCCACCAACAATGCATTAGTGTTCCAATTCCCTACATTTTCTCCAGCATTTATAATTTTCTTATTTTGTCACATTAGCCAATTGGACAGGTGTAATAATGGTACCTCTTTGTTGTTTTGATTTGCATTTCTCTAATCAATAGTTATTTAGAGCATTTTTTCATATGACTTCATATACCTTTAATTTCTTTGTCTGAAAACTACCTGGTCATAACTTTTAACCATTTATCAACTGGGGAATGACTTGTATTCTTATAAATTTGACTCCATTCTCTATACATTTTAGAAATGAGGCCTTTAGGGGTGGCTAAGTGGCGAAGTGAATAGAGCACCAGCCCTGGACTCAGGAGGACCTGAGTTCAAATCCAGCATCAGACACTTAACACATACTACTGTGACTTTGGTCAAGTCACTTAATCCCAATTGCCCCACCTTCCCCCTCCAAAAAGAAAAAAAAAGAAATGAGGCCTTTATCAGAGACACTGGTTGTAAAAATTCCCAGTTTTCTGCTTTCCTCCTAATCTTGGTTGCATTGGCTTTGTACAAAAAATTTTCAATTTAATGTAATTGAAATTATCCTTTTTACATTTCATAATGTTCTCTGTCTCTTGTTTGGTCATAAATTCCTCCATTTTGCATAAATCTGATAGGTAAACTATTCCTTGTTCTCCCAGTTTGCTTATAATATCAGCCTTTATATCTAAATTGTGTGCCCATTTGGACATTATTTTCATATACAGTGTAAGATATCAGCCTATGCCCAGTTTCTGCCATACTGTTTTCCAGTTTTCCCAGCAGGTTTTGTCAAATAGTGAGTTCTTATCCTAGAAGCTAGAGTCTTTGGGTTTATCCAACAGTAGATTACAATAGTTATTGACTACACTGTCTTGTGTACCTAACCTATTCCACTGCTCCACCACTATGTTTCTTAGCCAGTACCAAGTAGTTTTGATGATTGTTGCTTTATAATACAAGTTAAGATCTGGTATGGCTAGGCCACCTTCCCTAGCATTTCTTTTAATTTATTTCCTTGATATTCTGGACCTTTTGTTCTTCCAGATGAATTTTGTTATTTTTTTCTAGGTCTATAAAATAGTTTTTTGGTAGTTTGATTGGTATGGCACTGAAAAAGTAAATTAATTTAGGTTAAATTGACATTTATATTACATTATCTCAGCCTACACATAAGCAACTGATGTATTTCTAATTATTTAGATCTGACTTCATTTGTGTGAAGGAAGGAAGATTAAGACAGGCAGTGGTCAGAAGCAAAACAGACTTCTGAGTCTGAGGAAATGGAAAGAATAAACCCAAAACAGGAAGGAGAGAAATATACTGTAATTGTAACTCAACCATAAAGCACATAGCAGAATGGATTAGAAACCAGAATCCAACAATATTTTGCTTACAAGAAACACACAGACACAGAGGCAAAATAAGGGACTGAAGCAGAATCTATTATGCATAAGCTGAAATAAAAAAGGTAGGGGTAGCCATCATGAACTCAGATAAAGCAAGAGGAAAAAATAGGCCTACTGGAAAGATAATCAGGCAAACTACACTTTGCTAAAAGGTGCTCTAAACAGTGAAGTAATATCAATACTAAACATATGTACACCAAATGGCACCAAATTCTTAAAAGTAAAAGTTCAGTGAGTTACAGGATGAAATAAACAGTAAAATTATACTAGTGGAGGACGTCAATTTTCCCCTTCCAAGAACTAGATAAATTTAACCAGAAAATTTAAAAGAAGTTACAGAGATGAATAAAAATGTTTAAATGTTAGGTATGATAGACCTCTAGAGAAAAGTGAATGGGGAATAGAAAGGAGTGTACATTTTTTTCAGCTGTTCCTGAGAAACTTCACAAAAACTGACCATGTTATTAGAGCACAAAAACCTTACGTAAATGCAGAAAAGTAGAAACATTAAATGCACCCTTTTCAGACCATACAGCAATAAAAATTCAATAAAGGGCCTTGGAAGCAGAGATTAAAAATTAGTAGGAAACTAAATAATACTAAAGAACAAATGAGTCAAAAACAAAACATAGAAATCATTTAAAATTTATATCTAAATGCTTCAGTAAAAAAGAGAGCAGATAAATGAATAGGGCAGAAATTCCCAATTAAACACCAAATTGGAAATCCTGAAAAAGAAGAGACTAATAAAATTCAAAGTAAAAAAAAAGCCTCTGAACTAATAAAAACTAAGGACTGGTTTTAAGGAAAAAAAAGTAGATAAAACATTTCTTAATTTGTATGAGAATCAAAAACGAAAAGGGTGAATGTACCACCAATGAAGATGAAATCAAGGCAATTATTAAGTGTAATTTAGCCCAATTATATGCCAGTAAAACTGATCATCTAAATGAAATTGATGAGTATTTACAAAAATATAAATTACCCAGGTTAACCGAAGAGGAAATAGAATACTTAAATAACCCTATGTTGGAAAAAGAAATTGATCAAGCCAGAAATGAGCTCCCCAAGGAAAAAATCCTGAGGAGCAAATGGAAATGAATTCTACCAAACATTTAAAGAACAATTAATTTCAATACAATTTGTAAAAATTGACAAAGAAGGAGTTCTACCTAATTTCTTTTATGACAAAATTATGACTTTGATACCTAAACCAGTAAAGAGCAAAAGCAGAAAGAAAACTATGGAAGAATTTCCCTGATGAATATTGATGCAAAAAATTTAAATAAAAACTAAAAAGGAGATTACAGCAATGTCACAAAGATCATATAGCATGACCTGGTGGGATTTATACCAGCAATGCAAAGTAAACTGTAAACATAATAGACCTTATCAGTCACCAAAACCAAAAATCATATTATTATCTCAAAAGAGGCAGAAAAAGATTTTTACAAAATACAACACAAGGAAGAAATGGTGCTTTCCTTAATATGATAAGTAGTATCTATCTAAAACCATCAGCAAGCATTATCTGTAATAGGGATAAGCTAAGAAGCTTTCCCAATAAGATTAGGGGTGAAGCATTGTCATATTATTCAATACATTAGAAATGCTAGTTTTAGCAATAAGACAAGAAAAGGAAATTGAAGGAATTAGCATAGGCAATGTGGAAAAAAACTTATCTTTGCAGATCATACAATGGTATACTTAGAGAATCCTAGAGAATCAATTAAAAAACTAATTGAAACAACAATTTTAGCAAAGTTGATAAATACAAACCAATATAAATCATCTCAGTGTGTGTGTGTGTGTGTGTGTGTGTGTGTGTGTGTGTGTAATCCCAGAAGGAAAAGAAAGAAAAATTCCATTTAAGATAACTGTAGACAATCTGTTTCTATCACAACTGTGACTAATGTGGAATTTTGTTTTACATAAAAGCACAGGTATAACTTACATCAAATTGACACCATTTTCAGAAGAGTGGAAGGGAGGAAGGCAAATTTGATACTCAAAATCTTGTAAAAAATGAATGCCAAAAATTTACTTTACATGTAATTGGTAAAAATAAAATATATTTAAAATGAAATAAAATAAAATAACTCTAGACAATATAAAACATTTGGGAGTCTACCTGCCAAGACAAACTCAACAACTTTATGAGCAACAATTATGAAATACTTATTATGCAAAGATAAATTTCAACAACTGTAGAAATATTAATTTTATTTTAGTAGACCGCCTATAATAAAAATTATAATTCTACCTGAAGTCGTTTGTTAATTTACTTATTCAGTACCATATCAAACTATATAACTCAAAAAAATATTAACAAGTCATCTTGTTATGATGAAAAATATCAAGGGAATGGACCCAAAAAAATGTGAAGGTGGCCCAGATTTCAAATCATATTACAAAGGTGCAATAGTGAAAATAATCTGTTACTGGCAAAGAAATAGAGTGGTGGATTGGTAGAATAGATTAAGTATATGATACACAGTAGTAAATGATTTTATTTGGATCCCACAGCATACATAAGGAGAATAGCTTATAGTGTAGCCCCAGAGTTTTTATTTACTTTCTAGTTCCTCTTAAAAGAAAAGAGATGCTTTTCCCTAAACTTCTAAGCACAACTGCCCTTTAGAAACTATCTATTTTTAATCAACTCTATGTTTCTTAAACTATCCACCATAGAAAATAAGCCAGTATTAAAATTGGGCTAAAATATGTTCTTTCTGTTCAAACTTTTGCACTATTCTTCCCTACTTCCAATTGTGTCAGCTATTGTAAGGGTGCTCTTTTAACTATATCCAACTGAAACTTCATGGAAATAACAATGTCATTGTTTTTGTTTTGAACATTAGTTTTAAAATTAGCTAAAACCAGAAATAGCATTTTTGTTGTTGTTGTTCTGTATCTGACTTTTCATGATCCCATGGACCACAGAAATTCTTCACTATCTCTCAGTCTGTCCAAGTTCATATTTGTTGTTTTCACGATACTGTTTCCCCATCTCATCCTCTGCTCTCTGCCTTTTTTTCTTTTGTCTTAAATCTTTCCCAACATCAGAAATATCATTACCTGAAACAGAATTTTTCTTAATCAAAAACCTTGCACATTCTTACATCCAAGTACAGTGGTTTGACCAAAATGGATTGAAAATATATTGATGAGTTGGAAAGCAGAGCACAATGGAAAAATGATAGAATAGTAATGGGACAATTCCACTATCCAGACAGTTGCTGAGATTCTCTGGCCAAAACAACGCCTGAATGGTGATTTAATCTTTCAAAAAAGAGAGGAACCAATGAGGAGAACTTCTATTCTGGACCTGATTCCTGACAAGGAAGAAATTACTGCTGGTTGTAAAAATGATAGCAAAGGGGAAATATAATCTGACATGCATCCTAGGTTTTTGGAAAAGCAGATCTCACAATTTTCAAAGAATAAACAGGCATTTTGATTAAAATTCTGCAAAGGAAGTTAGTTCATAGGGATGGGAAGCTTTAAAAAAAAACCTCAAAACAAAATGAGCAATCATATTTCAGGAAGTCATGAGAGGAAACTGCTGAGCTCTCTTACTTAGAAATCAAGAGGTTAAAGTATAAAGGATCCACTAGTCACCTCATGAAAGAAACTCCCAAAGAAAACTTCCAAGAGTATTATAGCCAAAATCCAGAGCTCCCAAATCAAAGAAAAAATATTGCAAGCAACTAGAAAAAAAAATTCCAGTACCAAAGAAACACAGCCAGGATCACAGAAGATTTGGCAACCATCAAAATAAAAGAGTAGGCAGCTTGAGGTATGATATTCCAAGGCAAAGTATCTTAGCTTACGAGCAAGAATAACTTTGCAGCAAAACTCAGTACAGAGTATATCTCAGTACAGACATATCTCAGAGAAAGTGTGAGTTCAGTTTCAGACCACCTCAATAAAGCAAGTCACACAAATTTTCTGCTTTCCCGGTATATATAAAGGTTACTTTTACACTAAGCTATAGCCTATTAAGGGTGCAATGGTATTGTCTTTAAAAAATGTACATAATTGAAAAACAATTTCTTACTAAAAAATGCTATCATCTGAGCCTTCAGTGAGTTTTAATCTTTTTGCTGGTGGAGACTATTGCCTCAATGTTGTTGACTAATGATTGATCAGAGTAGTGGTTGCTAAGGTTGGGAATGGCAATTTCTTGAAATAAGACAACAATGCAGTTTGCCAGATCAACTGACTCTTCCTTTCACCGGAACACTTAGAGTCCCTTGTTGGGTTATTAATTGGCCTATTGTATCCCAGGCAATATGGAGCCACGAGAAGAGGGAAAGAGACCAGAAGGGTCAGTCAGTGGAGCAGTCAGACATTTATCAACTAATCAGCAGTTACAAAACATTTATTAAGTTTGCTGTCTTTTATGAGCACAGTTGGTGTTGCCTCAAAACAATTAAAATAGTAACATTAAAGATCACTGATCACAGATCATCATAATAGATATAATAATAATGAAAAAGCATTACAAGAATTACCAAAATGTGGCACAGACATGATGTGAGCACATGCTATTAGAAAAATGGATGGGGGCGGCTAGGTGGTGCAGTGAATAGAGCACCGACCCTGGAGTCAGGAGGACCTGAGTTCAAATCCAGCCTCAGACACTTAATACTTACTAGCTGTGTGACCTTGGGCAAGTCACTTAACCCCGAATGACCTGCCTTACCCCCTCCAAAAAGCAAAAAAAAAATTGATAGACTTTTATGCCATAAACTTGCTCAATGCAGGTTGCCACAAACCTTCAGTTTATAAAAAATGTAGTATCTGTGAAGCACAATAAAATGAGGTATGCCTATAGAATAATCCTAGAGAGAAAAATGAATCTTGAATGAAAGAAGCCTTCCAAGCATTCCTGAAAAAAAGAAACAGCTGAGTAGAAATTTTAAAACATATACACAAGAGTTAGAAAAATAGGAGTGAGCAATATTAAGGGACAAATAAGTAAGCCTCCGGGAACTCTATCATCAGAGTCATTGAATCTGATTAGAAAGCAGACCTAGCAATGATTCTATGTTTTGGTGATCTTAGAAGAAGAATGAAGTCAGAGAAGGGGTAAGGGAGAAGAATGGAGAAAAGAATAGAAATCTATATAGCAAATGGGGGGAAGCAGGCACCACTTGATCCTCACTCATCTAAAATGGTAAAAGGAGGGAAGAATATGTATATCCATAGATGGTGTTGAAAGAAATACATTTTACCCAACAGGAAAAAGGTTAAGGGGAAGGGAGAAAATTGAGAGAATAGTAAATAAAGGGAGGGATAAGTAAAAAACAAAACAAAATCTTAAAAAGGAAGAAAGGGGAAAAAAGAAAAGGTAAAGGATAAGAGAATAGGACAGAAGGAAAGAAACAATTAGCTATCATAATGGTGAATGTAAATGGGATGAAAGTATGCCAAAAATGAAAGAAAACAGAATGGATTAGAAACCAAAATTCAAAAACATATCGTTTACAAGAAACACATGTGAAACAGAAAGAAACATGGAGTTAAAACAAGGGGTTTTTACCAGAATCTAGTACGCTTTAGCTGAAGTAAAAAAAAAAAAAGCAGGGGGATAGCAATCATGCTCTCAGGCAAAGCAACAACAAAAATAATAATAATAAACTTAATTAAAAGAAATAACCAAAGAGGTTATAATGAATATCAATACTAAATATATATGCATCAAACAGCATAGCATCTAAATTCTTTTTCAAAAGTTAAAGAATTTATAGGGAGGAAAAAAACCAACAAAACTATAATTTTTGGCAGGGGAAGGACCTTAATTTTTTTTCTTCAATTCTCAGACCTATAAAAATATGATTATTAAAAGAAAATTTAGCCTTACATGGAATTTTTTAAAAGTTAGGAAGGAAAGGCCTTTGGAGAACTCTAAATAGGAAGAGAAAGAGGTATACCTATTTTGCAGCTATACATAACAAAAATTGAGCACATATTAGTGTATAAAAACTTCACAAATGCAAAAAAGCAAATATATATATATATATTTCCTCCACCACAATGCAATAAAAATCACATTAAGGGTCTTTAAAACAAAGATTAAAAGTGAATTGGAAACTAAATAAGTTACTCCTAAAGAATGGGTGGATCAAAGAACAAACCATAATATATATAATCAATAATTTCCTTAAAGATAACAATTAGATAACATACCAAAATTTTGGGGATGCAGCCAAAGTAGTACTTGCAGGGAAACTTGGATCTCTGAACATTTTCATCAATAACAGAAAAAGCAGATTACCAAATTCAGCCTATGGCAACAACAACAAAACACCAGAAAACCAACAATTTAAAAATGCCAAGTAAACACCAAGACAGAAATCCTGAAAATCAAAGATGAGATTGACACAATGTTAATTGTAAAAAATTTTACAACTTACAAAAAATAGTAAAAAAAAAAAAGTTTTTTTTAATTGAAGTAATAAAATTAGAAGCTGGTTTTGGGGAAATTAATAAAATAGCCATTAGCCAATTTTCTTTCCTTTTAAAAAGGAATTAGTGGGGTGGCTAGGTGGTGCAGTGAATAAAGCACGGACCCTGTAGTCAGGAGGACCTGAGTTCAAATCTGATCTCAGACACTTAATATTTACTAGTTATGTGACCTTGGGCAAATCTCTTAACCCCAATTGCCCTGCCTTCCCCCCCTCCAAAAAAAAAAAAGGAATTAGTAAAGAAAATTACTACTATCCAAAAAGAAAAAGATGAATTCACAACCAAAAAAGGAAGTAAAAGAAATTACTAGGAGCAATTTTGTCCAACAATATGCCAACAAAACTGACAAACTTAAATGCATGCTTATTTACAAAACTATAAAGATTACCAGAGTGGTAAATAAAATACTTAAATAATACTGTAGTAAAAGAAAATAAAGAAGTCGTAAATGAACACTTAGAAGGGAAAAAAACTCAAAACCAGATGTATTTACAAATAAATTTGGGGCAAAGGGGATAATAGGCTTGGGGGAAGAGAATGAGCATTTGAATCGTACCTATTGTATGACAAGGCACAATGTTAGGGGCTTTTACAAATGTTCTTTCATTTGTTTTACTAAACATTAAAAAAAAAAAAAACAGTAAACTCCAATACTATATAAACTGTTTGGAAAGACAAGTAAAGACCTCATGATCTAATATAAACCATGGGCAAAACTGGAAAATGGTCTAGAAGAAAGTATAGATCACATCTCACACTGCATACCAAGATCAGCTCCAAATGGGTACAGAAAGGGTGACATAAGTAAATTAGTAAAGAAATTATCTATCAGATCTATGGCTAAGAGTTCATGACCCCCCAAAAATAATGGACAATTAAAATTAAAATAAGCATAAAACTAAAAAAAATGGCCAAACAAAGCCAATGCAGTTAAAATTAGAAATGAAGCAGAAAATTAGAGGGGAGAAATCTCCAGAGTTCATTTTTCTGAGAAAGATCTTGTTTCTAAGATATATAGGGAACTAAATAAAATTTATAAGAAAAAAAGTTATGCTCCAATTGACTAATGATCAAAGGATATAAACAGGCACTTTTCAGAAGAAATCCAAGCTATTAATACTTATATAAAAATGTTCTAGGGGCGGCCAGGTGGCTCAGCGAGTAAGAGTACCAGCTCCAGTGTTGGGACGACCTGGAGATCGAATCCCGGGCTCAGACACTCAGCACCACACCCAGAAATAACTGGCCGTGTAACCTTGAGCAAGTTACTTAACCCCGATTGCTTAAAAAAAAATGTTCTAAATCATTTAACAATTACAGAAATGCAAACTGAAGCAACTGGCACATTCAACCTTGTACCCATTAGATTTCCAAAGTTGTCAAAAAAGCAAAATGACAAATGTTTGAGGAGTTATGGGAAAACAAGAACTGTGATACACTCTTTTTTTTTATAGTGAACTCTCTATTCAACAATAAACTAAAGCACAACATTCACAATATATATATAACAACTTACTACTAAGGTGGCCACATAGTCTTAAAACATATCATTCAATAAGTCACAATCCCATCAGTCAATATAGAGTACCCAAGTAAAGTCTTCTTGCATCTTGACTTGAGGTTGGCTTCCAATCATTCTTAAGCCAATCATCCTTAAAGGGTAATCATGTGATGTACTCTTGATGGAGATGGCAACTGGTCCAACCATTATGGAAAGCAACTTGGAACTACGTTCAAAAAGCCATTAAATTATGCATATCCTTTGACCCAGGGATATCACTGCTGAGTCTATGCCCAAAAAAGATCAAAGAAAGAGGAAAAGTACTCATAGGTAAAAAATACATATATAACAATTCTTCTTATGATAGCAAAGAGTTGGAAATGTAAGGGGCACCTATCAACTGGGAAAGTTCTAAACAAGTTATGGTATACACATATGATGGAATATTATTGGCAGTAGGAAACGAAGGGGATGGTTTTCCTGAGGTTTAAAATGTTGAGGTTTGCGGTGCTAGGGACCCCAAAATACCAACACACTAGGTCCTGCCCAAATGAATTCGACCCAAGCCTTCTTTCGGTCAAAGAAAAACAAAGTTTATTAAAGATTCACCATATTGGGTAGACTCTTAAGGAGCCTAAGCATTTGTGATGCTTATATAAGCCAGACAGATTGAATCTCAGCTAGATTCCATCTGAGTCCCTTCATGGAGGCAAAATAGATCTTATATACAGAAAGACTGGGGGAGGGATCTAGGGGTATCCAAGAAGTCTGGGGTGACTAGAGGAGGGGTTTAGGGAGGGTCTTGAGGAGGAGTCCAAGGAGGATCTTGATGGACTGGGGTGACTAGAGGTCAGACTCCAGGAACCAAGAGAATGGGATTTTGATGGCATCAAGGGTGGGAAGCAGCTCAGAGGTAACAGACAATGGAGGTCTAGGTTAGGTTAAGGATAAGAGATTTGGACATGAAAAGCCAGATCAAGTGGGAAGATTCAAGGAGAGTTCAAGGTGGGATTTTTCAGTGCCTATACCCCAAGAGTTTCAAAAACCAGAGAAGAATTGTATAAACTCAGAGCAGAACCAGTAAAACAATGTATACAAAAACAATCCTGTAAACATAATTAACTTTGAAAGACTTAGGAATTCTTATCTACACAAGGGCTAACTACAATTCCAAAGGACTTGTAACAAAACATAGGAAACTGAAAACACTCAAGAGTATAGACTGAAGCATATTTTTCCTTTAAAAAAAAATTGGGGGTGGAATATGAAAAGTACTAGAATTTGTTTTGTATTACTATATCAATTTCTAATGGGTTTTCTTTTTCTTACCTTCTCAGGGGGTAGGAGGGAGGGAACACAGAGCTTGAAGATTTAAAATTGGATTTGAAAAATAAAATGAGAAAAAATTCACAAACAAATGGAGAAAAGAAGAAACATTAAATGTATCTTCCAGACTATAAGGTAATAAAATTATATTTTATAAAAGTCCATTTAGGAAAAGATTAAAAATTAAATGGAGCTAAATAACTTAATTCTAAGGAATGGATGAGCCAAAAAAAATGTAAAAAATCAATAATCTCCTTAAAGACACTATACAATTTTTATCTCTAAATACTTTCAGCAATAACATAAAGAGTAGATCAGCTAAGTGAACACATAGTTAAAAAAAGGTAGGAAACCAACAAATTAAAAATGTCTGATAAAACATCCAGAGAGAAACCCTGAAAACCAAAAGAAAGATTAGCAAAACTGAAAAAAATAATGTACCAAATTAAAATCTAGGTGCTGTTTTTTTTTAAGAAAAAAAGTAGATAAACCTTTACATAATTGATTTTTAAAAAGAAAGAAAACCGTATTACCAAAAAAAAAAACAATTATTAGGAGGTATTTTGCCTAACTTTATGCCAATAAAACTGACAATCTAAATAAAATGCATGAATATTTACAAAAATATACATTACCAGATTAACAAAAGAGAAAACAGAAGTCTTAAATAACCCTATCTTACTTAGAAAAAGAAACTAAACTATCCATAAATGAACTCTCAAAGGAAAAAGAAATCCAGGTCAATATGACTTACAAGCAAATTCTGAAGAGATTATCCACTAAGGGGTTTAGGGTTGCTCTGGAGACCCCAAAATACCAACACTCCTGGTCCTGCCAAATAAATTCCACTCAAGTCTTCTCAGCCAAAGAAAAGTAAAATTTATTAAAAGTTCGCTTGCATTAGACACAGAGTGAGTCTGTGCTAGGTCATTTCTATGGCCCTCTCACTATTCTATGGCACTCTCACAAACATGAAGACAGGATGGGTCTTATATACGGAAGATTGTGGGATGAATCTAGGGTCGTCTAGGGGAGGAGTTTGGGGAGGAGTTAAGGAGGTCAATAAGTGATTAAGGGTGGGAGGCCACCTGGAGGCTACAGACGATGGTGGGCAAGGCCAGTTCAAGGGTATATTGATATTTTGATAGGTTCAAGGGTGGGAATCAGATGAACGATGGAGGGCTAGGCTAGAGTTAGTAGTTAGTAACTGGCTAGAGGTCTGGGTCCAGCCACAATGTAAGGCTTATTGCCTCATGCAAATACCTCATCAAATGAGACAATTTAATCAGAGGTGAAGGGTGGTTCCCAGAGCCTGTACCTCAAGGACTCAAGGAGAGTTCTAGGGGGCTCCCAGAGCCCATACTTCATCAAATTCTATCAAACATTTTAAAAATTCCAATTCTACAGAAATATTTTGAAAAAACTAGCAAAGGGATCAAACCAAATTCCTTTTATGACACAGAGTCTTGATACTTAAAATAAAAAATCAAAACATAGAAAGAAAAGTATATACCAATTTCCTTAATATTGCTAACATTTTATTTAAAATATTTAACTCAGGACGCTGAGAGGCCTGGTCAACCTGGCAGCAAGTTGATCCACCAACCACAAGGGCCATTCCCAGGCCTATCACTGCAGGGCTGGGATCTGATGGAGCAGGGTAAGAGACAAATGAAGGGCCCATGGCAGTGGCAGCAGCTACTCCTGGGACTACCAACACACAGCCTGGAAATTTAAAAAGCCCCTATCTGAACTTCCAGGGACCAGGATTTCAGAGTGAACCCTGGCTGCTCCAGTCCCCCACTCTGACCTGAAAAACACTGTAATTATTGCCACAGAGCAAAGTTCTACCTCAAAAAGGGTAAAAAAAAAAAAAAACAGACTGCAAAGACAAAGTCTCTAGAATCCTATTACTGTGAGAGGGAGGAACCAAATTCAGAAGGAGACAGTATTGACTCCACACCCACAGCTGGGAATATGAACTGGTCTCAAGCACAGAAAGCATTCTTAGATGAGCTCAAAAAGAACTTTGAAAACCAAATTAGTGAGGTAGAAGACAAAATCAAAACTGTGAAATTAGAAAAACATTACAGTTAAGAAAACAGCTGCTTAAAAAGAAAAATGTGTGAACTAAAAATGAAATCTGAACATATGGAAAAGGAGCTTCAAAAACTGAGGAAAATAATTTGGTAAAAATTAGAATCAACCAAATTGGAGCTAATGACTCTATGAGGCATCAAGAATCAAACAAAACATCAAGAATGAAAAATTAGAAAAAGATGTGAAATACATCAATAGAAAAATAACTGACCTGGAAAACAGATCCAGGAAAGATAATCTGAGAATTATTGGTCTACCAGAAAATCATGATGGAAAAATGAGCCTGGACAACATCTTCCAAGAGCTCATCAAGGAAAACCGCCCTGAGATCCTAGAACCAGAGGGTAAAATAGAAATCGAGAGTGAAGAGGTTACCCATAAAGAGGGTTAGGGTTGCTCTAGAGACCCCAAAATACCAACACATCGGGTCCTGCCAAATGAACTCAACTCAAGTCTTCTCAGCCAAAGAAAAGTAAAGTTTATTAAAAGTTCGCTTGTATTGAACACAGAGTAAGTCTGTGCTAGGTCATTCTATGGTGATCTCACACACATGGAGGGAAGATGGGATCTTATATACAGAAAGGTTGTGGGAGGAATCTAAGGGTGGTCTAGAGGAGTTTGGGGAAAGTCTTCAGGATAAGTCAGATGAGGTCAATGAGTGATTAAGATTGGGAAGTTACTGGAGGCTACTTGGAGACTACAGACAATGGTGGACTAGGCCAGTTCAAGAATGGATTGATATTTTGATAGGCTCAAGGTTGGGAAGTCTAGTAACAGAGATTTGGGCCCAGCCACAATGTAAGGCTTATGGACTCATGCAAATGCCTCATCAAATGGGACAATCTAATCCGAATTCAAGGAGAGGGTTCCCAGAGCCTGTACCTCAAGGACTGAAGGAGAGCTGGAGGGGGCTCCCAGAACCGATACCTCATCAGAAAGAATACACCAGACACCTCCTGAAAGAGATCTCAAATTGAAAAGTCCATGAAAATGTTGTGACCAAATTCCAGAGCTATCAAGTAAAAGAGAAAATACTATAAGCAGCCAGAAAGAAACAATTCAAATATCACAGAACTACAGTGAGGATTTCACACGATCTGGCAGCTTCTACACTGAAAGAACAGAGGAAGTGGAATATGATTTTTCACAAGGCAAAAGAGTTTGAGTCACAACCAAGGATCACCTATCCAGCAAAAATGATATAACGGACTTCCAGACTTCCTGATGAAAAATTCAATCTCCAATTACAAGACTCAAGAGAGACATAAGGAACACACGCAGACAAACACACACACACACTCACACACTCATAACTTGTTATTTAATAGGGGCAAACTGTTTATATCCCTATATGGGAAGCTGATACCTGTTAATATCATGAATTCTATACCTATGGTGACATCTAAAAGGAATATAGATAAATAGAGGATGTGGGTATAAATTACACAAAATGATGATAAAAACCTTATTAAGGGATGCAAAGGTACTGCAATGGAAGAAGAGGAAAGAATGAAGCAGAAAAGGGTAAATTATGCCACACGAAGAGGCATAAAAACATTATAGTAGAGGGAAAGAAGGGAGGGAGATGAGCATTATATGAGCTTTGCCCTCATTGATTCTGGGGCAAAGAGGGAATAACATAATCAGTTAAGTATAGGACTCTATCGAGAAGAGATATAAAACTTATCATAATAGAGGGAAAGAGGAAGGAGAGGAGCACTGCATGAGATCTATTCTCATCAATCTTGATTTGAGGAAGAAATAATATACTACATTAAGTATAAAAATCTATCATATCCTACAGGCAGTAAGAGGGGGGAAGGGCTAAGAAAGAGGCAGAGGTGGTTAGAAGGGAGGGAAGAAGTAGTAAGGGGAAAGGGTAGGAAAAGGGAGGGGGGCTTATAAGAAGGGAATACTAAGGGAGGCAGTGGTCAAAAGGAAAACTCTTAAGGAGGGGAAGGGAAAAGAGGAAAAATAAA
The DNA here is from genome assembly GCF_028583685.1 of Petaurus breviceps papuanus. Taxonomy (NCBI): domain Eukaryota; kingdom Metazoa; phylum Chordata; class Mammalia; order Diprotodontia; family Petauridae; genus Petaurus; species Petaurus breviceps. Next base: position 28,361,102 of record NW_027187380.1, on the reverse strand, counting down.
AGCATAAACAGGGGAGGGAAAAGGATGAAGGGAAGGACACAGATAGCAATCATAACTGTGAATGTGAATGGGATGAACTCTCCCATAAAATGGAGGGAGATAGCAGAATGGATTAAAAACCATAATTCTACAATATGCTGTTTACAAGAAACACATCTGAAACAGGGGGATACACACAGAGTAAAGGTAAAAGGCTGGAGTAAAATATATCATGCCTCAGCTAAAGTAAAAAAAAGCAGGGGTAGCAATCCTTATCTCAGACAAAGTAAAAGCAAAAACAGATCTAACTAAAAGAGATAAGGAAGGAAACTATATTCTGCTAAAAGGGACCACTGAAAATGAAGCAATATCATTACTAAACATTTATGTACCAAGTTGTACAGCATCCAAATTCCTAAAGGAGAAGTGAAGGATGTTAGTGGAAGAAATAGATAGCAAAACTATACTAGTGAGGGACTTCAATCTCCCCCTTTCTGAGCTTGATAAATCTAACCTCAAAATAAACAAGAAAGAAGTTAAGGAATTAAATAGAAACTTATAGAATATAGATATGGTAGACCTCTAGAGAAAACTTAATGGGGATAAAAAAGAATATACCTTCTCAGCAGTACATGACACATATACAAAAACTGACCATGTACTAGGCCATAAAAACCTCACAATTCAGTGCAGAAAGGAAGAAATATTAAATGCATCCTTCTCAGCTCATGATGCAATAAAAATTATATGGAATAAAGGGCCATGGAAGGATAGACTAAAAACTAATTGGAAACTAAATAACTTAATCCTAATAAATGAGTGGGTCAAACAAGAAATTATAGAAACAATAAGTAACTTCATTCAAGAGAATGACAATAATGAGACAACATACCAAAACTTGTGGGATACAGCAAAAGCAGTTCTCAGGAGAAGTTTTATATCCCTGAATGCATACATAAATAAAAATAGAGGTCAATAAATTGAGCAACTGAAATTTCAAGCTAGAAAAAGGATAAATTGAAAAACTCAACTAAATACTAAATTAGAAATAATGAACACCAAAGCAGAGATTAATAAAATTGAATTTAACAAAACTATTGAATTAATAAATAAAACTAAGAACTGGTATTATGAAAAAAACAATAAAATTGAGAAACCTTTAGTCAACATGTTAAAAAAAAAAAACAAGACAGATGAAAACTAAATTACAAGTACCAAAAATGAAAAGGGTGAATCTACCTCCAATGAAGAGGAAATTAAAACAATAATTAGGAATTACTTTGCCCAATTGTATGCACATAAATTTGACAATCTTAGTGAAATGGATAAATTTTTACAAAAATATAAGTTGCCCAGACTAACTGAAGATGAAACAAACTACTTAAATAACCCCATCTCAGAAAAATAAATTGAACAAGCCATCAAGGAACTGCTTAGGAAAAAATCTCCAGGGCCTGATGGCTTTACCAATTCTACCAAACATTTAAAGAACAATTAATTCCAATACTTTACAAACTATTTCCAGAAAATTAGTGAAGAAGGACTCCTACCAAATTCTTTTTCTGACACAAATATGGTACTGATACCTAAATCAGGAAGAGACAACACAGAGAAAGAAAATTGCACACCAATTTCCCTTATGAATATAGATGCAAAAATTCTAAATAAAATATTAGTAAAAAGACTACAGAGACTCATCACAAGAATAATACACTTTGATCAGGTAGGATTTATCCCAGGAATGCAAATGTGGTTCAATATCAGGAAAACTATCAGTATAATTGATCACATCAACAACAAAACTAGCAGAAACCATATGATTATCTCAATAGACTCAGAAAAGGCTTTTGACAAATTACAACACCCATTGATTTAAAAACAGTAGAAAGTATAGGATATAATAAGGGTCTTCCTTAAAATAATAAGAAGCATCTATCTAAAACCATCAGCAAGTATTATATGTAACGGGGATAAGCAAGAAGCATTTCCAATAAGAGCAGGGGTGAAACAAGGATGCCCGCTATCACCCCTCTTATTCAATTTGGTACTAGAAATGTTAGCTGTAGCAATAAGAGAAGAAAAAGAAATTCAAGGAATCAAATTAGGCAAAGAATAGACTAAGCTATCACTCTTTGCAGATGATATGATGATATAGTTAGAGCCCTAGAGAATCAAGAAAAAAAACTACTTGAGATAATAAAGAAATCTGATAGAGTTGCAGGATATAAAATAAACCCACAAAGGCCTTGGCATTTCTATATATCTCTAACGAAATCCAACATCAAGAGATAGAAAGAGAAATCTCATTTAAAGTTACTGTAGACATTATAAAATACCTGGGAATCTACCTGCCAAAACAAACTCAGGACCTATATGAACTATATGAACAACTTTTCACTTGACCTTTTCACACAAATAAAGTCAGATCTAACTAATTGGAAAAACATCAGTTGCTCAAGGCTGGGGTCAAGCTAATATAATAAAAATGACAATTTTATCTAAAATAAATTGGCACAGTGAATAGAGCACCAGCCCTGGAGTTAGGAGGACCTGAGTTCAGTTCCGGCCTCAGACACTTAACACCCACACACACACAAAAAACTAGCTGTGTAACCTTGGGCAAGTTACTTAACCCCAATTGCCCTACAAAAGGAAAAAAAAACCAGAATGATAAGTATGTAAAACCAAGAGGTAGCATTATAGGGAAAAGTCAGAAGGCTTTCCAATAAGATCAGCAGTGAAGCAACCACTATCAGCATTATTATTCATTGTACTAGAAATGCCATTGGTCTAAATAGGGAAAGAGAAACCAAAACTATAACTTTTTGCAGATATGATGGTTTAAAAACTAAAGAGTCACAAAAAGTAATTGAATCAACAGCTACAGTAAAGTTGCAGGATATAAAATAAACTAACATAAATCATCAGCATTTCTGTATGTTATCAACAATATCCAGCAGGAAGACATAAATATCCCATTTAAAATAATGAATTTTTTTTAATATTTGGGAGTCTTTCCTGCCAAGACAAGAAACATATGAGCACAGTTACAAAATATTCTTTATACAAATAAAGACACATCAAAATAAATGGAAATATATTGCTTGTTTCTAGGCTAAACCAGTATTATAAAAATTACAATACTACCTAAATTATTTACTTATATAATGCCATACCAACAAACCATCAAAGGATTACTTTGTATAAAATATAAGTGTGTAGCTATAAAAACCAATAGCAACCACAGCTCCAAAGGACTTGACTGAAACTTGCTATCTCCAGATAGACAGCTGACCAACTCAGAGTGCAGATTGAATAATTTTTTTCTTGTTATTTTTCCCTTTTTCCCCTTCTTTTCTTTCTAATATGGCTAATGTGGAAATTTGTTTTGATTATTCATATGTATAATATGTTTTGTTTTTCTTTCGCTTTCTCAATCAGTGAGATTTGGGGAAGTCAGAGGGAGATAATTCAAAACTGAAAATAAAAGCAACTTTTAAAATATTTTATAAAAGAACTAATAGTACTGTTGAATGTAGGTAGGTAGGTAGGAGGCAGGTAAAATTGTCAGAGATAAATTCAATGCTTTTCAAACTGGGAAAAATTACAGAAATAGGGAAGTCAGTTTCTATCAAAAAGGTACATTTGCTTTTTGGCTATTGAGCTTACAATGGAAGACATTCAAATGGAGCTGGCCAGAAAAGCTGTAGCATTAGGAAAGTTATATGTCCCATGCTGATGCTGATCTAAGTAATTAAACACTGACAACAGATCTAAGGAAGGAAGTTAGGTAGGTTAGGAAGTTAGGTAAGTCTTCTGGTTGGAAAGAAAAATGGTTAACATTTATGTAGCACTTTTAGGTTTGCAAAGCACCTTATATATAATGTATTCCAATTTGACCCAATGGTGCTGAGGTGCTACTATCATTGCATTCATAGGTGAGGACACTGAAGCTTGAGAAAGGTTAAATGACTTGCCTAGGATCCTGCAACTAGAAAGGGCCTGTAGAAGGATATGTACTTGGGTCTTCCTAACTCCTAGTCTAGCACTCTAACCATTAATCCACCTACCTGACTTTTAGGGTTTCACATGACCTTGGGAAAGATATGGAACTCATGCTAATACATAGCATAGGCTTATTAATCTCTTATACCTAGAAAACCAAGTTGCTTAAGCCAAGAGAGGTGCAGGCAACAGAAATCAGTTTTCCCTTGGGAAAAAGGGATAAAGTAGGAAATACATTAATACTTTATGTTAAATTGAAAGCAAGTAATCAGGATGTATAACTAACAGCTTCTTGATCCCTTTTCAACCTTGGTGAATGTACAGTCTACTTACAATCTGGGATTATTTCCTGCTTTAGAAGAAAGTGGACTAGGAAGCTCCCGCGTAGGTCAGAATTTTGTCATAGTATTAAGGTTCTTCTAGTGCCTCTTCTATAGTACTTTAGTTTTGGTCAGGAGTAAACGTGCTGATATCCTGTCTTCCTGCTCTCAGACTTACTGCTTTCCTACCAACCGTCATTTGAGTATGTATGTATGAATCTGGTGCAAATTCACTGCATAAACTAATACCTTGAGCTTCCTGATGTGCCTTGGGACTCTGTCCCAGCTTCTTCCTCCTTTTCTGAAACTCAGTTGTGAGGTGCTAAGCCAAGTATTTCTTTTTTAAACTTTGGGGGCAGGGATCATGAACATTATCTTTACTATCCCCATTTTACAGGTGAGCTGATAGCTGTATGTATAAAGCTTTTGGAAAGAGCTAGGATTCATAAATAATCCATATTTGTTTTTATTGGGGTTTGTTTTGTTTTAATGGAAAATGCCATAACTGACTGGAGCAGATCCATAATCCAAGACTGTTTTCCATGTCTAAGGAAAGCTTAGCCAACTGGCCCTCATAGCCATTGTCCATATGGAAGCTGTCCATGAATCACAGGCAGAATATGCAAAGGACATCAGTCCCTTTTTATAAGGCCACACTTACAAGCACATCTGTAAATAGTTAGAAATTATAGTCTAACTTCCTCCAATCACATCTGTGATAGTAATGGAATATAAAGATCCCCCTGTATTGGCTTGGTTTTCAAATTGATTGTATTAAAACCCAGAGCTTGTTAATCCCACCTGTGGGATGGACTAGTTGACTTGAAAAGAAAGTGCTGAACTGGGAGGAGCTGGTGACATGGATTTGGAGAGACACCAGAGAGAGGCAGAAGAACTTTTTGGAAGCAGCACTTGAGGAGGCAGAGAGAGACTGAGAGGATTACTGAGGGCCACTTTGAATTGCCCTGGACTTTTGAGACCTGCCCCTGGAGCTGCCAAGGACTTAGGAGACATGGTTGTTTTGCTGGTACTTTCTCTGTCTGTTTTGATGTTGTTTTGCCAGATTTGTCCACTGGTGAAAGACAGTCCTGTTGTTGAAGAAGTCCTGGAACCTGGCTGTTGGTTAAGAGCTCCTGAGACTGTTCTGCAGACAGAGAGTGAATACTGTCCACTGGTGAAGGACAGTGCTGTTGTTGCAGGGATCTGGGAACCTTTCTGTTGGTTCAGAGCTACTGAGACTGTCCTGCAGACAGAAAGTGAATATTGTCCACTGGTGAAGGACAGTGCTGTTGTTGCAGGAGTCTGGGAACCTTTCTGTTGGTTCAGAAGCCATGAAGAAGGATTTTCTTGTATGTTTACAGAAATCCTGGGAGAGGGTTTTGCTAATGTTTTCAGGGGTCCTAGGACTGTTCTGCAGACAGAGGATGAATTAATGAAGAGACTGGGAATGTATCTTGTGGCCTTGCTAAGATTTGTCTCCCCAGGAAAAAAGATTGCTGAGAACTTGCCTCCTGTCAAGATGAAGAAAAGACCTCCATTTGGGTATTAAGTGCTGTGCTTAAACTTGTTGTAACTCTGGGGTAGATTCAATTGTGATCCAGGGGTGGGGAACTTTTGACCTTTTTGTGTTCTATGATTAAACAAATGAATGTACTTTACTTATGATTGGAAACTAATCTCCATTTGAGAAGAGGGGCTTTGTGATTGACTAAATGAAGGTACAGCCTAGGGGTGGAGTAGTATTTAGAACAGGGACTTTGTAATTGATTGAATGAATGTAAGGTCCTGGGGTGGGGTAGTACTTGCAGATTATTGAATCACACTTAGTAAATGCTGTATTTTGAATGATGTCATATTTTGATCTTCTCTGTTCTTAATTTTTCACTGAATAAAATGGAGAGCACCTATGCTGGTATTTTGAACCTCGGAAAGTTGCCTTTGCTTGGCATTACATTACAACATCTGAGATACTTTCTCCTTGCACTTCTTCTGGCTTCAAGAATTTTGTAGACAGGGGGGTGGAGTCAAGATGGCAGAGTAGAAACAGGACCTCTGGGCTCTGGCTTCCACCTTCCCCAATCCATGTAAAAAGGTGATTCTAAACAAACTTTGGAGCTGCAAAACACACAAAAGGACACAGAGATGCTAACCTCCTGCTGAGGACAGCCCAGCAGACCTGCAAGAATCAGCCAGCACAGTGCTCTGGAACTTCAGCCCAGACCCCATGACCTGGGGGTTTAGCCCCAGGGCAGGTGTGACCAGCTGCCAGCTGAAGGGACTCCAGATCAGCAGCAGCTGTGGCCATTTCCAGATTCATCAACACACAGATGTGAAGGACAAAGTGAGAGGTCATAGCAGTCTGGACTTTGGGACCCAGTAGGTAGGACTGCATCAGCTTTTGCCCCCAGGGCAAGAAGCTACTGAGATGCCCCGCACAGCCAGCTCCACATGGCAAATCTCCCTCTGAAGGCAGCTTAGCAGGCCAAGAGGAAGGGTCTATCACACTGGGCTGGGAGCGGAACACAGTCCCACATGGGCCAAACTGGCACAGACCAGAGATACAGACCTGTCAGAGTAGACCTCAGGAGACTGAATCACTGGAAGCTGTGGCGGTTCCCAGACATCTCAACCCATAAACACCAAAGAGAAAGGAAAAGGTCAGTGGGGAATCTGTTGGAACTGGGTGAGAAAAGAGAATGGACCAGCCCATGCCCCCACAGCAGCAGCTGTAGATGGGGCGGTGGGTGTGGGTGGTGGAGCAACCAAGCAGCTGATCGGAGGGCAATTACAGGAATCTCTTTGCTGGTGCTGAAGCAGGATTTATTTGCCTTGCCCTGCTTGGATCTCAGTTGGAGTCTTGGGTGGCAGTCCTGGGGTGGGGAGCAATGGCATGGCAGAGTTTCTGGCAGCTGTGGAGAGGGAGTCCTTCTCACAGTTCTGAGACAGGTGCCTACAAGAGGTTCTGAAAACTACTGAGCAAAACCCCAGAAATTTGGGACACAGAACTCTCTACTCTGGAAGTAGAGTTCTATCACACAAAGAGTACAAAGGTTAGGTAATTGACTGGGACAATAAGCAAACAGAGGAAGAGAAATCAGACTACAAAATTGTTCTTTGGTGACAAAGAAGATCCAAACATAGAAGCAGAAGACAATAAAGTAAAAAACTCCTGCATCAAAATCCTCCAAGAAAAATATGAATTGGTTGAAGTCCATGGAGGAGCTCAAGAAGGATTTTGAAAATTAAGAGAAGTAGAGAAAAAATTGGGAAGAGAAATGAGGATGGAAGAAAATCATGAAAAATGAGTCAACAGCTTGCTAAAGGAGACCCCAAAAATACTGAAGCAAATAACACCTTAAAAAATAGACCAACTCAAATGAAAAAAGAGGTCCAAAAAGCCAATGAGGAGGAGAATGCCTTAAAAAGCAGAAATGGCCAGATGGAAAAGGAACTTCAAAAGCTCAATGAAGAAAATAATTCTTTCAAAATTAGATTGGAGCAAATGGAAGTTAATGAGAAATCAAAATATTATAAAACATCCAAAAGAATAAAAAAAAGATGGTGTAAAATATCTCATTGGGAAAACCACTGACCTGGAAAATAGATACAGGAGAGATAATTTAAAAATTATTGGACTACCTGAAAGTCAGGACAAAAAAAGAGCCTAGACATCATCTTTCAAGAAATTATCAAGGAAACCTGCCCTGATATCCAAGAACCAGAGGGTAATAGAAATGGAAAGAATCCACTGATCACATCTTGAAAAAGATCCCCAAAAGAGAACTTCTAGGAATATTATAATATTTGGATATATCCAAATTCCAGAGTTCCCTGGTCAAAAAGAAAATATTACAAGCAGCCAGGAAGAAAGAATTTGAGTATTGTGGAAACACGGTCAGGATAACACAAGACCTAGCAGCTTCTACATTAAGGGATTGGAGGGCTTGGAATATGATATTCTGGAGGTCAATGGAGCCAGGATTAAAACAAGAATAACTTACCCAGCAAAATTGAGTATAATACTTCCAGGAAAAATATGGACATTCAATGAAATAGAGAACTTTCAAGCATTCTTGATGAAAAGACCAGAGCTTAACAGAAAATTTGACTTTCAAATAAAAGAAGCAAGAAAAACATGGAAAGGTAAAAAGGAAATAGAAATCAAAAGAAACTTACTAGTAAGTTGAACTGTTTACATTCATACACAGAAAGACAATATTTGTAACTCATGAGACTTCTCTCAGTATTAGGATAGTTGAAGGGAATATATATATATATATATATGTATATATATATGCATGTGTGTGTGTATATATATATACACACATATATATATGTGTATAGGTGGGGGGTGTTTATGTTTATATGTATACATAGAGGGCACAGGGTGGGTTGAATATGAAGGGATGATATCTAAAAAAATTAAGAGATCAGAGAGAAATATATTGGGAAGAGAAAGGGAGAGATAGAATAGGGTGAATTATTTCACATAAAAGAGGCAAGAGAAAGCTGTTACAATGGAGGGGAAGAGCAGGGAGGTGAAAGCTTCACATAATAATCTTCTGAGATATAACGAAGGGAAGTGTTCTCATTTAACAGATAAGGAAACAGTTCAGAGATAAAGTCAACCTTACTCTCAATGGACTTGGCTTAAGGAGGGAATAACATACACACTCAATTGTGTATCTTACCTTACAGGAAAGTAGGGGGGAAGGGGATAACATAAGGGAATGATAGAAGAGAGGGCAGATTGGGGGAGAGGGTAATTAGAAGCAAATACTTTTGATAAGGGACAGGGTCAAATGAGAAAAGAGAACAAATGGGGGGCAGGATAGGATGGAGGGAAATATAGTCTTTTACAATATGACTACTATGGAAATGTTTTGCATAACTATACATGAATATTGAACTGCCTGTCTTCCCAGTGGGGGTAGGTGAGGAGGGAAGAAGGGAGAGAATCTGGAACTCAAAGCTTTACAAAACAAATGTTAAAAAATTGTTTTCACATACAACTAGGAAATAAGATATACATACTGTGGCTAGAGCAGTTGGTGGGCTAGCGAGCAGTGAGAATAACAAGATGGGGGTGTAATCAATAGTCTTGTTTATTACAGAACCACTTCATACAGAGCCAAAGATGCAAGGGGCTCACAGAGTTTATATGCTCCCCCAACAGAAGGTCTAAGTGACTCAAAAGAATGTAGACACTGGAAAAGAATGAATATAATGTACAAGGACCCTCCCTTAATCTTGTTTACTATTTACCCTTACTTAAGGTTAGTTATTTATTAAGGTAATATCCTAGGACCATATCCAGAGGCATAAACAAACAAAAAAAAAATCACACACCCTCTTGTTTATCTGCCCTGTAACCTTGCAGGTAATTGTATAGGGCAGGAGAATATTCCTTAAGCTGGGCCAAGGGACCCCAAAAGTTCTCTACATCCAATACAAGTTTATACATCCTCTTACTTATCTTCCTTGTAACCTTTCAGGTAATAATATAGGGGAGGGGAATATTTCATTAGAGAAGCCAGGGGACTCGTGAAATTTCTCTATATATACAGGCAATGGAGTATAGAAATCCATCTCGCCCTACAAGTAAGAGGGAAGGGGGGAAAATAGAAGGGGATGTAAGAGAGGGTAGACAGGGGGAAAGGGTAATCAGTATGCTTGCCATCTTGGGGTGGGGAGTAAGGGAGAGATGGGGAGAAAATTTGTAATTCAAAATCTTATAGAAATGAATGTTGAAAACTAAAAATAAATAAATACTGGGAGGAAAAAAACTATGACAACAGAAGATAATGTTTAAAACAGGGAAGCAAATTTATGTAAAATTTAACATAATCTTAAGTATTTTCAGAGTTCCCGGTATGCAGTAAAGTTTGGTTAGTTGGCACACCAGTCAGATTCTTAATGACCATGTTTCCTCTTTTTTTTTTTCCTTTTTGGATGGGGGAAGGCAAAATAATTGGGCTTAAGTGACTTGCCCAAGGTCACACAGCTAGTAAGTGTTAAGTGTCTGAGGCCACATTTGAACTCAGGTCCTCCTGATTCCAGGGCCAGTGCTCTATTCACTTCTTATAACAGGTCCCTTTTTCTTTGTGTTTCTCTGCATCATGTAGGGATATACATGTGCTACCTAAGTCACAATTTCAGTGACTTTAATACTTTGTAAGATGTGTGTAAGGGATTCTGATTTTTTTTCTTTTCCTCAAAACTGAAATAGACCTGTAATGGATCCATGTTATTTTATGCACATACTCAAATGTGAGCACTATTTAAGAAACAAACCTCAAATCTTTCCAATCCACAGGGAAAGGGAAACCCCTTTGCAATCTATGCAACTTAGAAAACTTTGAGAATTGCTATCTTGTACAATTGTTCTATGATATCCTCAGTAGGAATATATTCAAGATCCCAAGATTTTCTTCTCATTCCTCATCTGGGGAAAAGTACTAAGAATAAAGAATATCTGTGTTGGAAAACTAAGTCTATTTGTCATCACGGAAACCCCAAATCTTAATAGTTTTCTACTTTTTTGCTTAAAAGCAATGATGCTGGTTTGTTCATGTGTATTCAGCTTTAAAAGATCCAAGCAGTCTTGGCTTCAAAGCTTCTTCAAGCTACAAAAGGAACGCTGTGGTCACATCATTATTTTGACTCAAAATGTTACCTAGCTTCATGCTGCAACATGAATTGACTGTTTTAAGAAAGCAATGTACTTTTAAAGAATAATTTTTTGTTATTACTGAGAATATTCAAAATAATGTGCCCCAGGGTCTCAAGGTGATTTACACAGAAGCACTCTGGAATTTTTTCAGCAATGGCAAAAACATTATTGAAGTAATTATATGTCTTTGAAGAGATCTTCTTTAAAAGAAGAATTTTATTAATTTAAATAAAAAAATCTGGGATGATCAATTTTTAAAAGCACTACAAACTGACATTTGTAGAAGTCTGCAAGGCATTTTGCACACATCCAACTGGAGCTTCACATAATCTTGTGAGATATAATCAAGGGAAGTGTTCTCATTTAACAGATAAGGAAACCAGTTAAGACAGATGTGTCTTGTCCAAGTTAGTAAAGATAACTGATAGCATTTATGTAACATTCTACATTAGCAAAGCATTTTACAAGTATTGTCATTTTATCCTAACAGTAACTATGGAAAGTAGGTATTATTATCCTCTGCATTTTACAGATGGGAAAATGGAAGCAGAGAGTTAAAGCTCTTGCCCAGTCACAGCTCTTCAAGGCTTACAGTCACATCTGAACTCAGGACTTTCTGAGCCCAGGTTCAACTGGCATGTACACTACCTCCCAGCTGCATCTTACACTCTTTTACCTTGTTCATTTGTTAAATCTCTAAAGTTACTTGAAGTTCTCATCTTTTCTGCATTGTTACAAAACAAAGTTTAGATGACTACAATGTAAATTCTCAATGACAGAAGCTAACTTGGTCTTCAGATTCATCATTCTTCTAATGTTTTTTGATAAGGAAGGGGTACTATTGGTTGATGATTATTTATTTTCACTAACATGCTGATTATGCTTCAAGGAACTGCTGCCCAGGATCTTTGGATCCCAAGAAATTTCGATACCTAGTTTCATAATTTTACTACAGGACAGATCCAGAGCCTATTCTACCCTTGTTCAAGTCTCACTTAAAGCCCTCTAACCCCCCAACACACAAAAACACCATGCCCCTCCTCCCCATAAAGTATTTTCTGCCCCTTACTGATTTGTCAATCCTCTGGCTTCTTATAGTCCTTGATGATTTACAAAATACTTTCTTCACAACATCTTTATGAGATGAATAGTATATTAAGATCCCCATTTTAAAGATGAGGACACTAGAGTTTAAGATCCTCCCTCAAATCCACCTCACCTGACTTGCAGCTTTAAAATTAGAGTCAATTTTAAGGGACATAGGCTTCAAGGTGGACTTATGATGAAACAAACAATTCAGTGTTCAAAAATATTGCTTGAATTTAAGATGTTCCCAAAGCAGTTACTTATATGTTATGTCAGCAAATGTTGAATAAAATCATTGATAGAAAAGGATATTTTATCTCCTTCCTTAGCAATAGATTTGAAAATTACCTCCTAATTGAAAAGGAGTCACAAGGTCTTCATGCTACAACTGACCTATTTCATGATGTTACACAGAATCAGAATAGTAGGCACATTACTGAGTCAATGAACATTTATTAAGTGCCAGGAACTGTAAAGTCCTGGGGATATAAAAAAGGCAAAAAAAAGTCCCTGCCCTTGAGAAGCCCATAATCTAATGGGGGTGACAACATGCAAACAACTATGTAAAAACAAGCTGTATATAGGATGTACAGGAAATAATGAACAGAGGTAAGTTACTAGAATTTAGAAGGACTGAGAAAAGCTTTGCTGTAGAAGAGAATTTTGGCTAGGACTTGAAGCCACCATGGAATCCAGGAGGTAAAAATGGGGAGAGAGACCATTCCAGCCATGGGGAACAAACATTACCTGCAATTATAAATAATATCAGATATAGAGAATTAGGAATGAATCTATAATTTCATTGACAGAGGAACTTTTTAAGGTGAGGGGAGGAACTCCCTCAACTAATGCAGGTCAGCACTTTCTCTGCAACTTAAATCTGAATGAATAGCTTGCACATTTACAGATAAAGATTTGTTCAGGGTCACACAGCCATTAGGTGTCAAAGGCAGGAACTGAACCAAGGTTTTCTTGACTTCAAGGTCAATTCTCTATCTACTACAGCAGAGGTGTTGAATACAGATCCACAACACTCCCAAGTACAGCCTCAAGCAGATTAAAATTGGAAAATCTTTAACAAAATTAATAAAAATATAACAAAACATAGATAAGATCACATTTTAAAACTAAGTCAATATGCATCCTGCAGGATCCTTATGTAGGGCTTATTGGCCCCATTTCTGCTTAAGTTTAATAGCACTGCACTACATCACACTTATGCAGAGAAATACACAACTGAGTTCAGAAAGTGTCATCAAGCAAACAAGACAATGATTATGTATTATTAAAATTAACATAGAAAAATATTCAACTTTACATTTTAATCTATAATCAGTGTGTCAACTAGCCATTATTAAGTACCTACTATAGGCCAGGCAAAAGAAAGGGAAAAGACAGGTATTTGAAAAAGACAAGCCCTGTTCTTCAAGAAGTTTATAATCATTTCAGGAGTATTTATATGTTTGTTTTTACATATGATTACTAAATTTAGAATTTAAAAATTCTCTTTAGCTACATGGGAGAGAAAAGGACACAGAATAATTTCACTGCCACCAGTAATGTCTGCCTGGACAACAGTCTCTTTCTGCCTCAAATTCCCTCCTAGCCTTCAATACATCATTTATACTGGTCCTCACTAATTTATCCACCCTCTGGCTTCCCATATTCCCATGCCTGGAATGCCCCCAGGACTCTTTACAAGATGTAGATTTCTTTAAAACATTAAAACACAATTCAAATGTCATCTCCTTAAGGAAACCTGAGGATATACTCTAGCTACTCAGACTTTACATAACATTCTTTGGTAACATTCTAATTCCAAATGAAAGACCCTAAGCTATTCAAGGTAGTTAATTTACCCAACACACCTGGAGCTACTATGTACTATTCCAAACTGACAATCCTTCTCTTACCTGTGAGACATATAAATGAAAAAATAGTAGATAAAGGTTGCTGTACTTCCCTGAAGAACCACACTAGGATGTCTGAGAACATGTTAAGATATATCTAAAAGTGTTACTTGCCACTCTTCTGAGACGAAGGGAGAAACTTGAGCTTGGTTTGTGTTTTATCCAAGTCTGAAAAAGCAATTTTGTATTAATGGAAACAGACCTTTGAAATTCTGGTTTCTAGATATCTTAACTTTTCTGCATTCTCCTCACAGAATTTTTGCCTTAGCAATGAACACTACAAGCCAGCCATTAATCTACATGTTTATTCCCAAAGTGTAAAATCTAAACAGAATCTAAAACACAAAAAACATATCATTTTGCTTTTGATCATGTGTGATATCCAAGTTTTACTTCCCACAACCAGAAAAGAGTACAACAAAATTAATCATTTTTATTTAAAAGAAATACAAATAAATGTGCAAAATGAATTTCCATGATTAAATTCACACAAATTGTGAAACATGCATACTTTACATAAAAGTTAGTCAATAATTACATGACACTGTCAAAAATCAGGCAAAATAGGAAGACCTTGCAGTTACAGATCTTTTAGACAAGTGAGATGTGAAACCAGGAACACATGAAATTAAGTCTCAAGGTAATTTACAATCAAGCAAAACCTCACATAAGCAATGTTAACAACACAGAATCCATAATAATATTCTATTTTAGTTCCAAAATGCTATGTGCATTTCATTTACAAAATAATTAGTGTGTAGCCACCTTTATAACAGGGGGGAAATGATGCTACAGGAAAAGGTCACAGTGAAGTGCCCAAACTAAGCACCAACGGAAATATAAATGAGTTTCATACACTCTTGCTCACTCTCTTTGGAATGTAGCAGTATGGCATCACTGGAATAAATGCCAAATCTTACTATTTAAATTCAAAGAAATAGTCATAGATAAGAACTTCCCAAAAAAGTCAGTTTTTGATATTTTGTTCCACTTACTCTGTTTTTCCCTGAAATTAAGATGGATTCACTCTCCTCAGGACTGTATTTCTATCTGAGGAGAAATTACTCCTGTCAGCAATAAGCCTTAGCAATGTTGAAGAGTCTGTTCTAACTTCTGTATTAATGTTCAGAGCTCCACACACTAACATACAAAGTTAGCACATGTGTATACATGAATAAAACAAACCTAAAATAAAACAAACCTAAATGAATAAAACAAACCTGCACTGGTGACCTTAAGTAGAGAAAATATTCAGACTGCATTTGCTAAAGTATATTAGTTGTGTTTTTCTTCTTTGTGTTTTTAGATCTGAAGAAGGAATTAGTTTCTTCTGTATACTAAGGCAAGCTGCTGGCTTTACTATTCTATTTCAAATCTTGTACACTACAAGAACTAGTATTTACATAAATAGTTCATTTTCCCACCAAAAGGCTCAATAAAAAGGATGTAAGCTATTGCTTAAACAAATGTCAATATCCGAATCTGGTCCAACCACCTGTACAAAACTCCTGCTTGTTTTGGTATAGAGGGTACAAATGAACTTGTAAAGCTAATGTCATCATTAGAATAAAGAAAATAAACCAAGAAAAAGCTCAAGTCGTTGAAAAACCACCTGAGTGCTCACTCTGGCACACTGTGATTTGTTTCCTTTTCCAAAATTCATGCTAGAAATGTGGGGCCTCATTTATAAAAGGAAATCAAATAATGGTATATTACTTCCCAACCAAGACTCTTTCTGGTTAGTCCCTGGAACCTGTTCCTCGGTGAGGTCTACATCCCACCAGAACTGGGGAAGATTACAGGTTAGTATTGAGTCCTCCGAGTGTTGCAGAATAACTGAGCAGTACTTCAGTCCAGATGCTTCTCTTGCAAGGTCAAAGCTTGTCATCAGTCATTTCTAGAAATTGAGCATAGACATCACGGGAACATTCTCCTTTTTGATTGAATAAAAACTTGTAATAGCTGCCATCCGCACAGATTGCTAAGGAAAAGGAAACCCATTTTATCTTGTTTTTCTTTTTAAAAGTTTAAAGCATGTTACTTCCTTTTTCAAAACTTTAATTGAAAATTACAAGAGCAACACTACTTTATAGGAAAACTAAATGCTGATCTCAAAAAATTATCATAAGATACTCAATACCATCTCTCACTACACCAAATCTAGTCTAATGAATATTTTTTTCCCCTAAGCAAAGTAGATATTGTGGTCTCTGGAGGAAAACTGAATAGCCAACTTGTAGGAAAATATTTTATCTGATATTAGATCATTTTTTATCATATATTTATCATAACCCACATGATAAAGTATCTATGAATTTCCTAGAGAAATGACTAAGACCAGTTAGGTGCTCATATGATACATAATTCTCCCAACAATGCACTTTGAAAGGCTCTGACTGAATCTACAAAGGAGAAGGAAGAAGAAGAGATACTGAAGATAATTCTTTAGAAATGTAAGACCTTTACTTGGTAGACAGAAATCAAAAGCTGACCATGGGAGAAAAACTTTATGTGCTCCCTTGGTTAAAGAAAAGGCAGTCAGGAATTTTTTTTTCTCTAAACATACGATGACACTTCAAAAAGAAACTTACCTATGACAGCATTTGGTTCCGTTCCGAAGGCACAAATGCATGGCGAGCCTGAGGGAACCTGAAATTTGGAAAAACTCCACTTGGAACTGAAGTATTTTGGAAGAAAACTGGCTGATGCCAAACTGGGAAGGAGGAGGGGAAAAAGGTGATCAGATTATATTACATGATTAAAGTTATTCAGAACACTTAATGATACTGAAAAATCTCACCCATCTAAACCCAGGCTAAACAGATTAAAGCGCTTTCTAAATCTAAATAGCCAGTAAAATGATTCCAAAATCATGTTTAGAAGTTTAAAGAAAAACATTCTACTTTTACATCCTGCTCTTCTGTAATCAATTTAGTAGAAAAGATATTGTTTTGGGGAAAGTGTTTAGTTTTGTGGTTTTGTGATATAATCGGAGAAGAGAATGCTGAGTGGAACAGAAGTAACAAGCTACAAAATTAATCTTCTGGATCCAACCTCTCCTGTATCACAGATACACACAGCTGAATGAAAATCAGGAAGTCTTACCAATAAAAACTCTATCCTAGGAATCCAAAAACAGTAATCCTTGAATCAACTAATTTATTGAGGAGCATATGATTTAAAGGTGGAAGTGACTTTTGAGGTCTTCTATTCTAAATCTCAGATGATACCTAAAGAATTTAGCACCAGGGTGGTGGAGCCAAGATGGTGGAGTAGAAGCACGACCTTCCCACGGCTCCTGCTTCCACCTTCCCCAATCCATGTAAAAAGGGGACTCTAAACAAATTTTGGAGCTGCAGAACCCATAAAATGACACAGAGAAGCTAACCTCCTGCTGAGGACAGCCCGGCAGGCTGGCAGTAATTGGCCAGCACAGTGCTCTGGGAGCTGAGCACAGCGCTCTGGGAGCCGAGCCCAGCCCCACGCCGAGGCTTTAGCCCCAGGGCGAGCCTGACCAGCCTGCTGCCAGAGGGACTCCAGATTAGCAACAGCTGTGGCCGTTTCCAGATTCTTATCAATACATAGATGCGAAGGACAAGGTGAGAGGCCAGTGCAGTCTGGACTTTGGGACCCAGCAAGTGGGAGTGTGTGGCTTTTACCCCCGGGGGAAGAAACCACTGAGATGCTGGCACAGCCAGCCAGCACCACGTGGCAGCTTCAGCTCCTGGCCTACAGAGTGTAGGGGGACCAAGCACCAGTCTGAGGGGTAATTGATCTTGCTTTAACCTGCTTGGATCTGGATCACAGTCTAGGGTGGAGGTCCTGGGGTGTGTGTCCAGCTTGCCAGAGCGTGTGGAGACCTCAGAGAGGGCACCGATCTAATACCTCAGGCAGCTGAGAAAATCCCAGCGTTTGGGACGAAAACTCCCCTGTCTGGTGGCAGAGTTCTACTGTGGCAAAAAGCCCAAAAGTCAAATAATTGAGTGGCAAAATGAGCGGGCAAAGGAAGCAAAGCAGACAGAAGATTCCAAAATTAGACTCCTATTTTGGGGACAAAAAGGAACAAAGCATGGAACAGGAGGAAGACAGTGAAGTCAGAACTCCTGCACCAAAAGCTTCAAAGGAAAATACAAGCTGGTTATAGGCCATAGAGGACCTTAAGAAGCAGATAAGGGAAGTGGAGGAAAAATTGGGAAGAGAAATGAGAACAATGCAAGAAAATTATGAAATGAGAGTCAACAGCCTGACTGAAGAAAATAATACCTTAAAAAACAGACTGACTCAAATGGCAAAGAAGGCTAAAAAAGGCAATGAGGAGAAGAATGCCTTAAAAAGTCGAATTTGCCAGATAGAAAAAGAATCGCAAAAGCTCAATGAGGAGAATCATTGCTTCAGAATTAGATTGGAGCAAATGGAAGCTAATGACTTTATGAGAAATCAAGATGCTGTTAAACAGATCCAAACAAATGAAAGAATAGAAGGCAATGTGAAATATCTCATGAGAAAAACCACTGACCTGGAAAATAGATCCAGGAGAGATAACTTAAAAATTATTGGACTATACCTGAAAGCCATGACCAAAGTAAGATCCTAAAAAGCATTCTCCAGGATGTTCTCAAAGAAAACTGCCCTGATGTTTTAGTACCAGAGGGCAAAATAGAGGTTGAAAGAATCCACCGACCACCTCCTCAAAAAGATCCCAAAAAGAAAACTCCTAGGAATATTATAGCCAGGTTTTGAAATTCCCAAATTAAGGAGAGAATATTACAAGCAGCCAAGAAGAAACAATTTGAATATTGTGAAAACACAATCAGGATAATCCAGGATCTGGCAGCTTCTACACTGAGGGATAGAAGGGCTTGGAATATGATATTCCGGAGGTCCAAGGAGCTGGGATTATTAAAACCAAGAGTCACCTACCCAGCAAAACTGAGTATCATGTTTTAGGGGAAAATATGGTCATTCAGTGGAATAGAGGACTTTCAAGCATTCTTGATGAAAAAAACAGAGTTGAATAGAAAATTTGACATTCAGATACAAGGAGCAAGAGAAGCTAAACAGGGAAAAGAAATCATAAGGAACTTATCAAAGTTGAACTATTAACATTCCTACATGGAAAAACAATAATTGTAATTTATGAAACTTTTCTCAGTAGTTGAACAGATTAGAAATATATATATATATATATATATATATATATATAAATATATATGTGTCTATATATGAGGGATATGGGCATATGAATACATATGTGAATATGTGTATATATGTTTACAGGTATACATAGATAGAGGGCACAGGACCAATTTAACAGGAAGGGATGATACTTTAAAGGTGAAATTAAGGGGTGAGAAGAATATAATGAGAGGAGATGGGGAGAGACAGATTGGGGTAAACTATCTCATACAGAAGAGGCAAGGGAAAATGGTTACAATGGAGGGGAAGAATAGGAAGGCAAAAGGTCAACCTTATTCCCATTGAATCTGGCTTGAGGAGGGAGTGAAATACACACTAAATAGGGGATCTCACCCTCCAGGAGAATAGGGGGGGAAGGGGATGAGTGGGGGGATGATGGAAGAGAGGGCAGGCTGGGGGGGAGGGAAGTTGGAAGCACCCACTTTTGAAAAGGGACAGGATCAAAGTAGAGAATAGAACAAGTGGGAGGTGGGATAGGAGGGAGGGAAATATAGTCAGTCTTTTACAATATATCTACTATGTTATTGTTTTGCATTAGCCGCACATGTACAACCTATACTGAACTGCTTGCCTCCCCAGTGGGGGTGGGTGGCAGGGGGGGAAGGGAGTGAATCTGGAATTGAAAGTTTTAAAATCAAATATTAAAAAAAAATATATATATATATATATATATATATATATGTGTGTGTGTATATGTATATATATATATACACTATTATTAATACCATCTTACATGTAATTAAGAAATAAGATACACAGGCAGAGGCATAGAGATCCACTGGAAAATTCAAAACGGGTATGGGAGAAAATATGGGAGAGAACAGATTGGAGGTGGGGATATCCTGTGGGACTGCTGTTTTGGGGGGATGGGTGGGGGAAAAACGGGGAGAAAATTTGTAACTCAAAATCTGGTGGAAACAAATGATGTAAATCAGAAGTTAATAAAGCATTTAAAAAAAAAAAAGAATTTAGCACCAGAGAGGTAACAACAACAGAACAAAGACTAAGTTCCAAAGTTATGGAGCCAAGGATTCTCTTGGTTTCCTCTACTTTCTGGTCAGAGTATTCTAAGGCTTTAATTGGGAAGGAAAGTTCTAACATGCAACTGTTCTGTTACAAAACACTATGTAAGATTTCTAAGCCCTTAAAATAGAGTAACCGCTGACTTCAGAGATAACAACTTTTGCCTATTACCATACTACATACAAACTCAAAGGCAGTAACAAGTTATCCTACATTTCATTCCTTTTTTTTTTTGGTTCTGCAGGGGGGAAGGCAGAGCAATTGAGGTTAAGTGACTTGCCCAAGGTCACACAACTAGTAAGTGTTAAGTGTCTGAGTCCACATTTGAACTCAGGTCCTCCAAACACCAGGGCTGGTACTCTATTCACTGAGCTACCTAGCCACCCCTTCATCCTTCTTTGGATGCCAACATTTAATCCCCAAACCCTTACCTGGACTGCTTGTTTCTTTTGGGATCTTCAGCTGCAAAAATGTGCACTGTTCCATGATCACTTGATACACAGATGAGTGAAGCATCCTGATTGAAATTAATACTGAAAGAAAATAATAACAGAACTTTGGCAAGCTGAGACTGCAAGGGGAAATAGGGGCCAGATTCACAGAATATAAGAGATAGGAGGGACTTTAGAGATCATTTATCCAACCATCTCTAACAAATAGTGAAATGGGCCCATGGCAAAGAAGTGATGTATCCAATGTCACAAAACTAGAGAGAGTGTGATAAAATAGGTATTAGAACCTGAGCCTTCCCACTCACAGTCAAGTATACTACAGAGTGTTGACTCATTAGATACTACAGAATCACCTACTCCACACTCTAAATTAAAGTCATGTAAAATTGTTTATATTTTGATATTTCTCAAAATATTTTGTTCTGTTTTTTTTAGTTCAGTTTACAGTTTAGTGACTTCAAACTAACAAACACAAGAAAAAACACTTATCACCTTAGTCTCAAAAAACTACTTTTCCACACAGCTATCAAGAAACTTGTAACAAATCATATAAATAGAGAACACTATTATGTTTTGTTCAAGTATCTTTTTAAAGGCTGAGGGTAGGAAGGCCATGCTTAAGAAAGGAGTGGAGTAAAGATCTATGTCAAGTTGTAAAACACTTAAATGTTTTAAGAAATGGCATAAAGTGGCTTTAAGAAATTCTATTCAGTGTCTGTACCTATATAGTGGAAGAAGGGAATCAGAATAGAATTCCCCAGCAAATAAACCTTTTGATTGAAAAGTGACCATTATGGAGTTTGATGCAGACTCAGAGGGTTTCTATATGGTCTGATTTTTCTGCTTTATCATGAAGAGAGATTGATAGGGATGTAGAGGCTCGATGAAGGCAGGCATAAGTCAACCTTCTCCTTAAGGGGCACTATATTAATTACACATAGCAAATAAGGTGAATCAAAAGTGTTCTTTTAAGAAGGTCCTTGATGCTACCCCAAGCTCTAATTTAAATGATAGCAAAGATGAAGTAAGCAGATGCAACAAATTTCAAAGAATCTTGATACAGGAAAAAAAAGTCCAGAGTGTTCTAGTGCCAAAAATACTATAGCTGAAATGCATCTTACTGTTTTCTTAAAAAAAAAAAAAGAGTATAAGTAATATAACAGACTATTGACTACCTTTTCACATTCTTTTAAAATGGATTTTTTCACATCTTGATTTAAAACTTATGGAAACATTGCTAAAAAATAACAAATTATGTGCTTTTAGTTTTCCACACCTGGTAAAAATCTAGCTCTTGAGCCTATACAGTTTAATTTAAGGTACCTAGTAGACACAGCCCCAAAGGGCTTCTATAGGTAGACCCAAAACACTTGATAAAGTGGCAGGAAATGTTACAGATAAAAATGTCACTCATGCTATATAAGGTTAAGATGAAGAATTGAGATATTTATCCTGAAGAACAGAACACTTGAAAGAGAATGTGGTATCTACTGGTTTGTAATGTGGAAGAAGAAGAGTTAGGCTTATTCTGCATGGTACTGGAGGGCAGAGGTAGGAACTATGGGGCAGAAGTTGTAGAGAAGCAAATTTAGGCTTCATCTGAGGTAAAAACCTCTTAGCAATCAGAGCTTTCTAAAAGAGAAATGGATTCCTGTCATCAGTCTTCAGTTGCAGAGGGTATTCTTTGTGGGGGAAGGACCACTAGATGGCTATTAACATCCCTTCTAACTCTGGAAATCTGATAAAAAGCACTAGGTACCCTCATAATTGAGTTGATTGTTTTGGTGAACACAATTAAATCCTAGGAACTAAAGCTACTTGCCTTCTGTCACTATATGGACACAGCAGAAAAGAATAAACCCTTCCAGAGATGAGCAGTTCAATCTCTGAGAGGAGCCTAATAACCACAGCCTCTGATTCTTCCTGACTCACAAAACCACTCACAAGTATAGCTACTATTATCTGAATTTCTCTCTAGACCATCTCTGCTGTAGATCATCTCTGCTTGTCAAGATTTAGTCATGTACCAGGAAATACACTAGACTTATCTTCTTCTCTCTCAATCTCCTATATTCAAATGAATCATATTCTTACCAATAAATATTTGCTGCTTGAGATCCTCTTCTCAGTTCCTGGATTAAATGCCCTGATGAAGTATCAAATATTCTTATAAGGGTCCCCTTTGAAAAACAGTGAAGTGTTTCATTATCAAAGATTCAGAAGTTCAGTTCATTTTTGTACTGCTTTAGATTCAAAGTTCTTACAAATCTATAACATACCATTCTCATAAATAATACTACCTATAATTTCTTACTTATATAATCTAAATCATTTGGCAAAACTTTTCCACTTAGCATTAAAACTCACTAACTATACTAGGACTGAGAACATAATGGAGATTTAGAATTAAGTATTCTAAGTGGCTGAGATAAAGTCACCTCAAGCAGTAACAAACACCCTATGCTTGGAAAGCAGGGTGTATAAGGATTTCTGGTGTCTCTTGCTACCATCACAGGTACTAGTAACTTCAGAATGTGCCAATTTACATTGTTAGAGCTCTCAATTACAAAGGTCTTTACAAAATAGTCTCTTCATAACAAGGGCAAATATTATTATAAGTATTTTGCAGATGAGGAAACTAAGTTCATAAAGGTTAAGAAATCTGTCCAAGGTCACAATGATAGGGAGAGATAGGTGGGACTTGAACAAAGGGTTTTTGACCTCAAGACATATGTGCTTCTGCAGTACTTCTGGAGGTGTCCACCAGGCTAATAGCCAGTTACTACTATTTTAAGTTCAATATGACATTGAGATTTTATCTTCCACTGTCTCATACAGTTTGTATATTACTATGAGAAAATGTTTAATTCTAAGCTAAATACCGGTCGCTACCTAACCTGCTCATGAACATTCTTCAGCCATCAACTGGTAGACATCAAATTAGTTTAAAATTAGTTTAATCCAGTAATTATTAGGAATCTTACATTTGTGGTACTGTCCCTCCTCCCTACCCATACCCCTCAAAATCAGGTAATGCATGCACCAGCCTGGCAGAAATGACCTTCGCACTATCTGTGATTCCAGGTGGTAACCAAGATATAAGCTAATGATTTAGGTAAGGTAGATGTCAAGAAAGCCTTACAAGTCACTCAAATTAAAACTGAAATGCAGGACATGATTTAAAAAACCCATTTAATCACCAATTACATTCTCTAAAGGAGCAAGGAATTGGAATCTAGCCCTGATATCATATGCATCATAGGTGATTATGTCTGAGAAAAAGTTCCACAAAATTCTTCACTCATAAAACATGACTTTCCCAATACCACTATGTGAACTGTCAAAGCAATACTAAAATAGTAGAACAGAATGAAAACTTAGTCCCAACTATATTCTCTGAATTTAAGCTTACTTTTTCAGATGCTGTTGCAATTCTTGTTCCTTGGAGGTTTAAAGCTACACAGCTTAGGACTCCTTCATGAGCTGGGATATCAACCGGAGGTTTTTCTGTGTTGGCCAGATCCACTATCTGCACATGGCCAGTATGTGTACCAGGGAATGCCAGGAGAGAATTGTTGCTATTTGGACACAAAACACATAGACCTAGATACAAAAATATTCAGAAATAATGCTCAGGATTGTGTGAGTAACCAACCTTATCATATTTTGGCCATCCCTTTTTCTACATCATATTCCCAACTGTTTCTTTTTTTTTTTTTAAAGATTCCATAATTCTTTGCAATCACAACAAAAACAAATCAGGCAAATAAGTTTAGATATCTCAAATCACAGAAATGTTTCATTTTCCTTTCTTCTTTTTTTTTTCTGAATGCCCAATAGTTTCAGGTAGAAAGGCACAATTAAGCTCCATAGTTCCTACCAGGATTCAGAATGAAATACAGTGCTAAACAGAGCACATCCTTATGAAAATATTTTGCAGTTTGTGATGTACTTCCCTAAGTTTCACATTTCCCAAAAGATCACAATAGAGATATCACTAAAGCAAAATTTGGAAGGATGCTCACTGAGCATAATCTATAGGGTGTTTGAGGGAAATCGTGAAGAGATATGGAAATTAGCAAAAAAAATAGGAGGAAAAGAGGAAGGTAAAAAAAAAGTTAGGGAGAGGCAAAGAGAACATAAACAAGACTTTCAGTTCCTTCTAGGGCTTCCAATTTGCCTTTTTAATAAAAAAAAAAGAGAGAGATTCTTCTCTTCCCCCAATTTAGACCTTGTGCCTAAACTTTCACCACGGTACTCCCTTCTAATCTGAAAGCTAACTTTAAATAAAATAGAGCTTTTCATTGAAACCTTTTGGAAATTTAAAGAATCACTTATTTTATGCCCTTAAATATTTTCTACACCCTTTCATTTACATTTTGATATCAAGACAAATATCAGCCGGACAAAATTTCCACCTTCCATGCTTTGTCATTTTGCTTTGAAAGAGCTACTCTGCTATCTGGAGCAGATTCTTCAAAGTTGAAGAACAATCAATGATCAAAATAATGGGCTGGTGAGCAGCACTAATGTTCCCTCTGAGTCATTTTACACACACACACACACACACACACACACACACACACACACACACACA
>NW_027187380.1:28117654-28335851 GCF_028583685.1 Petaurus breviceps papuanus | reverse complement strand
ACACACACACACACACACACACACACACACACACACACACACACACACACTGCCATTTTAGAGGGCTAGATCTTAGTGTAAGTAACTCCCAATGAGGAATCCCTGCTCTACCAAAATTGATCTATACCTGCTTTGCAAATTAGTTTTTTAAGTAGTATTTTATTTTTTCCAATTATATATAAAGACAATTTTTAACATTAATATTTTAAACTGAATTCCAAATTCTTTTCACTACCTCCCCTCTTTCTATAACAGTAAACAATTTGATAGAGGTTATATATATGTAATTATGGATACATATTTCCATATTAGAAGAAAGAGACCAAAAGAAAAAAAAACATGAAAAAATAAAGTGAAAATAGTATGCTTTGATCTGCATTCAGGGTCCACTGGTTCTTTCTCTGGATGTGGACAGCATTTTCCATGAGTCCTCTGTAATTGCCTTAGATCATCGTAGCAAATTATGTTCTTAAAAGAGCTGCACAGAACACTGGGTGAATAAATGATTGTATCAGAGGTAAAACTTGTACCTCTTCCTTCTTGACTCCAAGGCCTGGTCAAATCTCTGTCCATGAGATCATGCTGTCTATAACCATTATTGGTCTCACATCTACAACTGTCTTTAAAAGTTCAGTTTCATCTCACTTAACACTTATTAAAGCCCTTTCAATGTGTTATTCACTAGAGATATAAAGAATGATAAGGCAGAGACCTTGCCCTCAAAAAACTCACAACTTAATGTTGGGAAGGACAAACACACAAAGAAGGAATGGCACAAAACATACTGCTAAATGCAAAGGAAAGACCAAAAGTATTATTAAAAAAAATTAAGGAGGAAAGTATTACTTTTAGCTTGGAGTAAGAGTGGAAATGTTTCAGGGAAGAGCAAAAACCAAGTCTTCAAAGAAGTGACAAAGGACCTGTTCAAGTATTTTTTTTCCTAAGAGAAATACTTCAACAGGAAGAAATGTCAAAGTGCTATGTCCCAGATACAAAGGAAGATGGCTTATGCAAATTAAAGTGAGAAAAGGCAAGACTATGTTGGAGAAAAGGTAGAATTAGAAAGGTAGACTAGAATGATTAAATAAAGGGGGATAAAATTAAACAAAGAAAGAAGAAAGTAAAGTGGAATCAGACTACAGAGAGCCTTAAACAGCTGACTAAAATTTATTTTTTAAATAGGCAATAGGATGAAAAACAACCATAAAAACTAGAGGGAATACTAGACATTACTCACTCCTCAGTCCTTACACATTCGGCGGTAGCACCCAGGCCAGCCCATCTTCTTTGAGCCTCAAACCTTTCAGTCATGCTCAACAGGCTCTCAGGCAGCTAGGTGGCACCGTGGATAGAAACTGAAGTCAGGAAGACTCATCTTCCAGAATTCTAAATATGGTTTCAGACACTTTACTAGTTGTGTGACCCTACACAAATCACTTAACTCTGTTTGCCTCAGTTTCCTCATCTGCAAAATGAGGAAATAGCAAACTGCTCCAGTATCTTTTTTTTTTCTCCAGTGTCTTTGTCAAGAAAACCTCAGATGGGGTCACAAAGAACTGGACACAACTGAAAAATGACTGAACAATAATAAAAGACAGAGGCTCTCAGCAGAGTTGCTAACAATAAACTATGGTAACTGCTAGGCTTGGGATGTGGACATTTGTCAAAAGTTCTAATGTATCATCAACTCTGTAGAGAGAAACAAAAGCATTACTGACATTAAAACTCATCTGGGGAAGGCAGAGGCAAGAGGCTGAGCAAAGGTGGGGACTCCTCCCCTCCAAGGTCTCCCAAATTCCCCTTCAAATAACTTTACAATAACACCTCAAAACAAATTCTGAAGGAGCAGAAACAATTTTCCAGTGCAAGACAACTTAGAAGATTGGCAGGAAAGGTCTGTCTCACTGAGGTGTGAGTGGGGCACAGTACAGTACAGATTGCACCAGAGCACCCTGCACCCCAGCAAGACAGCAACAGGCCTTGGGGGACAACTGAATCCACTGAGCTGGTAACTTTGGGACCTTCTCAGGACACTAGTCAGTTTTCAATAGCTTATGGATAAAAAAAGTGATAAATTACAAAGAGTGATAAAATGATAAATTACAATCAATCCTCAACTTTCATGCAGGCAACATTTCTAGAAAATGGTGGGGAAGTAAAAAATGTGAATGTTAATACAGTGTACCTAGAGGTAATTAGGAATTAAGTTCCTGTGACCACCAAAAATCATAGTCTTTCACTGGAGATTGCTGAAAATACACTTTTCTGTATGTAATTCTTTATGATAAAACATTAATTCTGATAATATGCACCTTTCCTAACACAGTAACCATAAGATGTATACAGAAAGTATATCCTACATAAAATGCAGAGGAAAGGCACCATTGGACAGGACAGTGAGGGGCGGGGCAGTGATGTCAGAAGAACTCCCAGGTAAAACAAGGGAAAGGGACAAGCTGCCATCTCTAATGGGGGCAGCTAGGTGGCACAGTGGATACAATGCTGGATATGGAGTTAGGAAGTTCAAATGGATATGGAGTTATGAGTTCAAATCTGGCATTAGACACTTATTAGCTGAGTGATTCTAGGCAAGTCATTTAACCATGTTTGCCTCAGTTTCCCCATATGTAAAATAAGCTGGAGAAGGAAATGACAAACCACTCCAGTACATTTATCAAGAAAACTCCAAATGGGGTCAACAAAGAATCAGATACAATTCAAATGATTGAATAACAGCAACAAAGCTGTCTTCCTTTCAGCTCCATGGCTGAACTGTTCCCTGATAAAAAGCACAAGTCTCACAGTGAGTAAGATGCTTAGAGGGCACCAGTAGCAGGGGAGGTGAGCTGCACAGATGAGAGTGACCACCATCTTATTTACCCACAAACTTAGTCACTTTTTCACTTTTTCAATTCCTTATACTGCATTTGGGAGGTTGCTTTAGTACTTTCTGACTGGATTCACAAACACTTTTACAAACAATTCCTTTTTTGGTAGATATACACTTGTGTTTGCTATGCCTCTAATTTTTTCTCTACTGCACATAACCACAGATGTGCACAGTTGCCAAAACAAGTCAAAATGGGGTTACTAATAAAATCACTAGAATGCTTGAAGTTGTAAAAGTTAAATGCACAAATGCTGAGGACTGACTGTGTATCTAAATGACCTCAATGTGTTTGGGAATAGTATGGAAGGGTAAGAGGAACAACATCTAAATTTGGTTGTTGCTGGTCTAACATTTGACCTATGCTGTGTGTGCAGGGAGTAAAAGATCGATGAAAGGAGTGTTGTGGAGGTATAATCCACATGACTTGGCAAGTGAATAATAGGAAGAAGAATAACACGACAATGATAGTATTCTGAGGTGATGAACTTAGGCAACTGGAAGGTTACAGAACAGTAACAGTGAAACTTAGAGAAAGAATGGGTTTTGAGGGAAATAAAAAATTGTTTTGACTTCTTGAATTTGAGATGCCTAAGTAGAAGTATCCATCAAATAGTGTGTAATAAAAGACAAGAGGTCAGGAAAGAGAATAAGGCTGGATATATAGAATAGAGACTCATTTGTACTGATTTTATTGAACCCATAGGGGCTGCTGAGAGTACCAAAGGGAAAAGGAAGAAGAGAATAAGGTCCTAGTATCTTGATATCTAAATAGTTGAACTTTACTCTAAAACAACTGTGTGCTCTATGGTAATCTCATCTGGGTAGAAAATACTAGTGAACATCTGATAAATTGTGTTCAGAGACCATTACATTCTAGTGTAAATGAGATGAAAGACAAGTGAGGAAAGGGAAAGTTAACTGGCAATCATTCTGAGGTTTTAAGTCCCAACCCAACAACCTGGAAAAGTGATGAGACTTAGCAATATAACTTAGCAATACAAGACAATTCCAAAAGATCCATGAAGGAAACACTATCCACATCTAGAGAAAGAATTGATGGACTCTGAATTCAGACCAGCCAAGCATACTATTTTCACTTCATTTTTTATGTTTTTTTTTCTTTTGGTCTGTTTCTTCTTTCACAACAAGACTAACATGGAAATATGTTTTACATGATTGCACATATATAAAATATGTCAAACTGCTTTATTGTCTTAGGAAGTAAGAAAATTTGGAACTCAAAAATGTTTTAAAATGAATGTATAGTTGTCTTTACATGTAAATGGAAAACATAAAATACTAACTGAAAAGAGAAAAGGATGGTGGGGCTGGAAGGGAGGGAGGGGGAGAGAGAGAGAGAAAACCCACAAGACAGAGACAGAGACAGAGCCAGTCAGTGAAGGAATTCAGCCAAGCCCAGCCAAGCTGACAGCTATGACAGGCTGGAGCCAAGGCAGCAGGACACTGTCCTTCTTGCCCTCATTTTGGGGAGCTGGCCTGGGGCGCTGTGTAATGTTCAAGTTCATAAATGCTTCATGTGAATCATCAGAATTGCATCTGTGGCTTTCTAGACACTAAGGAAAATCAGAACAATGGGAAATTTCTGCAGATATAACAAGAGAAAATAACCTGATGTGGTACATGGGTCACTTACAGAACCTTCCTTGTGTACCCCCCACTTTTTGGAACTATTACACTCACCAAGATTTCAAAGGTTAGTAATACAACTAAGGTAAGGCCAAAGGTAGAATTCTGTTTTGTTATGAATGCAGGGATGAGGAAATTTTTCCTATAAGCTAATGGATCACTATAAACCAGAAGAAAGGGTAAGTGTTCTGAACAAGTCTATTAAAATAACTACCAAAGAAATCAGATCCATAGTCTGATTCTGATAGCTTAAGTTTCCAAGATGAAAATCCACTTGTAATAAAGCAAGTCTTTTACAGGACAGAAAAGTGTCAGTGTTGTGCCTATTATTCCAACTTGGAAAGAAAATGAATGTAAAGCTGCTGATAGAAATAATGTGAAACAATAACAAAGCCATATTCCTCACTGTACTCTCAAGCCATGTCCAGACAATGCAGTTATCAAAGCTGGTTACTGTATCAAACAATAATCAGTAATCAAGAACTGAAAGAAAAGATACATTTAATTTTAAATATAATCAGCTACCTCAAATCTAAACTGGAAAAGGAACGTCTCCAGATAATACCACTTAAGGAGGTTCATAAAGTATAGGAATATAAAGAGTAGGTCATAATGAAAATTGAAATTGTAACAATGTCTAGAACCTTCCACATGCAGGCTGCCAGTGAAGAGAAGATGTATAGTCAGATTATAGCGATTTCTAGTACCACAGTACCCCAGAAGGGACCTAGAAAATGCTCAGCAAAGTCTGAGCATTCCCATCATAGTTCAGAATACAACTATGCTTTCCATGCTACCAATGCAACAGCACTGACCTTATATTCCACAACCTTTTGCTCTCTCTCCACAACTCTGCTCTCAAGTTTTACTATGGAGAAGTGAGAACTTTACACCAAGGCCAAATCAGAGAACTTAAAGGTTCACACACTCATTTCAAGACAACCACCATCCAAAGGTGGTAAATCTGTGCTAAATATCAAAATCAAAATGAACTTCAGGAAAGGGACAGTGACTCAGTGGATCTGGACAGTGCAAGCCTTCTAGTCAGTGATAATGGAAGCATGAGAGAAAATGATTCAACTTGTTAAATATTTAATTTCTTTTTACATGGGCAAAAGATAAACAGGATAAAATGAATTTCAAAAAAATTTATATGAATATCTACTGCCTCTAACCTTTATAATAACCAATTAATCTGGGAAATGGACAAACTAGAACCAATCTCTTAAAATACTAAGAATGAATTTCAGTATTCAATAAACACAATTAGGTACTTGCTATGAAATAAAAACATTTTACATCCTTGACTGAGTAACTGAACATTTCTATAAACAGACCACTTAGAATATCTGAGAATTTCACATATACCAAATTTAAAACATTAAATCAATTTTAAAAATTATAATAGCATGAAGATAAAAACAATATAAATAAATAAAAATTTAAAAAGGTATCTAACAATTATAACCATGAATGTGAACAGAGTAAACTCTGTGTCACACACCACACACACACACACACACACACACACTGTAAAGGGTGGTGGAAATCAACATGTTGTTTACAAGAAACCTACTTGAAAGATAAAGAGCTACAAAGCATTAAAATGAGGGGCTTGAGAAGAATTATTATGCCTCAGATTAATCCAAAAAAAGCAAAAGTAGTCATTATGGTTTCAGAAAACAATAAAATTAAGCAGAGTTAAAGAAGATAAGCAAAGAAATAATTATTACTGGAGGTATCATAATGAAATAATATCAATATAATACATTTATATATACGCACACACTTAAAGTGGCTTCATATATGAATATTTAAATAAAAAGTTTATCAAACTACAGGAAGAAATAGACAAATAATAATCACTGGAGATCTTGAAGTGCTCCTTTTAGACCTAGACAAATTTAACAAAAAGATACACAACAAAAAAGGACTTGAAATTTTAAACTGTATTATAAAGCAGCAGTCATCAAAACTACTTGGTACTGGCTGAGAAACAGAGTAGTGGATCAGTGGAATAGACTAGGTACACGAGACATAGTAAGTAGCCAATGACTATAGTAATCTACCGTTTTATAAGAACTCGCTATCTGACAAAAAGTAAAAAATAGAAACTGGACAGAGACCTATATATTACACACTACACCAAAATAAAGTCTAAATGGATGCGTAATCTAGACATAAAGGCTGGTACTGTAAGCAATCTGGGACAGCAAGGAATAGTTTACCTGTCAGATTTATGGAGAAGGGAAGAATTCATAACCAAACAAGAGATAGAGAGCACTGCAAAATTCAAAATGGACAACTTTGATTTCATTAAACTGAAAAGATTTTGTACAAATAAAGCCAATATAACCAAGATTAGGAGGGAAGGAGAAAACTGGGAAAGAATTTTTACAACCAGTGTTTCTGACAAAGGCCTCATTTCTAAAGTATTCAGAGAACTGAGTAAATTTATAAGAACACAAGTCATTCCCCAATCAATAAATGGTCAAAGGATATGGACAGGCAGTTTTCAGAGGAAGAAATTAAAGATATCTATAAACATATTAAAAATGTTTTAAATCACAAATGAGCAGAGAAATACAAATCAAAACAACTCTGAGGTTGTTATTTAAACCTGGAGAGACTTATATAAACTGATGCTGAGTGAGGACAGCAGAACCAGGAAAACTTTGTACACAATTACAGACACATAATAGCTGTGATGACTAACTTTGATAGACTGAACTCCTCTCACCAATGCAAGGTTATAAGACAACTGCAAAGGATTCATGGTGGAGAGGGCTATCCATACCCAAAGAACTACAGACTCTGAATGCAGACTGAAACAAACTACTTGTTCTCTCTCTTTTTTGTTTTCTTCCTTCTTTTTCGTTGTTCAATCCATTTGTTATAATTCTTCTTTACGATCTGACTAATGTATAGTGTGAAGGTATTCACAGAACCTATATCGGATTGCATGCCACCATGGGGTAGGGATGGGGGGTAGGGGGAGGGGGAGAAAATTTGGAACTCAAGGGATTATGAAACTGAATGTTGTAAACTAAAAGTAAATAAGTAAACAAAAAAAAGATCTGATTTGAATTTTAGAAAAAGTTATTTGAGAGGACTCTAGTGATTATTACATGAAAACTTAATTAAATTAGAAGAAATAGTAAAATTCTAGAAGCAGAAAACCTTTGTGTGCCCCTTTCATATTTAGAAAAATTGAACTAAAACATATACAAGAAAGAAATTAAGGACCTAACTAGAACTTTAGAAAAATTAGTTATAATAGTTCTCTGGTGATTACTGAATGGGAAGAGAAAACAATTTACATAATTTTCAGCTGTAAATGGCACCTATACAAAAACTGATTATCCGTACAAGGGAGCATAAAAACTTCACTAAATAACATAGAAAAGAAGAGATAATGAATACATAATTTTCTGATTACACTGAAACAAAAATAATATTTAATAGACTTTAAATTAGTTTTTAATGGTTAATGAAAAAAATCATCAAAATAAAAATTGCAAAATAACTCACATTAAATGAATAAAGGAACTGCCAGAAACTACTCTGCCCAATTATATGCCAACAAAATTTATCTAAGAAAACAAAATGGAACAAGTCATAAATGAATTCCCAAAATGGGGAGGAAGTAAAACAGGTCCACGTCAAACATTCAAATAATTAACTCCAAAATTAATATTTTTTCTCTTACAAAAATAGAAAATGAAGACATCCACCCAAACTTTTTTGAGAAATAAAATCCTGGTACTCAAATCAGTGAGAGAAAAAGAAAAGAATAAAACTATAAACCAATATCTCTAGGGAACATTGATACAAAAATTCCATAAAATATTTAATAAAAGAGGGTATAACAACATATTCAAAATGTTACACATAATGACTTGGTTGGATTTATACAAGGAATGAGTGACTGATTCAATATAAATAACCACAGTAGACTAAATTTATAACAAGACAATAAAAATGTCAAGATGTAACAACAGATTCAGAAAAATCTGTTGACAAAATATAACATAGTCATATTACATTACATTCAAGTACCACAATTTCTTCAGCCACAGTACAACTGATAAGTGTTTGTGGTATTTCCAATTCTCAGCTACTAGGGAAAAAAATGCTATTACAAATATTTTAGTTGTATATGGAGACTTTCTTCTTATCAATGACCTCTCCTTGGGGATACTCCCAAGCATAGTAACTGAATATCTGAGTCAAAGATTATGGGCATTTTAGGCACTTTATTTCCAAAACTGACCTACTGATTCACAGTTCTACCAATGATAATTATGGGGTGCCCATAATTCAACAATACCTAAAACAATGACTATTTTCATCTTTTGTCCTTGTTGCCACTTTGCTGGCAATATTAGGTAAAAGCCTGGATATGTTTTGCTTTGTGTTTATCATTAATGAGTGATTTGTAGAATTTTTTCATATATTATTTTAGTACATTGCAATTCTCCTATGGAAAACAACTACTTGTTCATGTTTATCTTTTGATAATATATACATACGTAGATATATATGCATCTAAGTCAATTCTGTTTTTAACAGTATTATCCTCTTCACTATTTTTGTATCTCTTTTACCAAGCTGTTAATTATCTTTTTATAATTTTCTTGAATTACTTTCATTTCTTTTCTCAATTTTTCCTCTGTCACTCTTCTCTCTTTAATTCTTTAAAAAAAATTCTTCATTGGGTTTAGTACAATTAGCATTTTTATTTGAAGCTGTTTTTGGGGGGAGGAGTAGCTGTTTTCACATTGTTGTTTTCTTCTGAGTCTTGTCTTGGTTTTCCCGCCCACAGTAGTAGCTTTTTATCGTCAAATTCTTTTTTATTGTTGTTTTTGTTCATTTTTCCAGCCTATTTCTTGTACTGCTACAAGCTTCAGGCTTTTTCATGCTACTGTTTTCAGAGGTAGATCTGAGGGTCTGCAACTTTTTGGTGCTTCCAGGGTGATGTGACGTATGGTAGGTATGGTAGAGGTATGGTAGCTGTTCTCCCGGTCTGTAGTCTAGTCTTTACCAAGGAAGGACTCCTTGTGCCCTTTAGCTACATGCAGTAGAGCTCCTCTCTGCTTTGGTACTGTAACTATAGCTGCTGCTTCCCTATGACTGACCCCCAGTGCTCCTCTTTGCCCTGGAACTGTGACAAAGAATAGCAACAGAATTGCCAATCAGTGACAGTTATACCCAGTGCCAGCAAAGGGTCCCCCTGCCATCTCTTTCTAACCAGTTATCCAATTCCTGTACTATCTGAGCTGAAAGCTCCCAAACCTGCTGCTGCTTCTATAGCCACTAAAGCTACTACATTTGTGGGCTTTGGACAGAATTCCATCAAAGCCCTATACCAAGGTTACAGATTTTTCCTGCCTACCTCTCAAGTTTTCATGTGGCTAAAAAAAGATCTCACTTAACTTTTTGTTGGCTCTGCCCTCCAAAATTTGATTTGCGATATTTGTTTTTTCAAATTTAGTATTTTATTTTTCCCAATTCATGTAAAAACAATTTTAACATTCATTTTTAAAACTTTGAGTTCCAAATTCTCTCATTTTCTCCCTCCCCACACCCCCCCCACTGAGAAGGCAAGCAATTCAATACAAGTTATAATGTGTAAAGCCATGCAAAATATTTCTCCTTTCACCCTGACTTTTCTCAAATGCTTTGCTTCTGATCACCCCCCCCAATATGCCCTCCCTTCTATCACCCACTCTTATCCCTTTACCCTCTACTTTGCTGCAGAGTAAGATAGATTTCTATACCCAATTAAGTGTGTATGCTATTCCATCTTTGAGTCAAATCTGACAAGAGTATAAGACTCACTCACTCACTCTTATCCCCCCCCTTTCCCCTCCAAAGTAAAAGTTTCTGCTTGTCTCTTTCACATGGGATAATTTACCCCATTCTACCTCTCCATTTCTCTTTCTCCCAGTACATTCCTCTCTCACCCCTAAATTTTATTTTTTTAGATACCATCTCTTCTTTTCTCAAGAATGCATGAAATTGGGGGCGGCTAGGTGGCGCAGTGAGTAAGAGCGCCCGCCCCAGAGTCAGGAGGACCCAGGATCAGTTCTGGCCTCAGATACTTAACACATACACAAAATAACTAGCCGTGTAACCTTGGGAAATTTACTTAACCCCAAATGCTTTAAAAAAAAAAAAGAATGCATGAAATTGGGGTGGCTAGGTGGCACAATGATCCAGCCTCAGACATGTTAGTGAATTTAAAATTTAATACTGATATTGGTTTATTGTCTATGTTTCTTTTAGCATACATTTCAGCTTTCAGTGTTCTTGTTTATACCATGACTATAATTGCTGCTTTTTTGGATTCACCTGATACATAATAAATTTTGTTCCCACCTCAGTAGAAATTTTATTTTTTCTGTTTTTATTTCTTTATTTTCCTTTATTCTGTTTTTGCCTTTTAGGTGGCATTTTGTTTTCTTATCCACTTAGTTCATTTCTTTCATTTTCTTGAATAGTTTAAATTCATTCACCTCTCAAGTTTTGAGTTAGGCTTATATTTTCCTCCATTTGCCTATAATATTGAGGCTTTTTTTGGAATCTGAATTTTTTCTTATTATTACTTTTCTTTCTCTGTAAATATAGTACTTTTCCCCTCAGATCTTTTTGCTTAATTTACTTTCAGGCAACCCTATCTCTCTTCCCTAAACCTTCAAGTTCCCCATAACTCCCATCCCCCATTTGTCACTACTAACCTCAGTTTCAAGTTTTACTTATCAACGTTTTACTTATTTTTCTTTTTTCTTCCTTTTATCTAGATATTGAATTCTTTTTCCATCTTAATTAATTAACTAAAATCTCCCAGGGTTTCTTCCCCTTAAACTTCTTTTGCTCTTTTACAATTTTCTACATTTTTCTAAAAAGTATTTGTCTTTTATCTCTTCACTGATCTTGTCTATTCTAGACTTTTTTTCTTTTATTCAGGGTCTTCATACCTTTTATTCTTTCTTTAGTCTCCATATACTGACAGAAATAAAATGTCTAAGGTACCTATTTTGAGTTCACTCTTATAATAAATATATAGGTTATTAAATTATAGATTTTGTTCCTTTCTTCTGTTGTGCCTTACTCTTAGAAGTCCAATTCCAACAAGAAGGACATAAGTACTGCCAATGTGGCAAAAAAATTTTCTTGTATCTCTGAATGTACATGTCTCTGCCTTTCTTCCTCACGATCATTTTTTCCCATCTGCCATGAAATCTCCCCTTTGGAGATTTGCCCTCCCAACCTTTTGGATTTCATTTGCCCCTTGAACTTCTAATTCTTCTGAAGTAGAATGGGTGTTCTTTCTAAGCACAAAATCTCAAAAAATTATCCCACTGTAAAGTCCTCCTCTCCCACTATAGATTAACTCTCCCTTCATGGGAGTATTTTTTACTGAATTGAGATTTCCCGTTTTCTTTTCTGGTTTTTCTATCCTAAGCAAGTTAAAGTTTCCTTCATTTTTCATCGCTAACTTGATAATGGTACATCAGATATTTCCCTCCTTATCCCCCTTTTTCATGCCCTCCCATTCTACATTTTAGCACCACAAAAAAAAAATACTGATTTACCTGTAAGTAAACCTGGTTTTCCTCCTACCTTTCTGACATTCCTTCTCAGTTTCCTTTGCTCAATCCTCCTCCAGATCATGCCCTCTAACCATAGGTATTCCACAGGGTTCTGTCCTGGATCCTCTTCTCTTCTCCTTCTATATTACTTCACTTGGTGATCTCATCAGTTTCCATAGATTTAATTATCATCTTTGTGCTGATGATTCTCAAATCTATTGTTCCTGCCCCAATCTCTGTGATAACCTCCAATTTCTTATCTTCAAATTGCCGTTCAGATTTCTTGAACTGGAAGTCCAGTAGATACTTTAAACTCAACATATCAAAAGCTGAACCTATTCTTTCCCCCGCTAACCCTCCCCACCTCCTACCTCTCCTAATATCATAGAGGATAATACCATCGTCCTAGTCCCTCAGGCTCACAACCTAGGTGTTATATTTGACTCCTCACTGTCTCTAACCCCCCACAGCCAATCTGTTGTCAAGGCATATCAATTTCACCTTTGCAATATCTTTCAAATATGCCCCCTTG
Source organism: Petaurus breviceps papuanus (assembly GCF_028583685.1). Taxonomy (NCBI): domain Eukaryota; kingdom Metazoa; phylum Chordata; class Mammalia; order Diprotodontia; family Petauridae; genus Petaurus; species Petaurus breviceps. The sequence goes on along the minus strand of NW_027187380.1, from coordinate 28,323,187 downwards.
TCTCCTGATACCCCCACCACTCTACACTAATACAGGCCCTTATAATCTTACACTTGGACTATTACAATAGTCTTCTCTAAGTGTCTCCCTATTGCATTCCATTCTCAATTCATTCACTACAGAGATTTTTTTCTAAAGTGTGGGTACAATTATGTCACACACACACACACACACATACTCTCTCTCTCTCTCTCTCTCTCTCTTTCTCTCTCTCTCCCCCCTCCCCGCCCCCATGTATCACACCCAGGATCAAATACAAAATCCTCAACTGGGTGTTCAATTTTAACATTCAACTTAACATTCAAATTAACTCCCTCCCCAACACACACTCACACTCTTTCAAGTTTTCTTACACCTTACTCCCCACATCATACTTTTTTTTTTTTTTAAAGCAATTGGGGTTAAAAACTTGCCCAAGATCACACGGCCAGTTTTTTTGTGTGGGTGTTAAATATCTGAGGCCAGAACCAATCCCAGGCCCTTCCAACTCTGGGGCCAGCGCTCTTACTCACTGTGCCACCTTGCTGCCCCCATATTATACGCTTTCATCCTCTGAAACTGGTTTCTTGGATTTTCCACAAATAAGACATTCCATCTCTTGGCTATGGACATTTGTCTGGCTGTCTTCTATCCCTGTAATGTTCTCCCTTCTCATATCTGTCAGGCTTCGCTGGATTCCTTTAAGTCCCAACTAAAAGCCCATCTTCTACAGAAAGTCTTTCCCAACTCCTTTTAATTCTAGTGCCTTCTCTCTACTAATTATTTCCTATTTACTCTATATATGTCTTGGCTGTCATCTCTCTGATTAGATTATAAGTTCCTTGAAGGAACAGAATGTCCTTTGTCTCTTTTTGCATCTTCAGTGCTTAGCACAGTGCCTGACATATAGTAGGGAATGAATAAGTGTTTATTAATTGAATGAGCCCTGGTGAAGCCACATACACGTGCTAGTGCCCTGCCCTGGTTACTTTAATTCTGGGGCTGAGCACTGCTCAGTAGGCTTCCATCATAGGCAGATCAAGCCTCTGCATTTCTATATCGCCACCTCCTCCACACAGTTGGGAGTAGGGTAAAGAAGAGCTTAATTCTGTTACCATGTTTCCCCAATAATAAGACCTATCCCAAAAATAAGCCCTCCCCTTATTGTGTAAGATTCCTCTAAAATAAGCCCTCCCCCGAAAATAAGCCCTATTGAGATTGCTACTGTAGTGAAGGTGATCCCCTGCGCTACACGCTACATTACGGTACCCTCTGTATGCACGGTACCCTCTGTATGCACCGTCCCCCCCGGGTGAAACGCACGCCGCGCTCCAAGCTGCATCCAATCAGAGCTGCAGCAGTGAGCGCGTCATCCTGTTCTTTATTGAATTCATTATTGAATAAAGGTACATTTTTTTGTTCACATTTACCTGTTTATTAAAATTGCTGTCAATGTTCATTAAAATAAGCCCTCCCCTGAAAATAAGCCCTCTGGTGTTTTTCTGTCCAAAAAATTAATAAGACAGTGTCTTATTATCGGGAAAACATGGTTTGATCCCACAGAATGGTAAAGGGCAAGTGGGTGTTCTGGCAGAGGCCACAATAGCAATGAAGAAATCTCTGTGCAGATCCCAGGGGACAAGGCCATGGTTCCTGTTATGTAGCCCTAACAAAGTACGGGTTTTGGTGTAGGAGGAAAGTGTGAAGTGTGTTAGGGATTAGGTATTAACCTTCTTTGACATTAAGTCATAAGATTTATCTCATTAAAGTTCTTGGTATTCTACCCATGGCATTAGAATTGGTTCACCTCTTGGACACAATTCTCTCTCTCTCTCTCTCTCTTTTTTTTTTGTTTTGCCTTTTAGAGGGCAATTGGAGTTAAGTAACTTGCCCAAGGTTACATGGCTAGTTATTTTGTGTGGGTGTTAAATGTCTGAGGCCAGAACTGAACTCGGGTCCTCCTGACTCCGGGGCCGGTGCTTTACTCACTGTGCCACCTTGCCACTCCTTGGACAAAATTCTTAATTTGGATAGGTTTGATAAGTCAGGAGGATCAGAGAAAATGTCTAATCCTCAATTTTGTTGGTTGTCTGGCTTGAAAGTCATTTTTTAATATTAACATGCTCGTGTTTGTTGTTTTTAACTTTCAAACTTCTTTTTTTTTTTTTTAAGCAATCGGGGTTAAGTAACTTGCTCAACGTTACATGGCCAGTTATTTCTGGGTGTGGTGCTAAGGAGCCCAGATTTGATCCCCAGATCCATCCCGACACTGGAGCCAGTGCTCTTACTTGCTGAACCACCTGGCCACCCCTAAGCAATTGGGGTTAAGTAACTTGCTCAAGGTTACACGGCCAGGTGTTTCTGGGTGGGTGCTAAGTGTCTGAGCCCAGGATTCGATCCCCAGGTCATCCCGACACTGGAGCCGGTCCTCTTACTCGCTGTGCTACCTGGCCACCCCTCAAACTTCTTAAAAAGGCATTTTGTTGGGGCAGCTAGGTGGTGCAGTGCAGGGGCACTGGTCCTGGAGTCAGGAGGAATTAAGTTCAAATCTGGCCTCAGACACTTAACACAAAACTAGCCATGTGACCTTGGGCAAGTCACTTAACCCCAATTGCCTTGCCTTTCCCCCTCTAAAAAAAAAAGCATTTTGTTTTTTTAAGTGTGAGGAAATCCAGGAACCATCATAAGAACATGTGTTCTGGGTGAAGATCAATGGAAGGAAGAACAGAAAAAAGGCCAAAAGAAATCACAGACAGGCAAGACAGCTTTGATGAATTAATAAGCAATCACTACATAATATAAATTTACTCTATCATGTCCAATCCCTTATATGTCAATGCCCATTTTATTGTTGGTTGTTCACAATGTTTTACTATATATGTGTATGGGTGTGTGGAGATTATGTGTATATGTGTGTGTGTATATTTTTATATATAGAAATATATATGTGGATGTGTGTGCATGCATGTATGCACATAAAGAAAAAAGATCAGTGGAGTGAGAAACACAATTGATTTAGTTATCCTAAGATTTAGTTAATAGCTGTAGACCACCTATTCAGAAAAAAGAAATAGATGAGGAGTTTGGGGAAACAAATCACAAGTCTAGTACATAAGAATGGAATATCATTGATAGACTTTGACTATAAAGACAATGCTAGACCATTCTCCCTGCCAAAAACAAAACAAAAACTTCTTGACTCCTCTTAATGAAAATTTCATTGTCAAAAGGTGAAATAACTAAGAAAGGGTAGGTAATTCATGCTGGATCTACAGGGAAGAGTTTGTAGTTGGGATGGATATGATAAGAATCTTATGAGGAAGTTCCTCTTGGGTTTTGTGACAGAATAGAGGAAATTCGGTCATAGTTCAAATATTAGGAAAGCAGATTTCAAAGATAAAAAAGAATATGCAAGATTCTATAATTTTACAGGAGAATTCAGCTGATGAGAACTAGGAAATCCTCAAGATCAAATTCTGAAGGCAGTCAATTTCATTAAGAAAGAAAAAATAGGAATGGTCTAAAGAAACTAATATAAATGTAAAATGAACTCAACAAAAACCTGGATTTTAAAAAATTAAGTATAGAAATGCATGCAACAGGAGTTAACAATAGATATAAAACTATGGAATAATATCATAAGAAATACTATAAGGACTGCCAAAGCTCATAAAAAGCTGACTAAGACTGGCAAGGAAAGCTAAAGATAATAAGAGGTTATTGTGGTAAAGTGGCACATCAAAGATAATACCAAACCGTTGCATGGGGTAGATGGGATGATATAACTGACAAGGGAGAAAGTAAAGCTATTTATTTGTTATCTGGCTTTTATTTTCTACAAAAATGAGAAGAACCTATACCTGGGAAAAGAACAGAACAAAATAGGCTGATGGGGAGGTGATACCTGAAATAAAATAATAATAAGAGAGTATTTATATACTCTGGAAGGATTCAGGACACCTGACCCATATGAACCATATTGTAAAGCACTGAAATGACCAACAGATACACTACTGAGCCACTGTTAGTAATATTTCAAAGACTGTTGAGAACAGGGGAAGAACTACATAACTGGAGCCAATGTACTAATTTTTTTAAAATAAATTTTATTGAAAGCTTTTGATTTTACACACAGCACAGAAGCAAAGAATTGAATTAAAGAGAAAGAAATAAACTCACTGGTCATCTAGTCCAATTCATTAGAATTAATACTTTAAAAGTGGACATTAAATCTTGGATTAAAGACTTCCAAAGAGAGGAAACATCATCTCTCAAAGCAACTCATATCACTTCAGCTCTAAATGTTAGAATATTTTTCCTATTACCAGCCCTAAACTGGTCTCATTGCAACTTCAAAATTAAATACTTTCAAATATTTTAAGACAGCAGTCATGACATCCCAAGACATCTTTTCTCTAGGCTAAACATACCCAGTTCCTCCAAACAATCCTCATATGGTACAGATTCAAGGCCCTTCTCACCATTCTGGATGCCTTCCTCTGGACATTCTCCAGCTTATCAATGTCATTCTTAAACTTCAGAGTCCCCAACTGAACTGAGTTATCAAGGTAATAAAGTTATCAATGATGAGGGTGGAGTACAGCATCAAATGTCTATTCCTGGAAGCTATGGCCTTTTTTTTTTTTTGGATGGAGGAAGGCAGGGCAGTTGTGGTTAAGTGACTTGCCCAAGGTCACATGGCTAGTAAGTAATAAGTGCTTGAGGCCACATTTGAACTCAGGTCCTCCTGACTCCAGGGTCAATACTCTAGTCACTGCACCACTTAGCCGCCCCAGCTATGGCCTTCTTAACATAAAGATCACATGGACTATTTTGGCTGCCATCTCACATTACTGATTCCCATTGAGCTTGCAGTCCAGTAAAATCCCCTGAACTTTTTCAGAACTGCCATCTTTTTATGCCTACAACATCTCATATTTGTGAAGTTGATTTTTTTTTTTTTGGTATCTGAGTGCAAGAATTTTACATTTATTCCTGCTGAATATCATCTCTCTAGGTTCAGTCCAGTGCTCCAAACTACTAAGAGCCTTTTGATGCCTGACTGTCACCCAGTCTATCAGTTATCCAATTCTGGCTGAGTCAATTTAAGCTTAATACTATAACAAAATGAGATATCTGGCAGTGATTCAACAATTTACAAAAAGAAATTTACTTATCCATAGCAGTAGTAAAATGTTATTCATAATTACATATTACATAATTATGTACTGAATACAGAAATGTTTTATATTTATATCTTTTCTATATATAATTAGGTACATGTTATCTCTCCAATTAAACTCTGAACTCCTTGAGAGCTGGGTCTATTTTTGCCTTTCTTTGTATTAGCACAGCACCTTGCAAAAAGCAAACATTTTATAAATACTTATTGACTTGCCTATGTGCCTTTATACTGGCCATGCCAGGAATGATCTCGCTCTTTACTTCTACTTCTTAGTTTTTCTGGCTTCCATCAAGATTCAGCTAAAATGCTCTCTTCTAAAGGAGTCCTCTCCTGATCTCTCCAGATGTTAGTGCCTTCCCCTCTGAAATCATCTGCCACATGTATGTATGTATGTATGTGTGTGTGTGTATGTATCTCCAGTTATGTTGTCTCCCTCACTAGGATGTAAGGGATAGAGGGCAGATTGTTACTATTTTCTTTATACCCTCAAATGCTTAATACAGTTCCTGGCATATAGTAAGGGCTTAATATTTTTTGATAGAATGATTTTGATGAGAGGCAGTACACGACAGTGAATAGAGACATGGCCTCTTTGTCACAAAGACCTAGGCTCATATTCTACCTCTGACAAATAAGGGCTGTATAACCTACTCAACTTAGGTCAGTTTAACTAACAAAACCCCACAGGAAGAGACAGAAAGAGAAATTCCTTTTACAATAACTAAACAATGCACAGAATACTTGGGGGCCTCTCTGTCAAGCCTCTCATAGGAATGATATGAATACATTTGTAATGCCAAGCAAAGACAACTTCCCAAGGTTCAAAATACCAGCATAGGTGCTCTCCATTTTATTCAGCGAAAAATTAAGAACAGAGAAAATCAAAATATAGCATCATTCAAAATACAGCATTCACCAAGTATAATTTAATAATCTCCAAGTACTACTCCACCCCTGGACATTATCATTCATTTAGTCAATCCCAAAGACCCTCTTCTAAGTACTACTCCACTCCTAGGCTGTACATTCATTTAATCAAGCACAAAGCCCCTCTTCTCAAATGGAGATTAGTTTCCAATCATAAGTAAAGTACATTCATTTGTTCAATCACAGAGCACAAAAAAGTCAAAAGTTCCCCACCCTTGGATCACAATTGAATCTACCCCAGAGTTACAACAAGCTTAAGCACAGCATTTAATACCCAAAGAGAGGTCTTTTCTTCATCTTGACCAGAGGCAAGTTCTCAGCAATCTTTGTTCCTGGGGAGACAAAGCTTAGCAAGGCCACAAGATACGTTGCCAGTGTCTTCATTAATTCATTCTCTGTCTGCAGAACAGTCCTAGGACCCCTGAAAACATTAGCAAAACCCTCTTCCAGGATTTCTGTAAACATACAACAAGAAAATCCTTCTTCAGGGCTTCTGAACCAACAGCAAGGTTTCGGGACCTCTTCACCAGTGGGCACAATTCACTCTCTGTCAGCAGAAGTCTCAGGAGCTCTGAACCAAGAGCAAGGTTCCAGGACCTCTGCAACAACAGCACTGTCCTTCACCAGTGGACAGAATTCACTCTCTGTCTGCAGAATAGTCTCAAGAGCTCTGAACCAACAGCTAGGTTCAAGAACCTCTGCAACAACAGGACTGTCTTTCACCAGTGGATGAATCTGGCAAAACAACATCAAAACAGACAGACAAAGTACCAGCATAACAGCCATGTCTCCTCAGTGCTTGGCAGCTCTGGGTGGCAGCTCTCAAAAGTCCTGTGCAATTCAAAGTGGCCCTCAGAAATCCTCTCCATCTCTCTCTGCCTCCAAGATGCTGCTTCCAAAAAGTTCTTCTGCCTCTCTCTTTGCTTGTGTCTCTCTAAATTTACGTCACCAGCTCCTCCCAGTTCAGTATTCTCTTTTCACATCAACAAGTCCATCCCACAAGTGGGATTCACAAGCTCTGGGTTTTAACACAATCAATCCAAAAACCAAGCCAATACAGGGGGATCTTTAAATTCCATTACTATTACATTAATGTATCAGCAATGCAATATTCACAATGCCTACGGCAATTATAAATATGCTGATATGGTTATTAATCACAAAATATACCAGGCTGTCTATATGGGGGATAAAGCTAGAACATTTATTAAAATACCAAATGACTGAGTCCCAAAACCAGAAAGTCAAAGCCATCAGAGTAGTTATGAAATTGGCATAGGTAGATAAAGTAGAAAGCACCCACATTCTCAAGCCTTTAAAACAGAACAGGCTACCTCAGGCAAAGGTCTTCCTCTCCCCACTCACAGCAACTACTCAGCGTCCAGGAAGCATGCTCCTAGCAGCTCCGGCCCCTGGCAGTCCTCAGCAGACATTCTTAACAGAAATTCTGGCTGGCTAAAAAAGGGGTTCGCGCCTCCACCTCCACCTAGGCACCACCGCTACCACTGCCGCTGCCTCTGCTGCTGCTGCCACTGCCAGTCACCACAAGAACTCTAGCTTGGCTTCTGCTTCCTCTTGCCCCACCCTTTCCTGCTACATCAGCAAGTCCAATGGGGCATGGAAGATCTTTAAATCCTATAACCCTTACATTCAGCCCCAAGATCTTTCATGTCCCTTACTTGGCAGAAATACATTAGGAATAACTGGTGTCAACAGAATTTCACAACAATATAACAAGGATAGCACACAATAAACACAGAAAACCATATTCTAGGGTGGACATTGAGCACAAGCTCCCCATCATTCCCCCCACCCTGAAGAAATGGGGCCCCAAAATCTTGGGGTAAGGGGCAAAGGTCTCTTCTTCCATGACTACTTGCTGCTGAAATTGGATGTAGATTCAACATAATAACAATAACAATACTATCTAAATTAATTGCCTTATGCAATACCATTCTAATCAAACAAAAAAAAAAGGATTACTTTACAGGAGTAGAAAAAATAAAGAACAAAAGGTAAAAAAAACCTTGAGGGAAATAATTTTAAAAGGGAATCTGGAAATACCAGATCTCAAACAATACTGCAAAGCAGTAATCATCAAAACAGGTTGGCATTAGTTAAGAAAGAGGTTGATCAGAACAGATTATGGTACATAAAATACAGAAGTAAACGAACACAGTAGCTTAGTATGCGATAAGCCCAAGATCTCAGCTACTAAGTAAGATTTCATTATTTGACAAAACCTACTGAGAAAACTGGAAAGCAGTCCAACAGAAATTATGTATAAACTAATTATACAATAGGATAAGCACCAAACGAACACATTAATTAGCCATAAAGGGTAACATCCTAAACAAATTACACGAGTAAGGAAAAAACTACATTTTAGTTCTATTCACAGGAAAAGTGTTTATAGGGGCGGTCAGGTGGTGCAGTGAGTAGAGCGTCAGCCCCAGAGTCAGGAGGACCTGAGTTCAGTTCCGGCCTCAGACACTTAACACCCACACACCCACACAAACTAGCCGTGTAACCTTGGGCAAGTTACTTAACCCCAATTGCCCTCCAAAAAGCAAAAAAAAAAAAAAAGGGGGTTTATGACTGAGGAAAGGATAGAGAGGATCAAAAGAGATAAAGAATTCTGAATATATAAAATTTTACAATTTCTGTACAAATTTAGGGGAATATATATAAAACCAGGTTAAAAAAATCTGCATTAAGTTTCTCTGATAACAATCTTATTTTTAAAATACACAAGGAACTGATTCAAATTTATAAGAATAAGAGCGATTTCCCAAATTGGTTGTCAAAGAATAAGAATATTCAAATGTTCACTGTTCTAACGGGAAAAAATCCAAGCTATCAACAATCAGATGAAAAAATGCTCCAAATCTATGGAGGACACAATAGAAAAATAACTAGATATATACAGAGTAGACAAGACATAATCTCAGAAGAAAAGACATTAGCATTTGAAGGGCCCAGAGAAGTGCTCCCTTTAGAAAATGATGTTTGAAATTATTGAAGGAAATTGGAAAAACTAAGAAGCAGGGTTAAAAAAAAAGAAGAGCATTTCAGATATGGGGGATGGCCCAGGCAAAGTTCTGGAGATAACAGATGGAATGTCATATGTAGGCAAAAACAAATAAGCCAGTATAACTGGACCACAGAGTGCATGGAATTCTCCCCCTCCCCCCCAAAAAAAACAAAAACAACAAACCATAGAGTGCCTGGAAGAAAGTGTAAAAAGGCTGGAAAGATAGCAAGAATCTTGGTTATGGAGGGCTTTAACTTCCAGAACACTTTATATTTGACTCTGAGCCACTAAAGTTTAATGAGTAGGCAAGTAATATGGTCAAACACTCAGGCACACAAGAATTCAGCTAATTGTAAAAGTCATTGTTCATTATATAGCACAAACAACTTACCCTTAGGGTTGTAGCAGGTTTCAAAGACATGCAACTGATGGGGATTGTGTGTGAAAGTAAAAACCTTAATCATGGAGTCCAAAACCACCACAATTCTGAAACAAAAAACATTATCCAATTTCGTCTTCAAAAATTAAACTTGAGTCAAAGAGTCATTGTGTGGGCTTGTCTCTTTCAAATTCAAACACACCACCCACAAAGAATATAAACTAAAAGAAAAACTCTTGAGTTAGAATAAAATCTCACCAATTCCTCTGGGCAAATAGTTAAAAATCTGTGTCACAGAAAATTATTTAAAAACATCTCATTTGATTACTTTCAAATTCCATCCATACACTAATCCTAACAGGGATAGATGGATATATACATAAATAATATATAAAAATAGATGCATATACATACATCTTCAGCTATTAAGGCCTCTACAAAAGTCTCTGTGTATAGATACATGCTTGTGTGTATATATAGTTATATTTACATATTTGTATAGATGTGTCCATATCTACATAGCTATACACATAAACTATACACATATGTATAGCTACATGTATTACATCTCTATACGGTTATCTCCATGTGTGTATACACACACACACACACACACATCTGGATAGCTATATCAGTGTTTCATGGAAAAAACTGGTTTTCAGCAATAATCTTGGAGGACAGTAATTATTCAGCTCTACAGAATGATAAGCAGATGAAATCACTTCAGATTAAAGGTAAGGAGAGAAATAGGAGGGGGAGAGAAAAAAAGAGAGACAAGAGCACATGTATTCAGATTCATATACCCTATATCTTTTAAACTCGTATTTTAAACTCACATGTCTTTTAAATTCATACATGTATACATACACACATAATATATCTTTTAAATGCTGACAGAGACTAAGGATAATTTATCAGCCCAACAACTGATTATCTAACTAGAGTTTTTATTTATTTTTAGTTTTCAGCATTCACTTTTATACAATTTTGAGTTTTAAATCTGCCCCCTTCTTTCCCCTCTGCCCGCTCCCCAAGATGGCATGCAATCTGATATAGGCTATGCACATGAAATCATATGAAACACATTTCCACAATAGTCATGTTATGAAAGAGGATCAGAAAAGGGAAAAACCACCAAGAAAGAAAAAAGAGAGAAAATAGTATTCTAGCAAGATTTTTTGACAAAATAGCTTAACAATACTTATTTTATTCTCGTAAACTATTTGCCTTCACTGTAAAATTTCTCCTATGTTTAACAAGTTAACTTTTACAGTAACTAGCTTAGTAACTTTGCTACCCCACCTCCAAAAGAAACCTATAGGTAAACTTTAGCCCATGTGTGAAATTTACAAAAAATTAGTGTAATTTATAAATTAACAAAGTTTCATCATGTCTCTTGTTCAGCACACTCAGAAAAACTACAACATTCTAAACTCTAGCTATGGTATCTTATTATTCGAAGTTTTTGCTGCTTGAATTTTGACTCATTGGTGAGACTCAAAAATCCATTCCCAACAAATACTTTTTACATTTTTCTTTACCCTAATCTGAAACAATTTCTTATACTTATCATACTGCAGAGATCCATCAATTAATGTCCTCCAAAATTATTGCTGAATATCAGTGCTTTCCATAAAGCACCATAGTAAAGATATTTGTATATAGTCTTGTGGAGTCTTAGACTACAACTGAATGATATTTAATAAATAGTTAACAGGGATTTTTACAATTTTTTTCTTCCTCACATAAAGATATTTTAACTGTCTTCATAGAGAGCAAATGTTTCATTCTATTTTAAAAAGCATACTAAGCCTACCTGTCTCGTCGCAGTTTGACTGCTTTGACTTCTGTAGAAAATTCTATTTCAATAACCGTCTTCTTTTTTAGGTCATCCCATATCATCACTGAAATGTCAGAAATATCTTATTAATACAATTATTATATTAAGTTATAATTGGCCATGTTTCTTCATAAGATTATCTCTGAATCACAAACCACTCAATGTGCAGGCATCCCTAGAGTCCTTTATTTTAGGCTTTCACTAGAAATTTATCACAAAATAAATACTTAGCTGTCACTGACAATATAATTTTAATGCCCAAAAAATACATGTAAAAAGTAAAATAAGCTATGGCTCAGAACCTAAAGTCTTGGGATCATAGTAAGTGGAGTCAATCTTGGAGGCTTTTGTCTAAAAATTTATTTTAGACATACCATTTGGTCTCAGTAAGCATTTATTAAGGGCTTACTATATGCCACTCTTTGTGCTAAGTATTAGTGATTTAAAGAAAGGTAAAAACATAAACCTTGCCGAGGCATGCAAATTGTAAGTGTAGTGAAAACATGCAATTAATTCTGCATCTGTATGTGTTTGAGAGAAAAGACAGAGAGGAAGAGAGAGAGAGAGACAGAGAGACAGAGAGAGAGAGAGAGAGAGAGAGAGAGAGAGAGAGAGAGAGAGAGAGAGAGAGACAGAGAGAGAGACAGAGAGAGAGAGAGAGAGAGAGAGAGAGAGAGAGAGAGAGAGAGAGAGAGAGAGAGAGAGAGAGAGAGAGAGAGAGAGAGAGAGAGAGAGAGAGAGAGAGAGAGAGTCTAATAATCTGAAAGTATACCATTCTGAAACCCCTATTGATTGAACTCATTTGGCAATGATTAACAAACTCCTGCTCAGTCATACCCTTGCCATTCCAGTGATCCTGAACCTCTGGTTATCTTTATACAAACCTGTTGCTTCACCCCCTATTGCCCACTCCCTTATTCTCATCCCCTTCGAATATCACCCTTCTCCCAAGATCACACTCGAAAATAACTTTGCACTGTATTCTCTAAAACACACACTCAAAGATAACAAACTTATTTTCATCTTCAATCTTTCCCTTTCTCACTCCTTTCATCTTCTGGCTCTTACTGATTCTTGGCTCTCTCTTGAAAAAATGGCAGCTTGACCACCCTCTCCAACACTGGCTATAGCTTCACTCATTCCTCTTTACTCACAAGTCAAGGTGAAGTAGTGCTGGAATACTCTTTTACTCCCCATTGCAACCTCAAGGTATTCCCTCTATCTTCATGACTTTGAGTTCACTACCACCTCATCAAATTTCTGGTCTTCTGACCTCAAGGATATTCCCCTTCTTTCTTCAATGAGTTCAGGGCCTAACTCACAGCCTCTCTCCTTCTCAACTCCTGCCCACATACTAGAGAACTTCAACTTATATACGGATATTCCATGAAGCACTCTAACATCAAAAATTCTCAACTTGATAATTTCCTATAACCTACTCCTCCCCACTGCCTCAGCTATACAAGAGATAGTCACACCCTTAATCTTGCTATCAGGAACAAATTACCACTTCTAAATCCAAGAGCTCAGATTCCTTTATCTTATCAGAATCTATGGTTATTCCACTTCTCCCTTTGCCTAGCAACTTCAAGCTATGTTTTTTGAGTAATGTGACCTCCCATCACTAGACCCCTTAGTTCTCTCCTAAGAAATAGACAGATTTTGTTGTTTTTCAGATGTTTCAGTCATGTGTTATAACTGTAGTTATATTACTAGATTGCTGTCTTAAGCCTGTCAATGCACACCTGTAAAAACCTTTGGTATTAAAGAAATAGTTGTCCTATAGTTGAATTACATCGTACATAAGAGTAACTTTCTTCTTCTTTGTTGTTCTTCAGTTATTTCAGCAGTGTCTGACTCTTCATGACCTCATCTGGGGTTTTCTTGGCAAAGACACTACAGTGATTTGCCATTTCCTTCTTTAGCTTATTTAAAGATGAGAAAACTGAGGCAAATAGGGTTAAAGTGATTTGTACAGGGTTACACGGCTTTTAACTGTCTGAGGGCAGATTTGAATTCAAGTTTTCCTGACTCCAGGCCCAGTGTTCTATCAGTGGATACTACGAACACCACTTACCTGCCCTGGCTTGGAGAACTAGCTACCCCAAACTATGCTTACTTTCCTCCTTTCCCAATACTGACAACTTCACTGAACCTGTTCAGCTGTCCTCTTCTCTAGAATCCCTTTCCCCATTTAAGCCTCAGTTCTGCCATCACTCCAACTTATATGCTGCCCAATGAAGCTGGGGAAAAGTATGAACTGGATCTACTACAAATTCATGTTACATAACCTCAAGTGGTCTTCATTTCCATAAGGCAATCCTTTTACACTTCCCTAATTGCACTATGTCCCTCACTCACAGTTTTTCCAAACATTTTCATCCTTCCTCAAATCTCCCTTTGCTTTTTTCTTTTCCATGGCTCCCTTTCCTCCAAACCTCTCAGCTGTGACCCTCATATTTTAATGAAAACTTTGAAGTTACTCCCCAAAAGCTCCCTCTTCTCCCTTCTTATCTCACATCATTTAGATTCTTTCTGCCATGACCGCTTCTGTTTCTGTTCTCCTTGCCAAGGCAAACACCCCTCTAACACATACAAGTCATTCCATTCTATCTTCTCTTGTTTCTTTTATCATCTCCACTCTCTACCTTATCTTCAGTCTCTTCTATCTACTGAACACTTTCTTACTGCCTACAAACATCAACATACTCTCCCTCATCCTCAAAAAAATCTTCACTTAATCCATCCATCCCTATTATCATCCCATATCTCTTTTCTTTTGTGGCTAAACTTCTTATGAGGTCTCCTCTCTTTCCTTTATTTTTCAATCTCTTCTTTATTCTTCATAGCATAACTTCTTTATTTCATGATTCAAATGAAGATACAAAGTGACCAATGATCTTTTAACTATAAAATCTAATGGCCTTTTTCAATCCTCTTCTTTCTCAACTTCTCTGCAGTCTCTGACACTGCTGATCACCCTCCTCTCCATACTCTCTTCCTTTTAGGTTTTTGTGACTCTGCTCTCTCCTGGTTCTGCTCCTACATATCTGACCATTCTTTCTTGGTGTCCTTTGCTGCATGTTTATCTAAGTCAAGCCCAGGAAGATCCCCATAGTCCCACATGGCTTTGTCCTCTTTGTCCTTTTTCCCTCTATGGACTTCACTTGGTGATATCATCAGTTCTCATGGATTTAATTATCATCTCCATGTTGATGTTTCTCAAATCTACCGATACTGCCTTAACCTCTCTGCTGACTTCCATTCTCCCATTTCCAACTGCCTATTGGACATCTCAAATTGGATGTCTTATACACATCTTAAAACTCAACATGCCCAAAGCTGAACCCATAATGTTTCCACAAAAATTCTCCTCCCTTCCAAACTTCACTATTTTTCTCAAGCATACCACCAATCTCCCCAGTGCCCCAGGTTCCAAAACTTGGTGTCATTCTTGACTCTGTACTCTCATTCATCACCCTCACCCAATCTGCTGCCAAGGTGTGCTGATTTAACCTTTGTGACACTTCTCACTTGTGCCCTCTTCTCTTCTCTGATACTGCTATCACTCTATTGCAGGTCCTCATTACCTTACCTGGATTACTGCAATAGTCTGTTGTTTAGTCTTCCTGCCATAAATCACTCCACGCCAGTGCCACTTTCCCTCTATACTAAGCCTCTGCCTTTCACTTGGAACTTACACAGTCCTCCAGACTTATAGTGCTACCACACATAAGTCCCTCTCATGATAGGCTAGAGCATGGGTTGCTAGGGAACCAAATAACACTCTCCTCCACTTCCCATAAACCCATACAGTACTTCAAATTTATAGTGACAACCTAGGGTTGAGGGTCCCCAGAGAGGGTTAAGAACTTAGGGTCTTCCCATACGTACAAAAATATTTATAGTATTATAAATGCTATTCAGCTGCCAAAGTGACGTTCCAAAAGCACAGGTCTGAATATGTCAACCCGACCCCCACCCCAGACTTAATAAACTCCAGTGGCTTCCTATCACTTCCAAAATTAAATATAAAAAGTTTTCTGGCATTCTAAGTCTTCATAATCTGCCCCTATCCTTTCCAGTCTTTTTACACCTTATACACTCATACACACAAAATTCAGCAATTCAGTGATACTGGCTTCCTTGCATTTTCTCACACAAAACACTCTATCTTCTTATTGTGCATTTCCACTAGCTGTCCCCAATATCTAAAATGCTTTCCCTCATTTCTAGCCCCTACATTTGCTGGCTCCCTTCAGTTACAAGTAATATCTCACCTTCTACAGGACACTTTTCCAATTTCTTTTAATTCTACAGCATCCCTGAGTTACTTCAAATTTATCCTGTAACTAAGCTTGTGTAGAGTTGTTTACATGTTGCTTCCCCCCTAAGAAGCGAGTTCCTTAAGGACAGCAACTGTCTATTTCACTCACTGACAAAAAGGTAGAAGGTACCAGTCTATGAGGGGCTTTAAAAGTTAAGTAGACAATTTTATATTTGAAGCTCTCCATAACTCAGTTTCCCCTAGAAGCATCATTAAAGAAAATGTAAAAACAACCCTGTGCTCCCATGTAGACACTCAGGGGTAAACAAAAAACAACAACAACAACAACAAAGGGAAAGGAGGTTTTATTTAACCTATGAAGATTACAGTATAAGGCAGTTCTACTGATTATCTCATTTATAAAGTAATTACATTTGTTTAAGTAAGAATATTTAGGGGGCTGGCCCTGGAGTTGGGAGGACCTGAGTTCCATTCCGGTCTCAGACACTTAACACAAAAAAACTAGCCATGTAACCTTGGGCAAGTTGCTTAACCCCAATTGCCCTCCAAAAGGCAAAAAAAAAAAAAAAAAGAATACTGATTGACTACACCAATAAAAACTGAAAGTAAACAGGGCCTTTACACCTCCCTGAATCAAAGTCACTGCACGAGAAACTTGGTTATGTTTTGAGGAACTTGTATAAAAAAGAATTCCTCAGAACCAGATAGAGATTATAGAAGTCTGGAAGTAGAAAGAAGGAGTAGGGAATAACCAGAAATGAAACAGAAAAAACCATTAGTCAAGGGGCAACCAGCAAAAGGAGGAGTTTGTTAAACAGGTGGAACAGAACCCAGAGGAAGCTGTAAGTCATAGCAGTTTTAGAACAGAGAAGAGAGGACACAGGCAAGGAGACAGCTAGGCTTGTGAACGTTTGTTTCTGTGAAGGCTTTGGGATGGCATTGCCCTCTGTAGTGTTATTGTGTACAGATTTCTTTCTTGCTATGATGGATTCAGTTTTCTGGTGTTGGGATTTGGCTTTCTGGTGTCTGAGTAAATGTTTTGCTTCTGTCTTCTATATGGAGAGTCTGTTATATTTTATAATTCATGACTACATCAGCATGTTCATAGTCACCATCAATGCTGTGGATATTGCCTTGGCAATGCATCACGAATAGGATCACAAGGAAACACATCTTTATTTGTAGGCTGAAGGGCTTTAGAAGAAATGGATATCCCAGGATGGAAGGATTTACCTTATTCCTCCCTTGAAAGGGAATGGGCTAAAAGCACCAGATTCTGTGAAAACTGGGAAAGAAGGCTACAGAAGGGAGAACATGGAGATTTAGAAAGAAATTTGCAAGGAATATCAATACCAATAAAAGCAGATAAAGAACTGGCAGGAGTAGATAGAAGAGGCTGGGTTTTACCATAAAAACAGAGTGTAGAAGAGGCTGGGTTTTAGTAACAGATTACCATAAAAGCAAAGAGAAACTGCTGGAGGAGAAAGCTCAGATGGAAAGCTAAGTTAGCTGATTTGCATGAGAAACTTTCTGTTACAGCATTTGGGCTCTCCTTCAGAAGAGCTAGCTGGGGGTCTGGGTGGTAGAAGAACAAACTACTGTTCGGGGAAATGGCTGATTTGCATGAGAATATTTCTGTTCATTTAGCTAGAAAGAAATGGAAAAACTAGCAAAAGGAAAGTACATGCAGCACAGGCTGGGTCCAGTTGCTCCAACACCTGCTAGGAGAATGCATGGGAGGAAAATGAAACAATGTTAGATAAGGCTTCTCAGGCAGAATTTTGTTCCATACTGAGAAGAAAGCAGGAGAACCAGGGGGGAAACAGTCTTCAAGGAGATAATTGAGAGATTTTACTCAGCAGGAGGTCACTGATATATTAAGTCAATTCACTCAAAGGATGAGAGAATCGTTAGTGTCTTGGATAGGGAGAATCAGTGATGAAGGGCCCAGAGGAGTAGTGATAGAAAACATGGAATGCTTGAAATTTATGGGTATTAGTCAGAATCATTTTGTACAGCAAGATTTTAGGGATGCTCATATGTCAGGAGGTAACAATAAGACCAATCTGTTAACTTTTCCAGCAGATGGATGCAATAGGAAATATGCTACTGACTCTAGGTAGGCTAGAGGTTCACAGAACTGGGAGGGGCTGAAATCTCAGCCAAACAAGTTAAATTAATGATGAAAATTGGACAATTACCTAAGAAAGAATATACTGTGGTTATTGTACCCATTCCTGAATACATCACTGGAATAGATATACTGAGAGGTATGACGTTGAATTTACCTGGAGGAAGATACCAGACTCTCCATATAGAAGACAGAAGCAAGACATTTATTCAGACACCAGAAAGCCAAATCCCAACACCAAAAAAACCTAATCCATCATAGCAAGAAAGAAATCTGTATACAATAATACTGCAGAGGGTAATACCATCCCAAAAGAAAACCAAAGAAAGCCAAAATGTACTCTCAGGATTTTCTAGGAAACTCCCTTTATCTGGAGTTCAAAATACCCCTTTTGGAAAGCAGTTGTTAGCTGCATATTGGGCTTTGGTAGACACTGAACAACTGACTTTGGGCCATTAAGTGATATTAAGGAAGATAAGAATTGATACAGTTTTAGTGGGAAAAATAAAAATGGACCCAATCACTTTACCTGAACTTTCTGAAGTAATTACTTTAAAGCAGTATCATGTGCTAAGTGGGCAAGATGAAATTACCAATACTATAAAAGAATATGCTGCGGCAGGAGTGTTAGTCCCTACAACTCCTTGATGGAAAAATCCTATCTGACCAGTACAAAAGTCAGATGGGACATGGAGAATGACAGTAGATTGTAGACAACTGAATAAAGTGACTCCTCCCTCATATGCTACCATTCCAGACAACGTTACCTTAATAAAAGGGATCCAGAAATAGGATTTGGTAAGCATTTATTGATATGGCCAATGCTTTCTTCACAACCCCAACAGACTCTTTAGAGTTTACAATGTTTACAATGGGACCAGTTTGCTTTCACTTGGCAGGGCAGACAATATATTTTTACCTGCTTGCCACAAGGATATCTACATAGCCCTACTATTTGTCAAAGGATTGTGGCTGGATATTTAGATGAATTAGAGCTACCTGGTGTACAGCTTACCCACTACATAGATGATATTATGATACAGGGAAAATATATATAAAAGAAGTGGAGAAGAGTTTGATGCTTTTAACTGAGCAAATGAAAGGCAAAGAGTGGGAAATTAACCCTATTAAGATTTAAGGGTCAACTCAAAATATAAAATTTTGGGGTATGCAATGGAATAAGGGGCTGTGAGACATTCTCCCGCAAACCTGACTATAGATTCACCACCAATAAGAAAGAGGTTCAAAAGTTTATAGCATTATTTGGATATTGGAGGCCCCTTATTCCACATCTGGGACAGATTTTGAAACACTTATATAAAGTTATTAGGAAGAAATATGAATTTGATTAGGGACTTGAGCAGAGTAAAATTTTGAAGAAGCCAAGGCTGCTATACAATTGGCTCTAGATTGTGGCCTATGCAAAATGACCCAGTGGAATTACAAGTGACTTTATAGGATGAATATGCAAATGAGTTTATGGCAAAAAAAAAAAAGAAAGCCAAAATGGTACTCTCAGGATTTTCTAGGAAATTCCCTTTAGCTAGAGTTCAATATACCGTTTTTGGAAAGCAGTTGTTAGCTGCATATTGGGTAGACACTGAACAACTGACTCTGGGGCATGAAGTGAATTATGGCCTGGAATTCCTATTATGACCTGGGTAATGAATACCCCAGCTTCTCACAGAATTGGACGTGCACAAGAGGCTACCAAAATTAAAAGGAAACAGTATATTTAAAATATATCTAAAGGCAAAAGTGGAGTTTCTGCTCTACATGAATCTACAGCAAACATAGATACTGAGGGATATGATACATCCTATGAACCAAAGCAACAACTGATACAGTTCTTGGTAAAATGGAAGAAGGATATGATGGATTAAGTGAAGAACAAAAGAAACATGCATGGTTTACTGATGGGACAGTAAATTATTTGGACCATAAAAGACACTGGAAAGTGGTAGCCTCTAACCCATGTAGTAAGTAGACTTTGGAAAGTATTAGGACAAGTGGAAGTAGTCAATGTGCTGAAATTATGGCTGTACATCAAGCCATTAAGACAGAACAAGGAAGATAGTATCATATATTTACTGATTCATGGGTGGTAGTTAATGGGTTAGCTACACTGATGTCAATGTGGAAAAATCAAAATTGGGAAATACATGGCAAACAAGTCTGGGGCAAAGAATTATAAGAAGATATATAGAACACATCTTTGGTTACTAATTTCTGAGTTTTTCATGTAGATGCTCACATGGCTCTCACTTCGCCAGAACATGCATTGGCACATGCTAAGCAACTACGGTAGCAAAGATTGCTACTCAACGACACCAACTGATGATCCAGTACTAGCAAAATGAGTCCATCAAATGGCCGGCCATTTAGGGATCCAGGCCACATTGGTGAGCACAAGATTGAGGTATTAGTATCTCATATTCATTGTTAAAACAGGTAGTAGAGGAATGTTATATTTGTCGGTTGGAAAAGGAACGAACTGGAGAGATAGCAACGGGAAAAGTCCCAGCCCAAATTTGGCAAACAGATTATATTGGTCCTCTACCCCAAGATAAAGGATGCAAATTTATATATGTACTTGTGTTGACACCTACTCAGGTATACTACTGGCTTGTCCTTAAAAGACTGCTACCTGGGGATAGGTAGGTGGGCAAGTGAATAGAGCAACGACCCTGGAGTCAGGAAGACCTGAGTTCAAAATCGGCCTAACACAATTTGACACACTCACTAGCTGTGTGACCTAGGGCAAGTCACTTAACCCCAATTGCCTTGCCTTTCCCCTCAAAAAAAAAATGTAAACCAGAAAAACACCTGTAAAACTCTAGATCTTATAAGTCTACATTATGGAACCCCAATGTAGATTCAAAGTGACAATGGGTCACATTTCAAAGGTAATGAAATGAAGAGATACTGTATATTAAACATTATAGAATGGATATCTAATATTCCATATTACCCACAAGCATCTAGGTTAACTGAAAGAATTAATGGATTATTGAAAGAAAAATTAACGAAATTAAGCTCTAATAATTTGTTTCAACATTGGAAAGATAATTTGTTCACTTTTTTATATAATTTGAATAACAGACCATTGGGAGAAAGTACACCTCAAGCAAGAATGATGATCCCAAATCGGAACATCAGAAAACAACAAACATAAAAGATCCCAAAGACTGAGTATAGGACTGTGAGGCAAGATGTCTCAGCACCATATCCAGGAACACCCAATTCTGCAGGATTTGATTTACATTATTTAGAGGACTTGTGGTTGAATAGAAACAAAATAAGAAAAATCTCCACTGGAGTATGTATGAGAATACCTAAAAATTATTGTGGATGAATGTTACCTAAATCAGGATTAAACTCTAGGACTATATGTATTGACTGGAGTAAGAGATTCTAATTATCAAGGAGAAATTATTGTGATGTTCTAAAATTTAGGTGAAGAACCCATATACTTTTGTAAAAACAATAGAATAGTTCAAATGATCATTTTTCCTTGAGAAACAATAACCCTTTGTGAAAACTGACCCTCCTTATGAAATAACTACCAGAGGAACTGAAGGGTTTGGTTCTACTGAGAGAAAAAAATTAGTAGCTAAAGTATTGGTAAAGTGGAAGTCAGACAATATTCCAAAGGCTGCGGAGTGTGATAATACACAAGGGAAAGATAATACTGTAACTGTTGTTTATTCAGGAGAAGATGATTACCAAATTGTACCCTTAACTCCTGTATTCTATGGGGAATGAGGTTATTATCATGAGTTCATGGACCCCAGAAGTACTGCTGACCCTATTTCTGGTTACTGTCTCCTTGTTTCTTTTTGGCTTTTTGTCTGTTAAACTTGTTTGCTGGATTTGTTTCCTGCAGGCTGAATACCCTCCACCTGCAGATGCCTGATCACTTAACCCAGTAAGATGTCACCCCCTGTCCATGATTCTGGTGTGTCACACCTGGACCTGCAGTCAACCAATCTCCAGAGGCCAGCTAAAGAACTGACCTCTCAAATGGGACCTCTTGGGGCATGGACAGCTCTATGTCCAATTTCAGCAGGAAGTAGCTATTCACCCCTTATCCCAAGATTTAGAGCCCCATTTGTTCAAGGGGGGAATGATGGGGTCCTTGTGCTCAAGCCCCACCTTATTGTTTTATGTGCTTATTTTGTGCTATCCCTGTAAAGTTTAATTGACACCTGTTACCCCTAAACTTCCATTAACCTATATAATGAAATGTATTTTTAATGTATTTTTGCTATGTAAGGGACATGAAAGATTTTGGGGCCAAATGTAACAGTAGTAAGAATTTGAAGATCTTCCCTATCCCTTAATAGGTCGAATATAATCACATGGAGCCTGTGGTGGGAGAAACTTATTGAAGAGGTGGAGCAGAGCCCAGAGGAAGCTGTGAGTCAGAGCAATTAGAACAGAAAAGAGAGGAAACAGGCAAGGAGACAGACAGCTAGGCTTGTGAGTGTTTGTTTGTGGGAAGGCTTTGGGATGGTATTGCCCTCTGCAGTGTTACTGTGTACAGATTTCTTTGTTGCTATGATAGATTCAGTTTCCTGGTGTTGGGATTTGGCTTTCTGGTGTCTGAATAAATGTTTTGCTTCTGTCTTCTATATGGAGTCTGTTATATTGTGTGATTCAGAACTATGTCTGCATATTCATAGTTGTCATCAGTGCTATGAATATTCCCTTGGCAATACATGGAGCTATATCACTTTACATCATTTTGTTTTCATGTTATTTTACATTATAAGTGGGATGAATGGAATGTTACCTAAATGCATTCAAATTCAAAGAACTTTTACAAGCCAGTTACATAAGGTATTGGCAACATGTAACGCATTCAGTTTAGAAACTGAAGGGCATGCACCTAAGTTGAGCCTTGAGATAAAGAATTTTAACAAAGAACGGTGTGTGTATCTAGGGGAAAGAGAAAAGTGGATACAGAACTCATGGGTTGTATTTGCATGAATAAACACAGGAAAGGAATGCAAAAGTGATGCTTACTGGGGTGAAGAGGCTAGAAGAATAGTGACCTGTGAAAATGGGAAGAGACTTATGACAGTCTTATATCCTCTTGATATAAGAAATATACATCAAGGAAAACAGCTTTAAGTATCTGATTGGGCCTGAGTAAACAATCCTCAGGCAGAAAGCCATTAGTTTGGCCTCTGTTTGGAAGAAAGGACAAAGAATAACCAAGTACAAGAAAGAGCCTATAGAATGAACTTTGCTAAATAAATAGACTAAGCTTTAAGAGAGTGACCAAAAGAACCAGATTTGTCAAAAAGGTCTTGTTATCATTTTTGGATTCTCCTTTACTAGAAATAGAGAAACCCAGACCTTGGCAAAGCATCCACGACACAGATAAAGCCCAGTTGCTTTTTTTTTTTTTTAAACTTTAGGAGACTCAAAAAGACCAATGAATTGGAAGTGGTACTTTCCTACAAAAGAACCCTCTGGTCTTTGTAGAGCAATGTATATAGGCATATAAGCATCCTCTAAATGAATAGAAGAACATCACATCCCTTTATAAGTAGCAAAGTAGTAATGGGGAAGGGAAAGAGATGCACTATAGTGGCTCCTTTCTCCTACACAGATGAGTATGTGAGAAAATGTGGGAATTTTACAAGGAACTTCTGGCAACTTCCATTGTAAATGGAGTTTTACACCACAAAACCTTTAAGTGTTCATACTCTCCTTGGTATAGGAGGAAAGAGTCAGGAAAGTGAGAGAGTAAGACATTTTAACTCTAGTGGCTCCACCCTACTACTGGTCAAAGTATGTTTTGTATTTTTTTCCTCCTTTTGTAACAACCTTGCCGCTTGTATTCTGTGGACTGACTCAGGGGTGCGTGCTGGGCTAGAACGGGAAAAACTGCCCTAACAACACATTTTAAAGTTTAATCTGCATTATTGACATTTTCTCCATTACTTTCTTAAGTCTAGACAATCAACATTATAACAAATAAAGCCATGATTTCTAGTGTTAGTTTCTGATTTCCAAAATGTAAATATTCACACCAAAATTTTAACAATGATTTCTGTGAGCCAGTTCTAGCTAACTCCAGAACACTCCTAAACTGACCAATGTCACTATCAGGGAATGAAGGAGGTAGTATCACTGCTTTAAAACAGAAGGAAAGAACCAAACACATCTTACTGGATATGAAAGAAGACCTAACACTGGCACTGATCTCTGAAATACAGGAAAACAAGAATAAAGCTTTTAAAAAGTACCAGAAAGAGGGAATAATTTACTTGTACCCCTAGCCCAAAGATAGGGTGGTTTTCTACTTATAACGTTTTTATTTTCAATTCTTGTTTACCTAATTTTTTGACCAAACTGAAAGTAACCTGATGAAGGTATGTTTACTTTTTGCTCTACAGCTTCTTTAGAACCATACTAAGGAATGCAGTGTGCATGCAGCACATTTACAAATATCTCTGTATACTATAAATGAGTCTACATCAAAGTCTTTAGTAATCATGTGGAAAAAGAAGTTGAACACTAATGACACGTTAGACAACTCATTTTCCAACAATTCGTTTCCTTCCTCATTTACCGTAATAATTTTTCCCAGAGCTGTGATTTCATCATTTTTTCTTCAGAACTCCCAGAACAGAAAATCATTCTATTGCTGCAGGTCTACAACTTGCCTATAAATTACAGACTCATAAAATAACTCAAAGCACTGAAAAGCTAAATGATTTACCCAAGGTTACAAAGTTAATATATATCAAACACAAAACTTGAACTCTGTAATTTCAAATTTCAAGTCCAACCTTTTACATTATGCTGACTTTGACTACAATAACTTAAAGGAAACAAAAGGAAGCAAACACACATTTCTGTTTTCTAATTTGATAATGACCTTGGGAGGTGGGTACTATTATTATCACCATTTTACAGATGAGAAAATTGAGGCAGACAGAGGTTAAGTGGCTTGCCCAAGGTCACAAATCTACTAAGTATCTGAAGCTAGAATCTGAATTCAGGTCTTCCAGGCTCTCCAGGCTCAGCATCCTATCCACTGCACCACATAACTGCCTCAGAAACTATATCAAATCATTCTGAATTAATAATGAGGAATATAGCCACTCAGTTTCATTTCATCCAGCTATCAGGGCAACCCAAAAAATAGGGTGCTGTAGCTAACTCAATTTAGAACAGAACCTCCAATGGTTTAAAAGAGTACCTAAATAGTTGTGAACAGCAGTCAACCAGCTAACAAAAAAAATTGAAGGACAGTGGGACAGTGATAACATTATGAAGTACAAAGAAGAAATTAAGAGTAGGACATAAACTAGTCAGAATACTGCAACTGTAACTCATCTGGGCTATACCCCTGTGTTTATGCATCTCTATTTTGCTTTCTTGAATCTCTGGTTCTCTCTCTTTCTTTCTCTAATTTACCCTTTCTTCCTTCACATTCTTCTTTCCTCATCTACTCCCTATCTAAACTAGAGAATTTAAAGCTTATCTGTTATGTTCACTAGAACTGATATTCATTGTTACCAATTTCAATTATCGATTAAGGTGAAACTTTTATGTCTTTCAAAAAACTTATCAAGTTAAGTTGCTTTTTAGTTACATGTGGATATTAATTATTTTACCAATTTATTTTTTTGAAAGGATTTTTCATACTTAAAAAAAAAAAGCAAAATCAAAGGTACTGGCTTAGCAAATGAAAAATGGCCCACACATTTTATCACTGTGGGAATAGATTGTTATATTGTAATTTCTTTTCCTAGAAATAGTAAAGAATTAGATACTTCTCTTTTTGCCTAGCTCTTTGGTACCTCACAGGCGAGAAGATTAAAATTAATCTTTTATCATTTTCTTCTTTATCTTATTTATAAGTAATTGATTTTGCCCTTTAACTACTTCTGTCCTATAACTGCTTAAGTCATGGTTCTCTGTCTCTGAACTTATTGCAGAGTTCAGCTGGCCTATGAAAGGTTAAATTTTAAAGTCCATCTATTCTTTTTTTGGTTTGCTTTTTGGAGGGCAATAGGGGTTAAGTGACTTGCCCAAGGTCACACGGCTAGTTTTTGTGTTAAGTGTCTGAGCCCGGGTTTGAACTCAGGTCCTCCTGACTCCAAGGCCGGTGCTCTATTCACTGCACCACCTAGCCGTCCCCTAAAGTCCATCTATTTTTAACTCAAAGAATTCTGCCAACTTTGGGAAATATGTGTGAACAGAAAGGGAATAGGGCCCTATTATCTTTACTTTACCAAGTTACCCTTCAAGATGTCTGATTTGGTGTCCAGAAATCTGGGCCACTATCCAACAACTGCACTCAAACAACAAGTACTTCTTAGACTCACGAGAGAAGAAGGGGGGTAGTTACTATTCCCCACCACCAAACTTCCAACTAATCATGGTATTCCATATGTCTCAGCTCTATAATCAATCGTGTTCTGTTCTTTATTATTCTGTCATTGTTATTGTTATTATTCTGTTTATGTTCTGTATTCCCCAAAACCTATACAAGAGGAAGTATTCTTCTGCTTGGGGTATCTGGCATTAATGAAGGCAAGCCAGTGACCCATTTATTGACATGTAAAATGCCCCTGCTAATAAATCTTATCTTGCTCAGAGATCAATCTCAGTTTACTCATTTGTTAATATTAAATTGTGACACAGGATAAAACTAGGAAAGAAAAATGAAAGCACCTTAAAAATTAAGAGTATTATACAATGTAAAAAAATTATTAAATGTATAACTACTGTACCTTTATTAGGTGGATATTTCGGCTTTTTTCCACCACCAACTAATGCTAAATAGTTGCAACGAAACAACATTTCCACATGGCCAATTCCTCCTTCAAGGAATTCTGAAAAGAATTTTTTAAAAAAAGTTAAAATACATCATACTCAATGTTTCAATTTAATAAACAAACACATGCAATGCCCATTCTTACCCTTAAAAAAAAAAGGAAAGACACACTAGAATTACCAGGGCAAGAAGTTATAAGAAGGGCCAAAATTTTGATATTTACTCTATCAGTGCTCTTTAGCATTAATATAATAAATAAAAATACAAATAATAGGAAACATAACTCACATAAGTTTGGTTAGAGTCTTAATAAAAAGTTTCTATTTAGATGACATATTTGGAGCAATATCTAATTGTCCGAGAATATCCTAGACATGTCTTCAACACAAATTATATCTCCCATCAAATAAAAAGCACATCTCTTCAAAATTTAAAATTACTAATTAACTGTTTAATTTTAAATTTCCATTACGCAAATTTCCATAAGAACTACATGATAAGAAGAGTTATCTATGATTTTTTGGCAACTGTATGAAAAACGAATTGAAGAGAGGAGAAGTTAAGGGAGTGGGGAGAGAACAGATGGAAGACAATAGTTCTGATCAGAAGTAGCTGTCCTTTGTTCTAGAAGAGGACCAACATGACATAACAAAGTTAGAATCAAGTCATAGTGTGTCCAACTGTGACTAATCAAAACAACGGAAGCTCAGAATGCTCTACTACAGATCATGCACAAATAGTCCATGTGAACATTTGGAGTGGTTTCTCTAAATCTGTGTATCTAGTGTTTCTTTTGAGCTACTTCAATTCTGCTTTGCTCATAGAGCACAGAACCTTCTATGATGTGAGCACAACATGCTGTCTTGTGCCAGTGTCTCCCATGTCACGCAATCAATTTCAAAGTTTTTTTTTTTTTTGCTTTTTGTAAGGCAGTTGTAGTTAATTAAGTGACTTGCCCAAAGTCACACGGCTAGTAAGTGCATCAAGTGTCTGAGGCAGGATTTGAATTCAGGTCCTATTGACTCCAGGGCTGGTGCTCTATTCACTGCGCCACCTAGCCTCCCCAATTTCAAAGTTCTTAAGAGAGACCTTAAAAAGGGAAAAATACCCATGTGCACAAAAATATTTATAGCAGCTCTTTTAGTGGTGGCCAAGAATTGGAAATTGAGGGCATGCCCATCAACTGGGGAATGGTTGAACAAGTTGTGGTATATGAATGTAATGGGATACTATTGTTCCATAATAAATGATGAACAGGCCAACTTGAGAAAAACCTGGAAACACTCATATGAACTGATGCTGAGTGAAGTGAGCAGAACCTGGAGAACACTGTAAACAGCAACAGCAACATTGTGCAATGATCTACTTTGATAGACTTAGCTCTTCTCAACATGCAGCAATGATCTAAGACAATTCGAAAAGACTCATGATGGAAAATGCTATCCACATCCAGAGAAAGAATTATGGAGTCTGGGGTGGCTAGGTGGCAAGAGGACCTGAGTTCAAATCCAATCCTCAGACACTTAACACAAAAACTAGCCGTGTGACCCTGGGCAAGTCACTTAACCCCAAATGCCCTCCCCAAAAAAGGCAAAAAAAAAAAAAGAATTGTAGAGTCTGAATGCAGGTCAAAGCATACTATTTTCTCTTTGCTTTTCTCTCATGTTTTTTCCCTTTTGCTCTGATTCTTCTTTTACAATATGACTAATGTGGAAATATGCTTAATATGATTGTACATTTATAGCCTAAATCAGATTGCATGCTATCTTGGGGAGGGGGAAGGGAAGGAAGGTGAAAAAATTTAGTACTGAAAATCTTATAAAAGTGAAAGCTGAAAACTAAATAATTAATTCATTTTAAAAAGAGAGAAAACCTGAGAATGACTTTGTATCACTTTTTCTGACCACCATGTGAGCACCTGCGCTATGTGAGGAGTTCTCCATAAAATAGTCTTTTTTAGCAAGCGTATATTTGGCATTCAAACAATGATGCCAGCTCAGAGTTGAGCTCTCTAAAGCATAGTATAAATGCTTGGAAGTTTAATTCAAAGACCTCAGTGTCTGGTATCTTATTCTGCCAGGTGATCTTCAGAATCTTCCTAACACAATTCGAGGTTTAAATCCAATCTGCACAACTTGTAAACTTCCTCAGTTCACAGGCAGGATAGAGAGAGACTGACCATGGTTGACTGCTGTGGGTCATGTGACAAACCAGAGAGTATGCAATGGCAACCCTACATTTTTTGAAGGCCTGATTTAAATGGAACTAGGGCAGTTGTAGTGCTAGTAGAAAAAATGTTGACACATTTAAGAGATTACCTCATAAATAAGTTATGGATTATTTCAGGAGTGATTAGAACTAATTTCAGGAGTGAGAGAACCAATAACTCCCAAGGAACCAAAATACTTAAAAGACACATGGAGAGGAAGAAATTAATTTAGGCCTTTCTTGACAGAAGAGAATATACCATAAAAAGATAATTGGTACCAAGTTATCAAAAGAACTGAAATTGAGTCCTCGATCTAACACTTCTTTGAGTCTCAATTTCCTCATGTATTTAATATAGGAATATTTATATCACCAATCTCAGTGTTGTCACGAAGAGTGTTTCGTAGCATTATGTCAGCACAACATAAACATGAGTATAAACACAAGCACAATAAACTACCTTAATGATTATGATTTTTTAACTACATTAGGCTAAGTTCCACATTCAAAACCCATCCTCTCACTCATACATTAATATAAATATTGCTTTGAAGTTATTCATAAGAATTTTCTTCCATCTATACATAATTTAGTTATTAATAATAATAAAGTAGAACAAATTACTTACTACAATGAAGTTATCTACCTTTCCATAATATTCAACTCTCTTTTCCACTGAAAGCTGTCAAATCCCTCACTTTCATACATGTTAACAATACCCAATATGAATTTCCATTAATATCTATCAAAAAGCTCACTGAGATATAAAGAGAGAGCCTGGTCTCAAGAGCTGAGCCAGAACAAGTTTTGAAAGGTCCTACCAAGCTGGAAAGACATCAAGAATATCCAAACAATAGAATGTCTGTTACCCAAAGACCAAACTGGTTATGACTGAAGAGGTTCACAACCACATAAATGGTCCTTAAGTTGCTAATTCTTTGGTGAAATAATATGGGAAATATATATAAAAGCAACCTTAGTCTCAAGTGTCCTCTTTCTATTTCCAAGATGACATTAGAAGAGGGATGGAAGAGGGGGAACAAGGACAGTTTTTAGAACAACAAATATTAACCTTAATTTTTTCCATTTTTAAATGCTTTATTAACTTCTGATTTACATCATTAATTTCCGTCAGATTTTGAGTTAAAAATTTTCTCCCCATTTTTTTCTACCCACTGCCCCAAATTAGCACTGCCACAGGATATCCCCTGTTCTGATCTGCTCTCTCCCATATCTTCTCACATACCCCTTCAACTTTTCCAATAGGGCATGATGGATCTCCATGCCCCAATGCCTATATATCTTATTTCCCAATTAAATGGAAAATTGTATTAATAATAGTATGAATATATACACATATTTTTAAACATTCCATTTTAAAACTTTGAATTCCAGATTCACTCCCTTCCTCCCTTATCACCCACCCTCACTGGGAAGATAAGCATTTTCAGGATAGGTTGTACATGTATAGCTAATGCAAAACATTAACATAGTAGATATATTGTAAAAGACTGACTGTATTTCCCTCCCTCCTATCCCACCTCCCACTTGTTCTATTCTCTACTTTGATTCCGTCCCTTTTCAAAAGTGGGTGCTTCCAACTTCCTTCCCCCACCCAGCCTACCCTCCCTTCCATCATTCCCCCTCTCATCCCCTTCGACACTACTCTCCTGTAGGGTGAGATACCCTATTTAGTGTGTATTTTATTACCTCCCTGAGCAAATTCAATGCAAATAAGGTTGACCCATTCCCTTTTGCCTTCCTATTCTTCCCCTCCACTGTAACCATTTTCCCTTGCCTCTTCTATACCCCATTCGGGCTCTGCCCATCTCCTCTCATTATATTTCTCTCTCACCTCTTAATTTCACCTTTTAAGTATCTTCCTTCCCTGTTAAATTGGTCCTGTGCCCTCTATCTATGTATACACACATTCACATATGTATTCATATGCCCATCTACCCTCATATATAGACATATGTATTTCTATTTCCTTCAACTATTCTCATAATGAGAAAAGTTTCATCAGTTACAATTAACATTTTTCCATGTAGTAAAGTTAATAGTTCAACTTTGATAATTTCCTTATGATTCCTTTTCCCTGTTAACCTTCTCATTCTTCTTTTGTTCTTGTAACTGAATGTCAAATTTTCTATTCAACTCTGGTTTTTTCATCAAGAATGCTTGGAAGTCCTCTATTCCACTAAATGACCAAATTTTCCCCTGAAACATGATACTCGGTTTTGCTGGGTAGGTGATTCTTGGTTTTAATCCCAGCTTCTTTACCCTCCAGAACATCATATTTCAAGCCCTTCCATCCCTCAGAGTAGAAGCTTCCAGATCCTGAGTTATCCTGATTGTGTTTCCACAATATTAAAATTGTTTCTTCCTGGCTGCTTGTAATATTCTCTCCTTGATCTGGGAATTTCAGGAACCTGGTTATAGTATTTCTAGGAGTTTTCTTTTGGGGATCTTTTTCGGGAGGTGATCGGTGGATTCTTTCAACCTCTATTTTGCCCTCTGGTTCTAAAGCATCAGGGCAGTTTTCCTTGAGAATTTCTTGGAGGATAATTTCTAGGTTCTTCCTTTGATCATGGCTTTCAAGTAGTCCAATAATTTTTAAATTATCTCTCCTGGATCTCTTTTCCAGGTGAGTGGTTTTTCCCATGAGATATTTCACATTGCCTTCTATTCTTTCATTTGTTTGGATCTGTTTAACAGCATCTTGATTTCTCTTAGTGGCACTAGCTTCCCTTTGGTCCATTCTAAATCTGAGGCAATGATTCTCCTCAGTGAGCTTTTGAGATTCTTTTTCCAACTGGCAAATTAGGCTTTTTAAGGCATTCTTCTCATTGCCTTTTTGAGCCTCCTTTCCCATTTGAGTCACCCTGTTTTTTAAGGTATAATTTTACTCAGTCAGGCTGTTGATTCTCATTTCATAATTTTCTTCCATCATTCTCATTTTTCCTCCCAATTTTTCCTCCACTTCTCTTATCTGCTTCTTAAGGTCCTCTATGGCCTATAACCAGCTCATATTTTCCTTGGAAGCTTTTGGTGCAGGAATTCTGACTTCACTGTCTTCCTCCTGTTCCATGCTTTACTCCTTTTTGTCCCCAAAATAGGAGACTAATATTGGATTCTTCTGTTTGCTTTACTTCCTTTGCCTGGTGATATTGCCACTCAATTACTTGACTTTTGGGCTTTTTGCCAGAGTAGGACTCTGCTACCAGACAGGGGAGCATCGTACCAAATGCTGGGGTTTTCTCACCTGCCAGAGGTATTAGTTGGGCCTCTCTGAGGCTTCCACACGCTCTGGCAAGCTGGACACACACCCTAGACCACAATCCAGATCCAAGCAAGTTAAAGCAAGAGTGATTACCCCTCAGACTGGTCGCTTGGTCCCCATAAACTGTGCAGGCCAGGAGCTGAAGCTGCCACGTGGCGGCGGCTGCACTGACCTCTCACTTTGTCCTTAATATCGATGTGTTCATAATTCTGGAAACCGCCACAGCTTCCAGTGATCTGGAGTCCCTCCAGTCGGCTGCTAATCAGGCCCACACTGGGGCTAAAACCTCAGCATGGAGCTGGACTCGGCTTCCAGAGCACTGCACTGCCTGATTCCTGACGGCCTGCCGGGCTGTCCTCAGTGGGAGTTTAGCTTCTCTGTGTCATTTTGTGGGTTCTGTAGCTCCAAAGTTTGTTCAGAGTCCCCTTTTACAAGGATTGGAGGTGGTGAGAGCCGGAGCCACACGGAGGTCCTGTTTCTACCCAAATATTAACTTTCAATGTCAAACCTTGGTCAAAGTAACAAGATGATGATCTACTTCTAAAGAAACTAAATTATTTCCATATGGGAATTTCTGCTATTTAAATAAAACCAGAAGACAAAGGGGGAATAGGTAGCACAGTGGATAGAGTGTCAGTCCTTAAGTCAGAAAGACTTCATGAGTTCAAATCTGGCCTCAGACCCTTATTAGCAGTGGGACCTTGGACAAGTCACTTAACCTTATTTGCCTCAGTTCCTCATCTATAAAATAAACTGGAGAAGGAAATGGAAAATTATTCCAGTATCTTTTCCAATAAAACCACAAATGGAGTCATGAGAATCAGGCATGACTGAAAACAACAGAACAACAAAAAGACAAATAGTTGCACTTAAAGATTGCTCAATGTTCTACTCCAAGAGATGAATACAGGAGAAGGTAGAGCTGTAACAGGATATACTTTCAGGCATTATTTCTGGCATGTTTGACTACAATGGATTTCATTATATGCCCAAAGTTGACAAGAAATATATTTCATGAGGGGAAATGGTAGAATAAGTCAGAAAATTCCATGCTCTCCAGATTTACTCCACAAACAAGACAAAACAATGCCTCAGGGTGAAGGTAGAGCTGCAAAAATTAACAAGAGTTGGGGTGGAGCAGTGGTCCACCTGGGACAACTGGAGAAGACCTCAGGAAAGACCCCAGAGAAAGAAGCTTGGCCCAAGTGAAGTACAAACACCTCCAAGCTGTATCTGCTGAAACAACAACCAACTAACTCTAGGTGTAGCTGGGAAGCAAACTCAGTCTCTGCCACCGGAACTTTCACTTCACAGACAGTGTGAGGGCTAGGCATCTATATATAGATTGAAGCACCTTCTGCTGTTGAGGGAAAGCAGGTGATTACCAGAGCTGACAAAATTACAGGATTACCAGTGCTGACTAAAATGCAGTTCAGGGATCTGGCTGATGGCTAGATGGAGCATGCCCTGTGAGTATGCAGAATAGGAGCATGCATGGTACATAGAATGCCATAGCAAGGGAGCAGGTACACTGCTAGCTGTGGGCACTTAAAGGAGAGCCAAGTCCCTGGTTTTGGTTTCAGAACAGAGGGGACAGCTAAAGATTGCAGCTGAGGGAACCACAGCAAGCAAGAACATTTGCAAACATAGTGTGGCTGGGGACCTTAGCAGTAACTTGAGAGTATTGAGACTGGGACCCCAACAAAGCTCAGAAAATGAGAATAAAGAGTACCTGAAGCCTGGGGCACCACTCCCCATAGCCCAGGAGTAGAGCTGATTATAATAATAAACTGATAAAAATAATATGAAACAAAATAAAAAAGAGTAAGCAAGGGAGAAAAAAACAACCATAGACTGCTCCTACAGGGACAGAAAATATCTGGGTTCATATTCAGAAGAACATAGTTAAGAAAAAAAGCCGCTCCTACCTGCCCCAAAGAACAATATCAAATGTTCACAAGCCCAAAAGGAGTTCTTAGAAGAACTTAAAAAAGACTTCAAAAATCAGGGAGATCAAGGAAAAATTAGGGAAAAAATCAAAATAAAAACAACCCAAGAAAATTGTTAAAAGAAAACCAAATGGAAAAAGAGATACAAAATCTTAAAAAAGAAAACCATTCCTTAAAAACTAGAATTGGGCAAGGGGAAGCAAATGACATACTAAGACACCAAGTGAAAATAAAACAAAATTAAAACAATGAAAAAATAGATGAGAATATGAAACATCTCACTAGAAAAATAACTCATCTAGAGAAGAGATAGGAGAGATAATATAAGAATTAATTATATCAAAGTTACAATCAAAAAAAGAATCTTGATACAACATTACAAAAAATAATCAAAGAAAATTTCCCTAAAGTTGTAGAACAAGATTGAAAATAAAACAAGATAAATTAAAAATGAGAAATTATATTTGAATGTACACTGAGTTATCTCTGTAGAGGTGGACAGCATTTTTTGAATAATTAATCTATTTATTTTTAGTTTTCAACACTTTCTTAAGATTTTGAGTTCTAAATTTTGTACCTCTCCTACCCCCATCACCCTCCTCAAGACAGTGCACATTCTGATATAGGCTCTTCATATACATTGATATTAAACATTTTCACATTAGTCATGTTGTAAAGAAGATTTAAACCAATGGGAGGGTCAAAATGGCGGAGTAGAAGCAGGACCTCTGCCAACGCTGGCTTCCATGTTCCCCAATCCATGTAAAAGGGGACTCGGGAACAAACTTTGGAACTACAGGACCCACAAAATGACTCAGAGATGCTAACCTCCTACTGAGGACAGCCTGGCATGCTGGCAGGAATTGGCCAGCGCAGCACTCTGGGAGCTGAGGCAAGGCCTGCCTGAGCCAGAGATTTTAGCCCCAGGGCAGGTCTGACCAGCAGCCGACTGGAGGGACTCCAGATCACTAGAAGCTGTGGCGGTTTCCAGAATTATCAACACATAGATGCAAAGGACAAAGTGAGAGGTCAGTGCAGTGTGGACTTTGGGGACAGTAGTTGGGAGTGCATTGGCTTTTGCCCCCATGGCGAAAAGCTGCTGAGGGCTGTGGGCAGCCACCCCCAATGTGGCAGCTTCAGCTCCTGGCCTAAAGATGGGAGGGGAACCAAGCGACCAGACTGAGGGGTTATCGTTCTTGTTTTAACCTGCTTGGATTGGGATTATGGTCTAGGGTGGAGGTCCTGGGGTGTGTGACCAGATTACCAGAGTGTGTGGAGGCTTCAGAGAGGGCAACCAACTAATACCTCCAGCAGGGGAGAAAACCACAGCGTTTGGGGCCAAAGCTTCCCCGTTTGGTGGCAGAATCCTACTGTGGAAAAAAGCCGAAAAGGTAAGTGGCTGAGAAGCAACATGACCAGGCAAAGGAAGCAAAACAAACAGAAGAATCCAACATTAGATTCCTATTTTGGGGACAAAAAGGAGCAAAGCATGGAACAGGAGGAAGACAGTGAAGTCAGAACTCCTGCAACAAAACCTACAAAGGAAAATATGAGCTAGTTACAGGCCATAGAGGACCTTAAGAAGCAGATAAGAGAAGTGGAGGAAAAATTGGGAAGAGAAATGAGAACGATGCAAGAAAATTACAAAATAAAAGTCAACAGCCTGACTGAGTAAAATCACACATGAAAAAATAGACTAACTCAAATGGCAAAAGAGGCTTAAAAGGCAATGAGGAGAGGAATGCCTTAAAAATCCTAATTTGCCAGTTGGAAAAAGAATCTCAAAAGCTCACTGAGGACAATCATTGCCTCCGATTTAGAATGGACCAAAGGGAAGCTAGTGCCATTAAGATTAATTAATTAATCTGTTAAACAGATCGAAACAAATGAAAGAATAGAAGGCAATGTGAAATATCTCATGGGAAAAACCACTCACCTGGAAAATAGATCCAGGAGAGAGAATTTAAAAATTATTGGACTACTTGAAAGCCATGATCAAAGGAAGAACCTAGAAATTATCCTCCAAGAAATTCTCAAGGAAAATTGTCCTGATGCCTTAGAACCAGAAGGCAAAATAGAGGTTGAAAGAATCCACCAATCACCTCCCGAAAAAGATCCTAAAAAGAAAACTCCTAGGAATAGTAGAGCCAGGTTCCTGAAATTCCCAGATCAAGGAGAGAATGTTACAAGCAGCCAGGAAGAAACAATTTGAATATTGTGGAAACACAATCAGGATAACTCAGGATCTGTCAGCTTCTACACTTAAGGATCAAAGGCCTAGAATATGATATTCCAGAGGGCAGAAGATCTGGGATTAAAACCAAGATTCACTTACCTAGCAAAACTGAGTATCATGTTGAAGGGAAAATATGGTCATGCAGTGGAATAGAGGACTTCCAAGCATTCTTAATGAAAAAACCAGAGTTGAATAGAAAATTTGGCATTTAGATACAAAACGCAAGAGAAGCTTGGGAAGATAAACAGGGAAAAGAAATCATAAGCCACTTTTCTAAGTTGAACTATTAACATTCCTACACAGAAAAACGATAATTGTAACTGATGAAACTTTTCTCAGTAAGAAAATAGTTGAAGGGAATAGAAATACACACACACACACACACACACACACACACGCTCTGATATAGCCATATAATATGCATACATATATTACATGTATAATAACATACATATATTACATGTATGTATTCATACACATGTATGAATACATATGTGATGTGTGTATATATGTTTACAGGTATACATAGACAGAGGGCACAGGACCAAGTTAATAGGAAGGGATGATACTTAAAAGGGGAAATTAAGAGGTGAGAGAGGAATATAATGAGAAGAGATGGAGAGAGACAGAATGGGGCAAACTATCTCATTTAGAAGACAGAATGGAAAATGGTTACAATGGAGGGGAAGAATAGGAAGGCAAAAGGGAATGAGTCAACCTTATTCTCTTGAATCTGGCTCAGGGAGGGAATGACATAAACACTAAATAGTGTATCTCACCCTACAGAAGAGAAGGAGCCAAGGGGATGAGAGGGGCGATGATGGAAGGGCGGGCAGGCTGGGGTGGAGGGAATTTGGAAGCACCCACTTTTGAAAAGGGATGGGATCAAAGCAGAGAATAGAACAAGTGGGAGGTGGGATAGGAGGGAAGGAAATACAGTCAGTCTTTACAATATATCTACTATGTTAATGTTTTGTATTAGCCACACATGTACAACCTATATTGAACTGCTTATCTTCCCAGTAAGGGTGGGTGACAAATGAGGAAGGGAATGAATCTGGAATTCAAAGTTTTAAATTCAAAAGTTTAAAATTATATATATATATATATATACATACATACATATATACATATATATACACACTATTATTAATACTATTTTACATGTAACTGGGAAATCAGATATACAGGCACTGGGACATAGAGATCCACCATGCCCTACTGGATACGTGTAAGAGGGTATGAGAGAAGATATGGGAGAGAGCAGATAGGAGGAGGGGACATCCTGTAGGATTGCTATTTTGGGGTGATGGGTGGGAGGAAATGGGGAGAAAATTTGTAACTCAAAATCTGGCATAAGTTAATGATGTAAAGCAGAAATTAATAAAACATTTGAAAATGAAAAAATAAAATAAAAACAAAACCAATGGGAGGAGTCACAAGAAGGAAAAAACAAATAAGACAAATAGCACTATTTGATCTGCATTCAGACTGGAGAGTTCTTTTTCTGGATGTGGATACCATTTTCCAGCATGAGTATTTTGGAATTATATTAGATTTTTGTACTGCTGAGAAGAGTTGAGTCTATCAAAGTTAGTCATCACATATTGTTGCTGTTGCTGTGTACAATGTTTTCTTAGTTCTGATCACTTCAGTAAGCATCAGTTTATGCAAGTCTTTCCTGGTTTTTCTGAAATCTTCCCACTCATCATTTCTTACGGCACAATAGCAGTTCATTACATTCATTTACTTGTTCAGCCATTCCCCAGTTGATGGGTATCCCTTCAATTTCCAATTCCTGGCCACCACAAAAAGAGCTGCTATGAATGTTTTTGTATATGTGGGTCCTTCTCCCATTTTTATGATATCTTTGGTATACAGACCTAGAAGTGGTATTGCTGGGTCAAAGTGTATGCAGTTTTATAGCCCTTTGGGTATAGTTATCAAGTTTCGTACAGAATAGAAGCAACTTGTTCACAACTCCATCAACAATGCAAAAGGATCCAAATTTTTCCTAATCCCTTCCAACATTTGTCATTTTCCTTTTCTGTTATGTTTGCCAATTTATTAGGTATAATGTTGTAACTCATAGTTGCTATAATTTATAATTCTCGAATTTCAAAAAACCTCAAAATGAGTAGAAAGCAGAGACTGCAAAGACAAAGACTCTGGCATCCTACTATCCTCAGAGGGAGGAACCAAACTCAGAAAGACAATGTTGAGCTCTATACCCACAGCTGAAAAATCTACAAGGAACGGGTCCCAAGCACAGAAAGCTTTCCTAGTTGAGCTCCAAAGGAGCTATGAAAAACAAATGAGAGAGAGAGAGGACAAAATGAATAATTCTTTTAAAATCAAAATTGCAAAATTAGAAAAATACTATAATGAAGAAAACAGCTACTTAAAAAGAAAAGTGGGTGATATGGAAAAGGAGCTCCAAAAACTAACCAAAGAAAATAATTTGCTAAAAACTAGAATCAACCAAATTGAAGGAAATAACTCTGTGAGGAACTAAGAATTAGTCAAACAAAACAATAAGAATGAAAAATTAGAAAAAGAGGTAAAATGGAATGGAAAAATAACTGACCTGGAAAACAGATTCAGGAGAGATAATATGAGAATCACAGGCCTAGGGGCGGCCAGGTAGCACAGCAAGTAAGAGCACCGGCTCCAGTGTTGAGAAGACCTGGAGATAGAATCCCGGGCTCAGACACTTAGCACCCACCCAGAAACACCTGGCCGTGTAACCTTGAGCAAGTTACTTAACCCCAATTGCTTAGGGGCGGCCAGGTGGCTCAGTGAGTAAGAGCACCAGCTCCAGTGTCAGGATGATATGGATCAAATCCGGGCTCAGATACTTAGCACCACAACCAGAAATAATAACTGGCCGTGTAACCTTGAACAAGTTACTTAACCCCAATTGCTTTAAAAAAAAAATATGAGAATCACAGGCCTACCAGAAAATCATGATGGAAAAGTGAGCCTGAACAACATCGTCCAAGAGCTCATCAAGGATAACTGCCCTGAGATACTAGAACTTGAGGGTAAAATAGAAATAGAGATAATCTACTAGACACATCCTGAAAGAGATCCCAAACTGAAAAGTCCTCAAAATGTTGTGGCCAAACTCCAGAACTACCAGCTAAAAGAGAAACTACTTCAAGGGGCCGGAAAGAAACAATTCAAATATCAAGGAACCATAGTGAGGTTCACACAGGATTTGGCAGTCTCTACACTGAAAGATCTGAGGCAGTGGAATACAATTTTTCGCAAGGCAAAAGAGCTCGGGTTACAACCAAGGATCACCTATCCAGCAAGACTGAACATAATCTTCCAAGCAAAGAGATGGTCATTCAACAATATAACAGATTTCCAGACCTTCCTGATGAAAAAGCCAGAGCTCAATGGAAAATTCACCCTCCAATTACAAGACACAAGAGTGCAATAGAAAGGTAAACAAGGAAAATACACACACACACACACACACACCCTGTTATTTAATAAGAGTAAACTGTTTATAGACAAGTACAGGATGTAAGTACAAATTACACAAAATGGCGATAAAAAATCTTATAAAGGACTACAAAGAATGAATGAAGTGGAAAAGGGTAAATTATGCCACACAAAGAGGCATAAAAACAATATAGCAGAGGAAAAGAAGGGAGGGAGATAAGTATTCTATGAGCTTTTCCCTCACTGGTTCTGGTGCAAGGAGGGAATAACACAACCTGTTAAGCATAGGACTCTATGAAGAAGAGACGCAATACATATAATAACAGAGGGAAAGAGGGGAGGTAAAGGAGCTTCACATGAGATTTCTTCCTGTCACTCTTGGTGAGAAGAAGAAATAACATACTTCATTAAGTATAAAAATATCCCACAGGCAGTTGGAGGGGGAAAGGGCTACGAAAGGGGGGTGGGTGGTGAGAAGGGAGGGAAGAAGTAAGGGGGAAGGGGAGGAAAAAGGAGGGGGGCTGATAAGGGAATAATGAGGGAGGTGATGGTCAAAAGGAAAACTATTAAGGAGGGGAAGGGAGGAGAGAAAATATATAAGCATTAAAAGGGGAGGGAATAGGATGGAGGGAAAGAAACAGATAATAATCATAACTGTGAATGTGAATGGGTTGAATTCTCCCATTAAACAGAGGCGAATACCAGAATGTATTAAAAACCTTAATCCTACAATATGCTGTTTACAAGAAACACATCTGAAACAGAGAGATACACACAGGGTAAAGGTAAAAGGCTGGAGTAAAATATATCATGCCTCAGCTAAAGTAAAAAAAAGCAGGTGTAGCAATCCTTATCTCAGATAAAGCAAAAGCAAAAGTAGATCTAATTAAAAGAGATAAGGAAGGAAACTATATCCTGCTAAAAGGAACCATCCAGAATGAAGCAATATCGTTACTTAATATACATGCACCAAATGGTATAGGATCCAAATTCCTAGAGGAGAAGGTAGGGGAATTAGAGGAAGAAATGGATAGCAAAACTATACTAGTAGGGGACCTTAATCTCCCCCTCTCTGAACTTGATAAATCCAACCTCAAAATAAATAGGAAAGAAGTTAAAGAGGTGAATAGAATTTTAGAGAGGGTAGGTATGATAGATCTCTGGAGAAAACTGAATGGGGATAAAAAGGAATATACCTTCTCCTCAGCAGCACATGGCACATACACAAAAATCGACCATGTACTAGGACACAAAAACCTCACAATTCAGGGCAGAAAGGCATCATTCTCAGATCATGATGCAATAAAAATCATATGCAATAAAGGGCCATGGAAGACAGACTAAAAACTAATTGGAAACTAAACAATTTAATCCTAAAGAATGAGTGGGTCAAACGAGAAATCATACAAACAATCAGTAACTTCATTCAAGAGAATGACAACAATGAGACAATATACCAAAATTTGTGGGATGCAGCAAAGGGAGTCCTTAGGGGAAGTTTTATATCCCTGAGTGCATACATGAATAAATTAGAGAAAAGGGAAGTCAATGAATTGGGCATGCAATTGAAAAACCTAGGGAAAAAAAAAAACAAATTGAAAATCCGCAATTAAATACTAAATAAAAGCACTGAAAACCAAAGGAGAGATTAATAAAATTGAAATTAAGAAAACTATTGAATTAATAAATAAAACTAAGGGCTGGTTTTATGAAAAAACAATAAAATGGATAGATCCTTAATCAATATGATAAAAAAAAAGAAACCAAATTATGAGTATCAAAAAAGAAAAGGGTGAACCTACCACCAATGAAGAGGAAATTAAAACAATAATTAGGAATTATTTTGCCCAGGAGTATGCACATAAATTTGATAATCTTAGTGAAATGGATGAATATTTACAAAAATATAAGTTGCCCAGATTAATTTAAGAGGAAGTAAATTTCTTGAATAACCCAATCTCAGAAAAAGAAATCGAACAAGTCATCAGTGAACTCCCTAGGAAAAAATCTCCAGGGCCAGATGAATTTACTAGTGAATTCTATCAAACATTTAAAGAACCATTGATTTCAATACTCTACAAACTATTTGGGAAAATTAGTGAAGGAGTCCTACCAAATTCTTTTTATGACACAAATATGCCACTGATACCTAAATCAGGAAGACATAAAACAGAGAAAGAAAATCATAGGGCAATTTCCCTCATGAATATACATGCAAAAATTTTAAATAAAATATTAGCAAAAAGACTACAGCAATCTATCACAAGAATAATATACTTTGGGGCGGCCAGGTAGCACAGCGAGTAAGAGCACCGGCTCCAGTGTCAGACTGACCTGGAGATCGAATCCCGGGCTCAGACACTTAGCACCCACCCAGAAACACCTGGTCGTGTAACCTTGAGCAAGTTACTTAACCCCAATTGCTTAGGGGCGGCCAGGTGCTCAGCGAGTAAGAGCACCGGCTCCAGTGTTGGGACGACCTGGAGCTCGAATCCCGGGCTCAGACACTCAGCACCACACCCAGAAATAATAATAACTGGCCGTGTAACCTTGAGCAAGTTACTTAACCCCGATTGCTTAAAAAAAAAAAAAGAATAATATACTTTGATTAGGTAGGATTTATTCCAGGAATGCAAGGATGGTTTAATATTAGGAAAACCATCAGTATAATTGATCATATCAACAATAAAACTAGCAAAAATCACATGATTATCTCAACAGATGCAGAAAAGGCTTTTGACATAATACAACATCTATTCCTATTAAAAACACTAGAAAGTATAGGAATAAATGGAACCTTCCTTAAAATAATAGGTAGCATCTATTTAAAGCCATAAGCAAGTATTATATGTAATGGGGAAAAGCTAGAAGCACTTCCAATAAGATCAAGGGTGAAACAAGGATGTCCACTATCACCCCTCTTATTCAATCTGGTACTAGAAATGTTAGCAGTAACAATTAGAGAAGAAAAAAAAGGAATCAAAATAGGCAAAGAAGAGACCAAGTTATCACTTTTTGCAGATGATATGATGATATAGTTAAAAAATCAAGTAAAAAACTACTTGAGACAATAAATAAATTTGGCAAAGTTGCAGGATATAAACTAAACTCACATAAATCCTCGGCATTCCTGTATATTTCTAATGAAATTCAACAGTAAGAGATAGAAAGAGAAATCCCATTTAAAGTTACTGAAGAGAGTATAAAATATTTGGGCATCTATCTGCCAAAACAAACCCCAAGACCTATATGAACACAACTACAAAACATTTTTCACACAAATAAATCAGATCTAACAAATTGGAAAGACATCAATTGCTCATGGCTGGGTGGAGCTAATATAATTAAAATGACAATTTTACCTAAATTAAATTATATATTTAGTGTCATACCAATAAGTTTACCAAAAAACTACCTTATAGAGCTAGAAAAAATACTAACAAAATTCATTTGGGAGAACATAAGGTCCAGAATATCAAGGGAATTAATGAAAAGAAATGCAAGGGACGGTGGATTAGCTATACCATATTTCAATCTGTACTATAAAGCAGCAGTCCTCAAAACTACTTGGTACTGGCTGAGGAACAGAGTAGTGGATCAATGGAATAGATTGGTGTAACGGGAATGCAAATCTGGAAGATCTTCCCTGCCCCTAGGCTAAAGTGCACCTGAAGCCTGGGGTGGGAGGCTTGTTTTTCAGTAGATACTTTTTGATTGGCCAGTGGGTCAATAAGGTTGTTACATTCTCTGAGCCATGAGAAGGCTATATAAGCCCTGATGTGAGGCTTTGTTTTGGGGGCTCACTTTGAGAAGTGTTCTGTGATTTTATGTGGATTCTGGGAAGCCGTTGTCCAGAGTCCCCCCGGCTTTGAAAAACCCAGATGTTGAAATCCAGATGTTGATTTGGTATGGATGTAATGGTTGGAAAGTTTGGAAATCTGTCTACTTGATCTGTTTCTCTGACTTGATAATTCTGTCTGTGTATTCTGAAGTTCGGGGTGCTGACCTTTTTCCCCCTGAACTAGGTAAACGATACGTATTTGACTGATTAAAGTAAGCTTGTTAACGCATTTTGAGTTGCTTTCCTTTATCAAAGCAGATCCAAGAACCTGTATTGGCAGCAAACCCTGAGGACGCTTGGGGTGCTTGCTCCTACAATTGGGTACATGAGACTCAGCAGTCAATAACTAATAGTCATCTACTGTTTGATAAACCCAAAGACCCAGTTTTTGGGATAAGAACTCACTATTTGACAAAAACTGCTGGGAAAACTGGAATATAGTATGGCAGAAACTGGGCATAGACCATTATCTAACACCACATACCAAAATCAAGTCTAAATGGGTGCATGATATAGGTGTAAAGGCTGATACTTCAAGCAATCTGAGAAAGCAAGGAATAGTTTACCTGTCATATTTGTGGAAAGGGGGAGGCTTTATGACCAAACAAGGATTAAAGAGCATTATAAAATGCAAAATGGATAATTCTGATTACATTAAACTAAAAAGCTTATGTACAAACCAAGCCAATGTAACCAGGATTAGGAGGGAAGTGGAAAATTGGGAAAGAACTTTTACAACCTATGTCTCTGATAAAGGTCTCATTTCTAAAATATACAGAGAATTGAGTCAAATCTATAAGAATACAAGTCATTCCCCAATTGATAAGTGGTCAAAGGATATGAACAGGCAGTTTTCAGAGGAAGAAATTAAAGATATTTATAAGCGTATGAAAAAACACTCTAAATCACTATTGATTACAGAAATGCAAATCAAGGGGCGGCCAGGTAGCACAGCGAGTTAAGAGCTCCAGCCCCAGTGTTGGGATGACCTGGAGATCGAATCCGGGC
Source organism: Petaurus breviceps papuanus (assembly GCF_028583685.1). Lineage (NCBI taxonomy): Eukaryota > Metazoa > Chordata > Mammalia > Diprotodontia > Petauridae > Petaurus > Petaurus breviceps. Next base: position 28,278,643 of record NW_027187380.1, on the reverse strand, counting down.
TCAGATACTTAGCACCACATCCAGAAATAACTGGCCATGTAATCTTGAGCAAGTTACTTAACCCCAATTGCTTTAAAAAAAAAAAGAAATGCAAATCAAAACAACTCTGAGGTACCACATCTCACCAGTCAGATTGGCTAAGATGACAAAACAGGAAAATGATAAATGCTAGAGAGGATGTGGGCAAATTGGAAGACTAATTCATTGCTGATAGAGTTATAAACTGATCCAAGCTTTCTGGAGAGCACTGGAATTATGTCCAAAGGGCTATAAATAATTTCATACCCTTTAACCCAACAATACCACTCCTAGGGTTGTATCCCAAAGAGATCACAGAAGTGGGAAAAAAGACCCATATGTACAAAAATATTTATAGCAGCTCTTTTTGCGGTGGCAAAGAATTGGAAATTAAGGGGGTGCCCATCAATTGGGGAATGGCTGAACAAGTTGTGGTATATGCATGTAATGGAATACTATTGTGCTACAAGAAACAAGCAGCAGAGGGGCGGCCAGGTAGCATAGCGAGTAAGAGCACCAGCTCCAGTGTTGAGAAGACCTGGAGATCGAATCCCGGGCTCAGATACTCAGCACCACACCCAGAAGTAACTGGCCGTGTAACCTTGAGCGAGTTACTTAACCCCTATTGCTTAAAAAAAAAAAAAAAGAAACAAGCAGCAGATGGACTTCATATTTACCTGGAAAGGCCTATATGTACTGATGCTGAGTGAGAAGAGTAGAGCCAGGAGGAATTTGCACACAGACACAACGTATGTGTGATGACCACCTTTGATGAACTAGACTCTTCTCAGCAATCCAGAATCATAAGTCAACCCCAAAAGACTCACGATGAAGAGAGATGTTTACATCCAGAGAAAGAACTGAGTTTGATCCCAGATTGAAGAAAACTATCTGCTCTTTTTCTTGTTTGGTTTTGTTTCCCCTTTCCCATTGTTCATTCCATCTGATACAATCCTTCTTTATAACCTGACTAATGCCTAAGGTGAAAGTATTTGCAGATATTATACTTGATTGTATACAGCCATTGGGGGGGAGAGAAAATTTGAAACTCAAGAAATTGTGGTAATGAATCTTGTAAACTAAAAGTAAACAAATTAATAAAGACCAAAAAAAAAAAAAGAAAAAGGACCCAAATTTTTCCAAATTCCCTCCAACATTTGTCATTTTCCTTTTCTGTCATGTTTGCCAATCTATTAGGTATAAGGTTGTACCTCGGAGTTGCTATAATTTACAATTCTCTAATCAATAGTGATTTAGAGCATTTTTTTTATGTGACTATTGATAGCATAGAGTTCGACTTCTTAAAATTTGCTTGTTCATTATCTTTTGACCATTTATCAATTGGGGGATAGCTCTTATTCTTCTTATAAATTTGACTTGGTTTTGTGTAGAGCTCACTCTAAGTGGTTCCTTATGCCAACTCTAAAATGACATGCAAGAACGTGGAAGTGTGAAAATAATCATGGTCCAGGTGAGATTAATCTATGTAATCAATCTGTTTATTCATACCATAAGGAAGGTTTTTATAGAGTAATGAAAGAAAAAAGGTAGTTACAAGTCACTAAGTTTTCTAATACTGCTTTGTTCAGTTTCAAGATGCCAGACAATGATGTCAAGTAAGCCTTGACAGTTATCAATGTCCTTGCTGTTTCCATACCCAAAGAATACTATCTAAAAATGTAAATAATCATGAAAGGCAGCTAACATCTTCTGGCTGGAATCCCAGAAAAGGGCAGAGTCCAGGATCTCAGATATCAGGCAGGCTCTGATTTACATCCACTTCTCATGGGAAAACCAGGACTAGACAGTTCAGATTGGTTGCATCACTGGAAACCCAGAGCTAACTTGTCTTGGAGCAGCCTGATTCTTGGATCAGATGTTTTGGCTCCCTTCAGTTCTGCTGTAAAAAAAATTTCTCCCAGTGTGGGTGATAAAATAAATCACTTAACCAAATAAAGAAAGTCAGAGGCAGGCTTGCAATGAAGAGGGAAATTTAATTGATCAAAAAAATCACCCCAGGGAGGGTGACCTTCACAAAGGAAAATTTGGATGAAGTGGCCTAAGCCTAGAGAGACAGTATTTTCATTTATTTATTTATTTATTTTTGCCTTTTGGAGGGCAATTAGGGTTAAGTAACTTGCCCAAGGTTACATGGCTATTATTTTTGTGTGGGTGTTAAGTGTCTGAGGTCCGAACCGAACTCAGGTCCTCCTGACTCCCGCCTGGCGCTTCAATCACTGCGCCACCTAGCAGCCCCTGAGAGACAGTATTTTAAATCCTCATCCAGGAGGATCAGGTTTCTCTCTCTGTCCCTCCCCTCTCGGTTCCCACTGGATGAGGGGAGGGCTCACAATCTTAAAACAGGAATAGCTCAGAAGACAAATGAGGAGGGGGCTTTGATAGTCCTGCCTCCTACTGGTGAGGGGGCAGGATCCTCCAAATGGCGGGTCTCATTTCCCATCCTCATAGGTGAGGGGATGTGGCCAGCAGTTCTGTGTCTAAAGTTGAGGAAGCTGTGAGCAAGGTTCCTCTAGCCATTATCCTCCCCTCTCATTGGTTGAGAGATGAATTCACCTTTTGGGACTATTCTTCTCTCCCATTGGTTGGGGAGGAAGAGTTAGCTGTCCCAGTTCCCACTGCTTAGTCTCCAGTGTCTTGTTCTCCTTGCCCAGGAACCTCTTCTAGGAGCCTAGTAGGATGAGCAAAAGGGCAGAACATTTTTCCCCGGAGAGAGAAGGGGTTTTACAGAGAATCTTTCTTAAGGAGTTTTACAAAGAATTTTTCTGAAGGAGAGAGATACCAGGAAAAAGGAAACGGGGGTGGGGGGGGGGGGGGAGGGGTGTCTCAGATTTTTGTACTTCCTCTAGAGAAGACAGGACGCTATTTCTGGGAAGTCTTCAGCCTCATTTCACTCACCGGTTTCCTGTCTTCCTTCTAATTTTGGTTACATAAGTTTTATTTCTTCAAAAACTTTTTCATTTAATATAATCAGAATTATCCATTTAACTTCCTGTAATCCTCTCTGTTTCTGGTTTGGTCATAACTTCTTCTCTTATCCATAGATTTGATAGACATACTTTTTTCCAAGTTCCCCTAATTTACTGATGATTTCACCCTATCTATTTTTTTAAATTTTTTTAGCAATCAGGGTTAAGTAACTTGCTCAAGGTTACACGGCCAGTTATTTTTGGGTGTGGTGCTGAGTGTCTGAGCCCGGATTCGATCTCCAGGTCGTCCCAACACTGGAGCCGGTGCTCTTACTCGCTGAGCCACCTGGCCGCCCCTAAGCAATTGGGGTTAAGTAACTTGCTCAAGGTTACACGACCAGGTGTTTCTGGGTGGGTGCTAAGTGTCTGAGCCTGGGATTCGATCTCCAGGTCAATCCTGACACTGGAGCCGGTGCTCTTACTTGCTGTGCTACCTGGCCGCCCCTCACCCTATCTACTTTGAACTTATCGAAGTACACAGTGTGAGATGTTGCTCAATGCCTACTTTCTGCTCAACTGCTTTAGAATCTTCCCAGCAATTTTTGTCAAATGGTGAGAGTTCTCATCCCAAAAGTATGCATCTTTGGCTTTATCAAATACAAAGTTACTATGGTCACTTACTACTGTGTATTGTATTCCATTGATCTGCCACTCTATTCCTTAGCCAGTACCAGATTTTTTTTTAAATTTGCTTAATTTTCACGATTAGCACTTTGTAATACAGTTTGAAAGCAGGTGCTGCTAGGCTGCCTTCCTTCACATTTTTTCCAATGATTCCTTTGGTATCATTCTTGACTTTTTGTTTTTCCAGGTGAGTTTTGTAAGTATTTTGGTAACTCTATAGAATAATTGTTTGAATTGGAATAATTCTTGTAGTTTTATTGGTATGACACTGAATAAGTGAATTAACTTAGGTAGAACTGTCATCTTAACATATTGATTCAGTCTACCTACTATGAGCAATTAATATGCCTCCAATTGTTTAGATTTGTCATATAGTTCCTAGGTTTGTCTTGGCAGGTAGACTCCCAAGTATTTTAGATTCTCTATAGTTATTTTAAATGGAATTTCTCTTAATATATCTTCCTGTTGAGTTTTGTTGATAGTATACAGAAATATTAATACATTATGTGGGTTTATTTATATCCTTCAACTTTGCTAAAATTGTTCATTGTTTCAAGTAGTTTTTAGATGATTCTCCAGAGTTCTCTAAGAATATCATTATAACTACAAAAAATGATAGCTTTGTTTCCTCATTGCCTATTTTTTTTATTCCTTTAATTCCTTTGTCTCACTGCTATAGCTAACTTTTTTTTTTTAAGCAATTGGTGTTAAGTAACTTGCTCAAGGTTACTCAGCCAGTTATTTCTGGGTGTGGTGCTAAGTATCTGAGCCCAGATTTGATCCCTAGGTCATCCCGACACTGGGGCCGGTGCTCTTACTCACTGTGCTACCTGGCGCCCCTATGGCTAACATTTCTAATACAATACTGAATGATCATGGTGATAATGAGCATCCTTGTTTTGAGAGCTTACTGGGAAGGCTTCAAGTTTATGTGCTTTAAGGATAATTTCATAGACATTACTTATCATTTTAAGAAAGGCCCCATTTCGGGTGGCTAGGTGGCGCAGTGAGTAGAGTGCCGGCCTAGGAGTCAGGAGGACCTGAGTTTGGACCCAGCCTCAGACACACACACAAAAAAAAACCTAGCCATGTGACCTTGGGCAAGTTACTTAACCCCAATTGCCCTCTAAAAAGCGAAAAAAAAAAGGGGTGGCCAGGTGGCTCAGTGAGTAAGAGCACTGGCCCCAGTGTCGGGATGACCTGGGGATCAAATCTGGGCTCAGATACTTAGCACCACACCCAGAAATAACAGGTTGTGCAACCTTGAGCAAGTTACTTAACCCCAATTGCTTTAATTTTTAAAAAAGGCTCCATTTCTTCCTATGCTTTCTCATGTTTCTAAAAGGAATATTATTTCAAATTTTCTTCATCTTCGATAAAAACATATGATTTTTGTTGTTGTTGTAATGGTTATGATAAATTATCCTTACAGTTTTCCTAATATTTAACCTAAGGTCCTATATTCCTGATATAAATCCCACCTGGTCATAAAGTATGATATTTGTGACATACTGCTGTAATCTACTTGCTAATATTTAAAATTTTTGCATTAAAATTCATTAAGGAAATTAGTCTATACTTCTATTTCTCTGCTTTTGCTCTCCCTGGTTTAAGTATCAAAACCATATGTGTGTCATAAAAGGAATTTGGTAAGATTCCTTCTTTACCTATTTTTGGAAATAGTTTAGTTTGGGAATTACTTCTTTAAAAATTTGGTAGAATTAATTCTAAATCCATCTGGTCCTGGGGATCCTTTATGGACGTGTACAATTCCTTTTCCTAAGAAAGAAGAATTTAACTATCCTACTTCCTCTTGTGTTAATCTGGGCAATTTATGCTTTTGTAAATATCAATTTCACTTAGATTATCATCAGCTTTACTGGTATATAACAAGGCAAAATAGTTCTTAATAATTGCTGTAACTTCATTTTCATTGGTGCAATTCACTCTTTTCATATTTTTTCTTTCTTTTTGAATTTTTTGGTCTTTATTAATGAGTTTGATTACTTTTAGTTTACAAGATTCAGTTCCACAATTCCTTGAGTTTCAAATTTTCTCTCCCTCCCTCCTCTTCCCCCCCACCCCATGATGGCATACAATCAAGTATAGGATCTGCAAATACTTTCACATTAGACATTAGTCAGGTTATAAAGAAGGATTGTATCAGATGGAATGAACAGTGGGAAAGAGGAAACAAAACCAAACAAGAAAAAGAGCAGGTAGTTTGCTTCAATCTGGATTCAAACTCAGTTCTTTCTAGTTCTTTCTCTGGATGTAGACATCTCTCTCCATCATGAGTCTTTTGGGGTTGACTTATAACCCTGCATTGCTGAGAAGAGTCCAAGCTATCAAAGTTGGTCGTCACACATACGTTGTGTCTATAATTGTGTACAAATTTCTGGATCTACTCTTCTCTCTCAGCATCAGTTTGTATAAGCCTCTCCAGGTAAATATGAAGTCCATCTGCTCCTCATTTCTTATAGCACAATTGTATTCCATTACATGCATATACCACAACTTGTTCAGCCATTCCCCCAACTGATGGGCACCCACTTAATTTCCAATTCTCTGCCACCACAAAAAGAACTGCTTTGGGGCATAATTCCAGGTTGTTCTCCAGAATGGCTGGATCAGTTCACAACTCCACCAGCAATGCATCAGTGTTCCAATTTTTCCACATCCTCTCCAGCATTTGTCATTTTCCTGTTTTGTCATCTTAGCCAATCTGACTGGTGAGATGTGGTACCTCAGAGTTCACTCTTTTCATTTTTGATACTAGTAACCTAGTTTTCATCTTTTTCTTTTAAAATCAAATTAACCAATAGCTTATCTACTGGGATTTTTACTTTAGTCATCAATCTCTCCTCTAATTTTCAGGATTTTCAAATTGGTGTTTAATTGCTCATTTTCTAGAAACAATAATATCCTCACAAAATGCTTTTAAAATTAACAAACCTTACATCCCAAAGAGATCAAAGAAAAAGGAAAAGGACCCATAAGCACAAAAATATTTAAAGCAGCTCTTCTTGTAGCAACAAAGAATGGGAAACTGAGGAACCGACCATCAACCGGGGAATTGTTGAACTAGATATAGTATATAAATGTAATGAAATGCTTTTGTGGTGTAGGAAATAATGAAGGGCATGTTGTGAACTGAAATAGTGAGAGCAGAACCAGGACAACAATGTATAAAATAACAGCAATAATGTAAAGATAACAAACTCTGAAAAATTTTGGAACTCCAATAAACATAATGACCACGCATAATTTCAAAGGACTCATAATGAGAATGCTACCCATGAAAGTGAATAAAATTCAGTGCACAAACTGAAGCATCTTTTCCTTTCTTTCTATCTTCTTTTTTCTTGGGGGGAAAAAGAGGATACAGGGGGAGAACATAGCTAATGCAAAAACTTTTTTACAATGACTATATAGATACAGATATTTGTAATGGATTTTGTTTTTCTTGCCTTTTCAATGGGTGGGGAAAAGGAGAGCTGACAGAATTTGGAACGGAAAAGAAAACTGAATTTTAAAAAACTAACTGAAACAATTAACAACTTCAGCAAAATTTCAGGATATAAAATAGACCCAACAGGAAGAATCTACCTGCCAAAATATGTACAAGAACCACAGGGACACAATTACAAAATACTCTTAAACCAAAGATAGATCAAAATAATTAAAGAACTATTAATTGCTTATGAATATATCAAACCAATGTAATGAAAACAACAATACTATGTTTACTTATTTGGTGCTATACCAATCAAACTACCAAAAGATTGCATTATATAGCTAAAAAAAAATTCATATGAAGCAACAAAAGTTTAAGAATCTAAAGGGATTTAATGAAAAAAGTGTGGAAAAAAGGAAGCATTTACCAGATCTCAAATTATGCAACAAAGCAATAATCAATAAACTATTTCATATTGGATAAGAGTGTACTGAAAATAAAATTCTGAAAGACAAAGATCCAGAAATGAAATATCAATTTATTAATTAGACTAGCCAATAATGAATAAACTTAGAGTTCTCTCTTGTGACTAAAGACTTTTCAGGTCACCTTAAATCTCTGGGTTTTCCCTTCTGAAAAAGTCCTCCCCAGACAAGCAAATAGAAACCCTGATTGCTGGGTATTTAACAAGAAGATGTGCCACAATCCCTTCCCATTACTTTAACTTTAAAGAGGGGGAGATCAGCTGAGGTAGAAGACCTGGTCATGAATTCTATAGCTTCCAGCAATCCAGGCAAGTAAAACTACTCTATTCCAACTTTATTTCTGAGAGAAATGATTATTTCTCCCTTGTATTAATTATTGAATCAGAATCAAGGTTTTTCCCCTTTTCTACTTCCTCATCCAGAAATCAACTAGTGTGGGAAACCTTTTGCAAAGACTAACCAGGGCTAAAATCTAAAAGAAATTCTAAGTTTAGGCTAATGGGTGGGATAATGGGCTCACTGTGTTTTACTCCGACAGGTGTGAGAAAATGTGGATTCTCCCTTTTGCCACAGATGATGTGAAAATTGATAAGTCTCTCTGACCAAGATTTGAGTGATTCAAGTCACATTCCCTCAAGACTATTATTAGAATGAGCCCATATAATATTTATTTTCTCATTAACTATTAACCAATCAGAACTGTCTGCCACACTCAGGAACACTCACCACTCTTCCAAGAGCATGTAAACTATGAGCCCACCACCATCAGGGGTTTTTGGCATTCAAGAGTGTCACTTGCCTCTTTTATTAATAACATGCTAGCCTTATTAATGAAATGATTAAATTGCCCAGAAACTGTCTCTCTCAAACTTTTTAAACATCACATTTCTCCTTCTTGAGCCAGGTCTCCCAAAACTCTAATAAGGTGACCAAGGTCACACAAGTAGCTCTTGGTAGCTCTTGGTAACTGTATCAACAATGCAGTATTCACAATGCCTACAATAACTATAACATTTATTCAAATACCAGAAAACTGAGTCCTAAAACCAGAAAGTCAAAATCATCACAGTAGTTATGAAGTTGGCACAAGTAAATAATGTAGTAACACCTACATTCTCAAGCCTTCAAAACAGAACAGGCTACCTCAGGCAAAGATCCTCCTCTCCTCACTCACGGCAACTGCTCAGAATCCACGCAGCTTGCTCCCAGCAGCTCCAGCCCCCCACAATTCCCATCCCTGGCAGTCCTCAGCAGAAGTCCTTAGCAGAAATTTTGGCTGGCTCAAAAAAAAAGGAGTTTGCGCAGCCGCTTCCAGTCACTGCATTGACTCTAGCTTGGCTCCAGCTTCCTCTTGCCCCACCCCTTCCTGCTATATCAGCAAATTCAAGGGGCATGGAAGATCTTCAAATCCCAAAACCATCACAGTAACTACCAAAAGGTATAGACATCAGACTTAGAAATTCTTTTCAAAAATTCACTGTCTGTACCAACAGAATAAAAATTATATTTTTACATAACAAAATGTGGCATCTTACCCATAAGGACAAAAATATTTACAGTAGTTCTTCTTGTAGTGACAAAGAATGGGAAACTGAGGAACCAAACATCAATTGGGGAATGGTTGAACTAGTTATAGTATATAAATGTAATGAAATGCTTTTGTGGTGTAGGATATAATGAAGGACATGGTATGATATCCTGAGAAACCTGTATGAGGTCCAACAAGCAACAGTTGGAACCAAAAATAGAACTGATGGGGTGATGGGACCTGGACTCCTAAAAGGAAAAGATCATGTCTAGAAAGCAACCCAGGCGCTGAATTTTCCCATACATTTCAGAAGCTCAGATTAGTGATACTTGTGTCCAAGGTAACTGGCCCAGCCCAACCTAATTAGATCACCTAATTAGCTTACTTGATATTTCTTTCACTATCTCACTTGGCCCACCCCAGACTACTTGCATATATTGACCACTCCTTAATCCCAACCAGATCCTTTCATTGTCCTTTTTGTTTATAAACATCAGTCTCACCCCCATTATGTAGCAAGTTCACTAAGAATCCTGCCCACCTCTACAAGGTGTTACAATAAACCTGGCCACTGTACTAGAAGAAGGTTTGAGTGCATGAATTCATTCAAAGTGGATGCCACCTTGCACCCTGACATTTCTGAGTTCCCAACAACCCCAAACCACATCAGAACAAGAAATGGGAAAAGGAGTAGTCAGTTGTTGTTGTCAGCTTATTTAACTTAAATGCAAAGTACAACATGCAAAATGCCATGCTGGATGAATCAAAAACCAAAATTAAGGATGCTGAGAGAAATATCAACAATCTCAGATATGTACACAATATCACTCTGATGACAGAAAGTAAAGAATTAAGAAGTCTCTTGTTAAGGATGAAAGAGGAGAACGTAAAAACTGGCTTGAAACTTAACATTAAAAAATCATGGCATTGATGCCATGGCATGGCATGGCATGGATCATGGCAATTGGTCCCATCACTTCCTGGGAAATAGAGACAGAAGAAATGGAAGTAGTGTCAGATGTTATATTCTTGGGATCAAAGCTCACTGAAGAGAGATAATCCAGTCATGAAATCAAAACACTTGCTTCTTGGAAGGAAAACTATAGCAAATCTGAAAGGCAGACTTAAAAGCAAAGATATCACCCCACCAATAAAGGTCCATATAGTCAAAGCCAAGTTTTTTTTTCAGTAGCAATGTAGACTATGAGAGTCTGACTATAAGGAAAAAAATCAATGATTTCAAATTGTGATGCTGGAGAAGACTTTTGAGAACCTCTTGGACAGCACGGAGATCAAATCAGTCAATACTTAAAGAAATTAATTTAGACTATACACTGGAAGAACAAATAAAAAAGCTTAAATACTTTGGCCACAAAAAAAAAATACTTTGGCCACATAAGAAGACAGGACTCCCCAAAAAAGACCCCAAGGTTGGGAACAATTGAAGGCAAAAGGAGAAGGGGACAGCAGAGGATGAAATGGATATAGGATCACAGAAGCAACAAACATGAGCTTGGACAGACTTCAGAAAATGGTAGAGGATAAGGGCCTGGTGAGTCAGACAAGACTGAACAACTGAACAATAACAGAAGTGAACTGGTTCTGTTCTAAGAAGTAAAATGGTACAAATTTAACAGTGTTTTAATAGTCACTAATAAATAATGATGTCAGCACTTGTGGACTCTAAGTACTCAGTATCTGAAGAAACAGAAGTTGGGAAAATATTATACATATGTATCAATGGTATCCTTAAGGGAAAAGCAGGCTTTCCTGACAATTTGCTACCGAAAACAATATATTTATAGTCACATAACTGACTTAAGTCAGGGATTTCCAAACTTTTTTTAGACCCCATAATCCTATAAGTAAAAAAATTGTTGATCACATACCTTTAATATGTGTATGTTTATTTATAAATTACATATATGCATATGTATTATTGCACTAATAATTGCAAAACTTACCAAAATATAAATGTTTTAATTTATGAAAGATGAAATAAATTATCCTAAACAAAGAGCCACTGGAGTTTACTAAATAAAGAAGTAACAAAGTCAGTTAGATACGTGTTTTAAGATCATTTTGGATGGCAGCTATATACAGAATGGAGTAGAAAGAGACCTGAATCAAGGAGACCAACAGAGAAGCTATTGCAATAGTTTAGCTCAGAAAGGATGTTAGAACATGCTCTCTGGAATGTCTGGTCTACAAGTAACCAACTTATTTTCATCTTAAACTTTTTATTACTCCTTCAGTCTCCTAGCATTCACTGAGACTAAGCTCCTTCAATGACACAACTTGCCTGACCACCAACACTGGTTACACTTCATTAATACCAACTAACTGATCAAGATAAGGGGAGCCAGAATACTTCCTGCTCCCACTACCACTTTCAGGCTCTCTCTCTACTACCGTCACTCAGAAATATCTCCTTTGAGGATTATTCTTCAATCTATATCTATATCTACCACCCAATTACAATTCTGATAGCTGTTATTTAACAACCTCCAGGGCATTTGTCTTCTTTCCTCAAAGGGTTGGGTACCTGACTCTGTCTTTTTCTTCAATCCAACACCTGTCCTCATACTAGGAAATTTCAACATAAAAATGATGATACTCCCCAAACAACCTTTTACAAGAAACCTTTCCTAATGCTAGTGCCTTCACTCTAAGACTATCTCTTATTCATATCCTATTTGTACACTGCTGTTTTCCATGTTGTCTCTATCACTAGACTGTGAGTTCTTTGAGAGCAGTAATTTTTTTAGGCTGGGCTTTTTTTTTCCTTTCCTCATATCCTCAATTCTTAATACAGTGCCTAGCACACAGCAGGTACTTAATAAATACCTGCGGATGAAAAAAAAAAGAAAAAAATACCTGTGGATGGGGCAGCTAGGTGGCACAATGAATAGAGCATAGCCCTGGAGTCGAGGACCCAAGTTCAAATACAGCTTCAGGCACTTCATACTTACTAGCTGTGTGACCTTGGGCAAGTCACTTAACCCCAATTGCCCTGCCCTCCCCCCTCCAAAATTAAAATTAAAATTAAAAAAATAAATAAATACCTGTGGAGTTTAGTTGACTTTACTATATGACCAATCTTTCAAATTCAAGGTCCTCTGCAAGACAATCATCTACTTCCTGGCTCCTCTGCATAAGTATATCAAAGGGCTGTCTTGGGCTCTTTCCTCTTTTTTTCTTAAAGTTCTCTCATCTACTCCCATGCATTCAACAATCATTACTAAGCAGATGACTTCCAAATCTATATATATACAGTCCAACATTTCCAATTGCTTGGACATCTCCATTGTGATGAGGTACCTCCAACCCATTTCAGTCATTTTCAGTCATGTCTAACTCTTCATGACCTCATTTGGGGTTTTCTTGGCAAAAAGACAGGAGTAGTTTGCCATTTCTCAGCTCATTTTATACAAAAGGGAAGTGAGGCAAATAGGTTCAAGCGACTCGTCCAGGATCACAAAACTAGTAAGTATCTGAGGCCTGATGTGAACTCAGAAAGATGAGTCTTCCTGATTCTAGTCCTAGCACTCTATTCACTGAATCCCTTAGCTGCCCCCACTATGTCCATTAACTTTTCCCCTAAACTTGCTCATCTTGTGAACTTCCCTTTTTTGTCCAGGGTACCATCAATTCTACCAATCAAAATATTTACTGAATGAATGCACATGAAAATAAAGTTTCATTTGGCTTCTGTACAAGTTCATGATATAAAAAGCACTACATTCTAACACAGAGCAATATTAGATATTAAAGAAGATTAGTGTTAAATCTAGGTTTTCCTGGAGGCGGAGCCAAGATGGAGGAGTAGAAGCACGACCTTCCCGCGGCTCCAGCTTCCACCCTCCCCAATCCGTGTAAAAAGGGGACTCTAAACAAACTTTGGAGCTGCAGAACCCACAAAATGACACAGAGAAGCTGAGGACAGCCTGGCAGGCCGGCAGGAATCTAGCACAGCACTCTGGGAGCTGAGCCTGGCCCCACACCAAGGCTTTAGCCCCAGGGCAAACCTGAGCAGCCAAGGCCACAGGGACTCCAGAACAGCAGCAGTGGTGGCAGTTTCCAGTTTTATCAACACATAGATGCCAAGGACAAGGTGAGAGGCCAATGTAGTCTGGACTTTGGGACCAGTAAGTGGGAGTGCATGGCTTTTACCCCCGGAGTGAGAAGCTGCTGAGACGCCACCAGCATACCCAGGCAGCGCCACGTGGCAGCTTCAGCTCCTGGCCTGCAGAGTGTAGGGGGACCAAGCACCAGTCTGAGGGGTAATCGCTCTTGTTTTAACCTGCTTGGATCTGGATTGCAGTCTAGAGTGGAGGTCCTGGAGTGTGTGTCCAGCTTGCCAGAGAGTGTGAGACCTCAGAGAGGGCACCCATCTAATACTCAGGCAGCTGAGAAAATCCCAGCGTTTGGGACAAAAGCTCCCCTGTCTGGTGGCAGAGTCCTACTGTGGAAAAAAGCCCAAAAGTCAAGTAATTGAGTGGCAAAATGAGCAGGCAAAAGAAACAAAGCAGACAGAAGATTCCAACATTACACTCCTATTTTGGGGACAAGAAGGAGCAAGGCATGGAACAGGAGGAAAACAGTGAAGTCAGAACTCCTGCACCAAAAGCTTCAAACAAAAATACGAGCTGGCTACAGGTCATAGAGGACCTTAAGAAGCAGATAAGAGAAGTGGAGGAAAAACTGGGAAGAGAAATGAGAACGATGCAAGAAAATTATGAAATGAGAGTCAACAGCCTGACTGAGGAAAATAATATCTTAAAAAACTGACTGACTCAAATGGCAAAGGAGGCTCAAAAAGGCAATGAGGAGAAGAATGCCTTAAAAAGCCGAATTTGCCAGATGGAAAAAGAATCTCAAAAGCTCAATGAGGAGAATCATTGCTTCAGAATTAGATTGGAGCAAATGTAAGCTAATGACTTTATGAGAAATCAAGATGCTGTTAAACAGATCCAAACAAATGAAAGAATAGAAGGCAATGTGAAATATCTCATGGGAAAAACCACTGACCTGGAAAATAGATCCAGCAGAGATAATTTAAAAATTATTGGACTACCTGAAAGCCATGACCAAAGTAAGAACCCAGAAATCATCATCCAGGAAGTTGTCAAAGAAAACTGCCCTGATGTTTTACAACCAGAGGGCAAAATAGAGGTTGAAAGAATCCACCAATCACCTCCTGAAAAAGATCCCAAAAAGAAAACTCCTAGGAATATTATAGCCAGGTTCTGGAATACTTAGATTAAGGAGAGAATATTACAAGAAGCCAGGAAGAAACAATTTGAATATTGTGGAAACACAATCAGGATAACCCAGGATCTGGCAGCTTCTACACTGAGGGATCAAAGGCCTTGGAATGTGATATTCTGGAGGTCAAGGGAGCTGGGATTAAAACCAAGAGTCACCTACCCAGCAAAACTGAGTATCATGTTTCAGGGGAAAATATGGTCATTCAGTGGAATAGAGGACTTTCAAGCATTCTTGATGAAAAAACCAGAGTTGAATAGAAAATTTGACATTCAGATATAAGAAGCAAGAGAAGCATGAGAAGGTAAACAGGGAAAAGAAATCATAAGGAACTTATCAAAGTTGAACTATTAACATTCCTACATGGGAAAACAGTAATTGTAACTTATGAAACTTTTCTCAATAGTTGAAGGGATTAGAAATATATATATATGAGGGTATATGGGCATATGAATACATATGTGAATGTGTGTATATATGTTTACAAGTATACATAGATAGAGGGCACAGGACCAATTTAACAGGAAGGGATGATACTTAAAAGGTGAAATTAAGAGGTGAGAGGAATATAATGAGACGAGATGGGGAGAGACAGATTGGGGTAAACTATCTCATACAGAAGAGGCAAGAGAAAATGGTTACAACAGAGGGGAAGAACAGGAAGGCAAAAGGGAATGGGTCAACCTTATTCCCATTGAATCTGGCTTGAGGAGGGAGTGAAATACACACTAAAAAGGGTATGTCAGCCTCCAGGAGAATGGGGGGGGGAAGGGAATGAGAGGGGGAATGATGGAAGAGAGGGCAGGCTGGGGGGGAGGGAAGTTGGAAGCACCCACTTTTGAATAGGGATGGGATCAGGGTGGAGAGTGGAGTGGGTGGGAGGTGGGATGGGAGGAAGGGAAGTGTAGTCTGTCTTTTACAATATATCTACTATGTTATTGTTTTGCATTAGCCACACATGTACAACCTATACTGAACTGCTTGTCTTCACAGTGGGGGTGGGTGACAAGGGAGGAAGGGAATAAATCTGGAATTGAAAGTTTTAAAATCAAATATTCAAATATATATGTACATATGTGTGTGTATATATATATGCATATATATATACTATTATTAATATCGTCTTACATGTAATTGGGAAATAAGATATATAGGCACTGAGGCATAGAGATCCACTGGAAAAGTCGAAAGGGGTATGGGAGAAAATATGGGAGAGAGCAGATTGGAGGAGGGGATATCTGTGGGACTGCTATTTTGGGGCAGTGGGTGGGGGAAAATCGGAGAGAAAATTTGTAACTCAAAATCTGGCGGAAACGAATGATGTAAATCAGAAGTTAATAAAGCTTTTTTTCAAGTAAAAAAAAATCTAGGTTTTCCTTCTAACAAAGACAACAATGATTCTACTATGTACATTGTTCCAAAATTCTTAGGACAGTTTTAAGCTTTAACAGCTATTTTTAGCTATTAAAACTTAAAATACTATAAACACTAGAGGTTTCTTCTGCATTAAAAATTCTCAAAGTTTTGGGGTGACATTCTTAATAGTATAAGACAAGACAATATAATACAAACACTACAACCAAACATCTACCATTTATTAAGAACCTATATGCCAGGCAAAATACAAGGCACTGGAAAAACAAACCAATAAATCAAACAATCCCTATTTGCAAGGAGTTTACATTGTAACAAGGGAGAAAATAAAAATAAAGAGAATAACTACAATTGAATACAAGGTAATTTGTGAGAGAGGGCATTAGCAGTGAGAGGATCAAGAAAGGTTTCATGAGAAGGTGGTACTTGAGCTGTTTTAAAGAGAAAGATTCTATGAGGCAGAGATGAGGCAGAAATGAATTACAGGTCTGAGAGACAGCACAAAGGCAAAGAGACCAGAGATGCAGTATAATGTATGAGGGACAGAAAAAAATGCCAAGATGATTGGATCACATACTGCAGAAATGGAGAAACAGGTTAAGTCAAAGTTGTGAAGGAAATAAAAAGAGAAGAGTTTTAAAAGAGTTTAAAACAGAAGAGTTTAAATTCTATCCTAAAGGAACCAGACCCCTAAAGTTGGGCACATAGGAGAGTCACATGGTTGGACTGGAGTTTAAGGAAGATCATTTAGCAGAAGTTTAGAGGTTATATTGAAGTAAGGAAAGACTGGAATCAGAGAAAAAAATAGGAGTCCACAGCAATAATCTAAACAAGAGGTGATGATGGCCTGAACTAGGATGGTAGCCATGTGAGTTAGGGAAAAGATGAGATGCAAGAAATACTATCACAGTAAAAACAACAAGATCTAGCAACTGATTAGATATATGGGGTTAGAGAAAGTGAGCTAAGGAGAAAAACAACATTATGGGATAAGTCAAATAATGGTGGTACCTTTGACAGAAATAGAAGATTTTGGAAAGATGAAGGATTGAAGGGAAAAATAAGAGGCCCAGTTATGAATATGTTGAATTTGAGATGTTTTCAGGTCATCCTGTTTAAATGCCCAAAAAGTAATTACAATGTAGTATTAAAGCTCAGGGGAAACACTGGAGTGAGATTTATAGATCTGCTAGTCATCTACATAAAGCTGATGAAGTTTATGTGTGTAGAAAAAGAAAAATTTTTTAAAAAAAGACAGAGCCTTGGGGAGAACACTTACAGTTAAGGGACATGAGCTGAATATTGAAACAACCAAAGACACATAAGAGTAGTCAGATAGGTAGAAGAAGAATCAGGAAAAACCCTGAGACAAAAATGCATCCAGGAAGAAAATGGTCAACAGTGTAGATAGATAAAAAAGGAGACTAACTGAAAAAATGACCATCAAATTTGGCAAATTAAGAAATCACTAGTAACTCTGGAGGGTTCAGTTTCAATTGACTAATGAAGTCAGAAGACAGACTACAAAGGGGTTGAGGAGTAAGAGAGAATATGAAGACATTGAGTGTAGATGTCTTTTTCCAGGAGTCTGGATTAAAAACAAAGGTGAGTGATGACAATTTGACAGGATAGAAGATACAACAGTATGTCTGAAAGTAGAGAGAAAACCAGGAGACAAGAAGAGGTTGCAGATTAGAGAAAGGGGGAGAATGATTAAAGTCAAAATAAGGAAAAATTAGGAGCAGATGGGACTAAGGGCATATATAAAAGATTAGCTTTGACAAGGAGGGAACCATATTATGTTTAGAGACTGGGGAAAAGAGGAAAGAGTGGGAGATAATGTAAAAAATTTTTGAGAGAAGATGCAAAGGAAATAAATGTTCCATTAAAGTTCATGAAAGAGATGTGATAACATTTTCTTTTCAAAAGACTCCAGGGTATAGACCAATGTCTGACACCAAATACCAGAAAAAATCCAAATGGGTACATGATCTTTATGTCTATAAAGGGTGATACTATAAACAAATTAGGGGAGCAAGAAATAGTTTATCTATCAGTTTTATGGAGAATGGAGGAATTTATGACCAAAAAAGAGATAGAGAACATTATGAAATGCAAAATGGATAATTTTGATTACATTAAACTGAAAAGTTTTTGCACAAACAAAGCCAATGCAACCAAGATTAGGAGGGAAACAGAATACTAGGAAAGAATTTTTAGAATGAGTGTCTTTAGTAAAGGCCTCATTTCTAGAATATATAGAGAACTGAATCAAATTTATAATTCAAGTCATTCCCCAACTGATAAATGGTTGAAGGATACAGAACAGTTTTCAGAGGAAAAATTTGAAGCAATCTATGGTTACATGAAAAAATGCTCTAAATTACTATTGATTAGAAAGATGCAAATCAAAACAATTCTGAGGTACCACACCACACCTATCAGATTGGCTAACATGGCAAAACAGGAAAATGATAAATGTTGGAGAGAATGTGGGAATGTTGGAACACTAATTCATTGTTGGTGGAGCTGTGAGTTGATCCAACCATTCTGGAGAGCAATTTGGAACTATAAATATATATTATAAATATATAAATATATTTTTATACCCAAAAGGTATAAAAATGCACATACCCTTTAACCCAGCAACATCACTTCTAGGGCTTTATCCCAAAGAGATGATAAAAATGGGAAAAGGACACATATGTACAAAAATATTTATAGCAGCTATCTTTGTGGTGGCCAAGAACTGGAAATCGAGGGGATGCCCATCAACTGGGGAATGGCTAACCAAGTTGTGGTATATGAATGTAATGAAATACTATTGTGTTATAAGAAATGATGAACAGGGCGGCCAGGTAGCACAGCAAGTAAGAGCACCGGCTCCCGTGTTGAGAAGACCTGAAGATCGAATCCCGGGCTCAGACACTTAGCACCCACCCAGAAACACCTGGCCGTGTAACCTTGAGCAAGTTACTTAACCCCAATTGCTTAGGGGCGGCCAGGTGGCTCAGCGAGTAAGAGCACTGGCTCCAGTGTCAGGATGACCTGGGTCAAATCCAGGCTCAGATACTCAGCACCACACCCAGAAATAACTGACCGTGTAACCTTGAGCAAGTTACTTAACCCCGATTGCTTTAAAAATTAAAAAAAAAAAGAAAGAAATGATGAACAGGCAGACTTCAGAGAAAACTGGAAAGACTTATATGAACTGATACTGAGTGAGGGAAGCAGAACCAGAAGAATACTGTACACAGTAACAGCCACAATAGTGCAAGGACTGATTTTGATAGACTTAGCCTTTCTCAGCAAGGCAAGGACCTAAAACATTTCCTAAGGACACATGATGGAAAATGCCAGACTCATTCAGAGAAAGAACTATGGAGTCAGAATGAAAACAGAAGCAGACTATTTTCTTTTTTTGTTTTAGTTTTTCTTTCTCAAGATTTTTCCCATTCATTATAATCCTTCTATGCAACATGACTAATATGACAATGTGTTTAATAAAAATGTATGTATAGAGTCCATATCATATCGCAAAGCCATCTTGGGGAGGGCAGGGGAAGGAGGGAGAAGGAGAAAATTTTAAACTTATGGAAGGGAATGCTGAAACTAAAAATAAATAATTTAATTTTAAAAAATATTCCAGGGAAATATCTGAAGAAAAATTAAGAAATTTTCGGAATGGAGGTAGCAAGAAACTCAAGGCACACATTTCTCACCTTGTTTCTCTTTTTCTTTTAGTGGATCGGTATTGTACACTCGAAATCCATTTTCCATCCCACATGAAAAGCACCCTAAAATAAGAAATGAAAAGGGAAGCATGTTAATAGATTCTGTGGGATTATTAACTAATCAAATCATGCCCAAAGGATAAAATAGATGTGGAATCTGAAAAATAAAAGTTAAGAGCAAATTAGAGTATATTCATACTCTTATAAAAGTAAATTGGAATTCAGTTTCTCAAGTATTCAGTTCATTTTCCAAAATTACAACTTTTTTTCAAAAGATGATTAACCCTTCCCTCATACAGAATGCAAGAAAAATAAAATTTCCTGCCCATGGTAGTCATGTCCAAAAAAATATGTATCTACATTCTGAGTTTAATCAACCTGATTTCGTCAATTTAATATATCCTGATAGAGATATCAGGAAATTGGAGACCTATTTCATCAAAATCTTCTGAAATCAAGGTGATTATCAAGGTAACGATCAAGGTGCAGATCAGAGTACCTGAAACTTTGAGAGTTGAATGTCTTTAAATTGTTGTTACAGAATAAATTGCTCTCTTGGTTCTACCCACTTCACTATACTATTTCATACAACTCTTCCCCCAAGTTTCTGTGAAACCAGCCTTCTCATTTTTTATAGCACAATTGTATTTCATCACACTGATATGTCAGAAATGACGAGCTCACCCTCAATTCTATGCCACCTCAAACAGAGCTACTATAAATATTTTTGTATACCTGTGTCTGCCTTGTCTCTTTCTTTAATCTCTTTAGGGTATGTGGTATAGTTGGATCAAAAGGTATTGTAAGGGCAAGCAAAATAAATTTTTTTTTTTGCTGTTTTTCTGGACTGAATTTTAGCTAATCAAATAAGTGCCTTTGAGCCTCACCTTTGATTGTATCAACAGTCTTTGATTGAAAACAGTGTACATTGTATTGCCCTTAAAAGGCTTAAGGGAATGTGAAGATCTCCCCCACCCCTTAATAGGCCCAAAGTAATCAGATGGAAACACAAGGTAGGAGGAGTTTGCAAAAAGGCTGGAACAAGAATGAGTAGGTAAGAGCAGGAGCAGAGCTGGGAGCAGGCAGAACTGAGAGAGAGAACGGTTGTGATGTTGGTGCTCTGTTGATCTGTGTTATTTTCTCAGACAAAAATCCTGTCTGTTGTTCTGTACTGATTTCTCAGCCAGAAGCCCAGTCTATAGTTGTGTTGATTTCTCAGACAGAATTCCTGTCTGTTGTTCTGCATTGGTTCCTCAGAAAGAAAGTGAATTGAGATGATAGTGCTGGTAATGTGTGCAAATATTATTGTAGCCCTGTTAAGCTTTGTTTTCCCAGAAGGAAGCAGAAAATGTGAAGAGCTTGGAATGGAGTAGTCCCTATGAGCTGATATAGGAGCAGAGAGCTGCCAAAGTGTGAATCCAGGCAAGAGTTGGGAGCAGTGAGCCCATGGAGGAGCCAGAGGAGGAGCAGAGGGGTTTGGAAGCCAGTCACAAGTCAAGATGAAAGAGAACTTTACTTTGGATACTTTGTATTGACTGACTGATGAGCTTTGTAATTTACTATGACATACGGGTAGATGGTGTTTGCATTTTCTGCTACCTCTTAAAGATGACTATAAGATATATTGAATGATGTGTTTTCTTTAACACTATGTGGCCACCTTAGTAATAAGTTGCTATGTTATGTTGTGAATGTTTTTCTTTAGTTTGTTGAATGTTATGCTTTAGTTTACTGCTTAATTGAGTTCATTATACTATGAGATTAGACACGAAGTTATTCACAGCAGCAGTCCTCAGGAGAGCTTCTCGTAACTAGTTTTACAAATAATGGTTGAACCAGTTGACAGCTCCACCAGAAGAAGAAGAATATACTAGTTTTCCCGACAGCCCAACATTTGTCATTGTCCTTTTTGTCACTTTGTCAATCTAAAAGGTTTTGAGATAGAACATCAAAGTTTTTTTCATTTTTCTAATTACTGATGAGTTCAATTATCACCTCTATGAAAGTGACTCTCAAGTCTATTTATCTACCTCTATCTTGAGCTCATTTCCCATCATGAACATGTAGTTAGACATCTTGAATTGAATGTCCCTTAATCATTTCAAACTCAACATAACATTGAAAACTGAACTCCTTATCACTCCCCCAAATCCTACCTTATTCCCAACTACCTATTACTATTGAGGGGTACCTGCCATCTTTCCATTCGCCCATGATAACAATCTTTAGGCCAAACCCACTCTTCACTTGCATCTAGACCATATATCCAATCCGCTGCCAAGGTTTCGTCATTTCAATAGTCAAAATATTGCTCATTTATATGGTCCCCTTCTCTCCACTCACACACCCTGTGTTGGTGCAGGCCCTCTTCACCTCACACCAGGACTATTTCTACTATCCCACTACAATCTACCCTCTAGTTAGCTGTCAGAGTGATCTTCCTGAAGTACAGGTTTGAGTAACACCCTCTCTATTCAATAAACTCCAGTGGGTCCCTATTACCATCAGGATCAAATAGAAAACTCTGTCCTTTAAAGTCAAAGCTTTCTGCCTTAACAGTCTTCTTTCACTTTACCTTCTTCAATATACTCCTCAAAAACAACCTCCACTTCTCAACTCTGTCTTTCTACTGTACATTTTTTTTCATACTGTCTCTATATGAATGTGAGCCCCACAAGTGAAGGTACCATGTTTGCCTTTCTATGTATCTCCAATCCTTATGACCGTGTCTGATACATAGTAAGTACTTTCTAAATGCTTGCTGACTAAATAAAACAATTCTTAGGAAAATGTAAAAAATCTCTTCTCCCCATTATAATGTCCTCAAATCCACTAGAAACTGAGATTCCCTCTAAAACTACTCATCCTTCTGAATTCAGTATTTCTGTCTATGATATTAATCATTCACTTAATTTCCCTCTCTAGATGCTAATTTGGTCTGGCTAATTGATACAGACTGACAATCATGGTAAGAAGAATACCAATGGGAGCTCATGAGCTGTAAATCAAAACACTCTCTAACTCCTTGAGGTTAACCTAGAGCTTTTGGGGGGAGTAAGGGAGGTGTAGAATATAGCTCCTGCTGTGAGAGCCTGCCAGTGTGATTGGGGAAATATTTCCTGAGTCTATATTTGTTATAAAAGAATCCAAAGACCTCATAAAAAATCAGGAAACATTTTCAGGAACAAACATTGGAAGAATCCACAATATGATCAGGAGTTAACCATAAACCAATCAACAAATATTTATTCAGCACTCAATGCAGCTATACTAGCCTTCTTGCCACTTCTCAATGACTGATGTCTCTGTACATTTCAGTTTCCTCACCTCCCCCTCTTAGAATCCCTAACTTCCTTCAATACTAAGTTCAACTCAACTGTCAATCTTCTGCAAGAAACCTACCAGATCTCATAGCTACTAGTGTCTACTCCTCTAAGGTGATACTCCATCTACTCTGTATTTCATAATATTTATGAATGTACATATTTCCCCCGTTAAAATGTAAGTTCCTTGAGATGAGAAATAGCTTTTGTTTTTTTTGTATTCCCTTGCAGTATTTAACACAGTGCCTAGCATTTGGTTAAGTGAGGCAGCTGGGCAAGTAGACAGAGTACTAGCCTTGGAGGCATTAAGTCCTGAGTTCAAATCCTGTCTTAGACACTCACTAGTTGTGTGATCCTGGACAAGTCACTTATCCTCTCTGTGTCTCAGTGTCCTCACCTGTAAAATGGGAATAATAATGTTATCAGGATTAAATGATCAGATAATATATATAAAACATTTTGCAAACCTTAAAGCACTATATAAATGCTGCTTATCATTAGCAGTTGTAATAATAACAATAAAGGCTTGTTGGTTAAGCCCCAACTGCATGCCAAAAACTGAGTCAAACACTGGGGATACAAAAAACAAAAAGTCCCTGCCTTTAAGAAGCTTACATTTGGGGGCAGCCAGGTAGCACAGCGAGTAAGAGCACCGGCTCCAGTGTCGGGATGACCTGGGGATCGAATCTGGGCTCCGACACTTAGCACCACACCCAGAAATAACTGGCTGTGTAACCTTGAGCAAGTTACTTAACCCCGATTGCTCATTTAAAAAAAAAGAAGCTTACATTTGAATGTGGAAGATAATAATCAACAGGTACATACAAGATACATGGAAAGTAAATGGAAAATAACTAGTAGGGAAAAGAGACTAATAGCTGGGAGGACCAGAAATGGCCTCCTGAAGAAGTTGGCATTTGAACTGAGGTTTAAAGAAAGCCCTAAGAATTCTAGGAGGTGGAGGCAAGGTAAAAGAACATTCCAGGTGTGGACATAGTCAGTACAAAGACACAGAGAAAGAAGATGAAACATCATATGTAAGGAATAGTCAGTATTAATGGATGGAAGTGTTTATGGAAAGGAGTAAGAGAAAGTTGAAGTACTTATGGAGTGAGTAAAATAGCAGTAGAGTGGGTTAAAATGGGCAGAAGCCTTCAAAACCAGTCATCAAGCAGGGCCAAGGCTAGAGTATTTACTCAGTTGTCAAAAACACTGCTCTGGTCCCCTAAATAGTAAATCTCAACAAATTAATGAAGCATATTTTCCCTCTTCGATGTGGTAATCTTAAAGGGTTACTTTTTTTTTTTTTGCTTTTTTGGAGGGGGGAGAGTAGGGCATATAAAAAATGCTATAAATCACTAATAATTAGAGAAATGCAAATTGAAACCACTCTGAGGCACCACCTCATACCTATCAAATCTGCTAACATTACAGAAAAGGAAAATACCAAATGCTGGAAGAGACATGGAAAAGTAGGAACACTAATGCACTGTTGGTGGAATGGTGAACTGGTCCGAGTATTCTGGAGAAAGATTTGGTACTATGCCCAAAGGGCTATAAAACTGTGCATACCCTTTGATCCAGCAATACCTCTACCAGTCATACCATAATACCATGCTACTAAGTCTATATTCCAAAGAGATCAAATAAAAAGGAAAAGGACCTATATACAAAAATATTTATAGTGATAGCAAAGCATTAGAAATTGTGGGAATATTCATCACTTCTTTATTCTTGAAGAAGACCAAAATGTCATCACTCTGCTAGAGTCAAGTTAGTTTGTCCAAGCTGATCAGATCAATACAAACTCAGAATGTTCTACTACCACATGTCAGGTAAAATTGCCCATATGAACATTTGGGGTGAATTCTCTAAATTTGTGCATCTCGTGTTTCTTTTGAGCTACTTCAATTCTGCTTTGTACA
The DNA here is from genome assembly GCF_028583685.1 of Petaurus breviceps papuanus. Classification (NCBI taxonomy): domain Eukaryota; kingdom Metazoa; phylum Chordata; class Mammalia; order Diprotodontia; family Petauridae; genus Petaurus; species Petaurus breviceps. The sequence goes on along the minus strand of NW_027187380.1, from coordinate 28,253,920 downwards.
TATGGCACAGTACCTTCTCTGACAGGGACACACCATTCTGAGCAGTCCTATGCCAGTGTCTCCCATGTCACACAATCAATTCCAAAGTTCTTAAGAGAGACTTTGGGAATGTCCTTGTATCACTTCTTCTGGAAGATCACCATGCGAACCCTTGCCCTATGTGAGTTCTCCATAAAATAGTCTTCTTGGTAGCTTCTCAAACCTGCCCCTCCTCCCACCCTCTCATTCATTTATTACTTCCCTTCATATACTCCAAACTCCAATCAAACTGGCATATATGTTTTCCCTATAACATTTCATCTCCTATTTCTATGCATGTGCACAGGCTATTTTCAGCTCCACCCATAGCTACCCCTCAGGTTCAACTCAAATGCCAACTCCTTCAAGAGGCTTTTTTCTGATTCTCCAAGTTCCCCACTCCCAATACTATTTTATACATATCCTATATTTACTGATCTTTGAACATGTTGCTACATACAGAATGAGTTCTTTGAAGGCAGGGAGCATCTCACTCATATATATTTAAAGAAAACGGAACCAGGAAAACATTGTACACAGTAACAACAATATTATAACAATGACCAACTTTTAAATACTTAACTACCCTGATCAATACAATGATCTAAGACAATTCCAAAGGATTCATGATGAATCCTCCAGAGAAGGAGGTAGATATTTTTGCTGATTTGAGTGTGGACTGAATCATATTTTTTTCATTTTATTTTTCCTGCTTTTTTTTTTGGCAACATGGCTAATATAGAAATATGCTTTACATGAAAAAATAAAATGCAAATATCTTAGGAAAAAAACTCAACACCACCTCACTGTGTTCCATCCAAACAGACCTTAATTTACACATCGCACATGTAACATTCCATCTGCCACCTACATGCCATTACATACACTGGCTACAATTCCTGGAATATGCCATCTCTTTATTGCTACTTAGCTTCATTTAAAGAACAGTTGTTCATTACTACCTCCCAAGCAAAGTCTTTCCAGATTCCCCAACTGTTAATGTTCTCTCCCTCCTCAAACAATTACACACACAAAGAGAGTTTACATGCAGCATTTCCACCAAAAAGAATACAAATTTCTTGAACACAGGGACTATTTTTCATTTTGTCTTTGCATCTCCAGTACATATGTTAAGCTTGTTAAGCTAGGTATTTATAAAACTAGACAAAATAACAACAAAATTCATATGGAAGAGCAAAAAGTGAAAAGCAAAGAAATAATGAAGGGGATTTGCCATTACAAGATTTCAAATATTTTAAAGCAATAACTCTTAAAACTATCTACTATTGAGCAAAACCAGAGAAACTGATCAGTGCAATTGATTAGATAAGCAATACAATCTTTAATAAACCTAAGAACAGAAAATGCTAGAGAAAGAACTCTTAATTCAACAAGAGCTATTAGGAAAATTTGATTGAAATCTGACAGGAAACAGGTTTAGACTGAGTATCTTATACTGTATACCGAAATAAATTTCATATGGATAATAGAATAGTTAGCATTTATATGGCACATTAAAGTTCGCAAAGCACTTATATTAATTCATTTGATTTGATTCTCAAAATAGCCCTATCAAGTAGATACTATCATCCTCATTTTACAGATGAGGGAGTTCAGGATATAAGACATTGTGACTTGCTCAGAGTCACACAGCTATTTAACAGTACAAGGAGGAATTTGAACTCATGTCTGTCTGACTCAAAAGTGAAGCACTTAAACCACCTAGCTTCTCAAACCTATCCTTCCTCCCACCCTCTCATTCATTTATTACTTCCCTTTACATCCTCCAAGCTCCAGTCAAACTGGCATACATGTTTTCCCTGTAACATTTCATCTCCTATTTCCATGTATTTGCACAGGCTATTTTCAGCTCTACCCATAGCTCCCCTCAGGTTCAATTCAAGTGCCAGCTCCTTCAAGAAACTTTTTTCTGATTCCCCCAGTTCCCCACCCCCAATACCATTTTGTACATATCCTATATTTACTGATTTGTGAATATGTTGCTATATGCAGAATGAGTTCTTTGAAAGCAGGGGCCATCTCATGCATATGTATTATCAATACCTAACAGAGCTCTAGCACATAGTAGGTGGTTAATAAATGCTCATTTATTTATTCAGTTCTCTTAAGATTAAACTGGAACTTCAATCAACAAACAAATATTTATTAAGTACCTGTTATATGTCAGGCATTGTTAGGTGCTGGGGACACAAAGACAAAAAGTTACATGTAAAATAGATATAAAACTGATACAAGATAATTGGGGAATAAGGAATAATTAACAAAAACTTGTAAAATATAGTGCAGAGATCCTTGGAGGAAACTAAGGACACCAACAGAAAGAAAAAGGAGTTCATTCCAAGTATAAAGGGCAGAAAATTCAAAGGCTTAGAGGAAAAAGATAACAGTATGAAAAGGCTAGTTTGGCTAGAACATTGGTATTTGTGAGGGGAAATAATATGTAAGAAGCCTAGAAATATAGTTTGGGATCATGTTGTAAAGCTCTAAATTCTAAAGTAGGAGCTCACTGACATGAAGTGAAGTGATATGGTCATATCTACACTTTAGGAAAACACTTTAGCAGCAATGTCAAGGACGGACTGGAATGGGGGATGGACATCTATGGCAGAAAGACCAAATAGAAGGCTAATGCAATATACCAAGCAAAGGACGATGAGGACCTGAATCTTGGGGGTGGGGGGCCTATGAGAATAAAGAAAAGAGCACTTCCTCATGGGATTTTGTGAAGACAGATCCAACAAGATATGGCAACATACTGCAATAAGGGAGGTGAAAGTAAGGGGTTGAGGATAACATTGTTGCACCTTCAGAGTGGAAGGACTATGGTATTCTTTAATGCCTTTTTATTGCAGGGAGGAAGGCAAGGCAATTGGGGTTAAGTGACCTATTCAAGGTCACATAGTTAGTTAAGGGTCAAGTGTCTGAAGCCAGATTTAAACTCAGGTCCTCTTGACTCCAGTGCCGCTGCTTTATTCAGTGCATCACCTAGCTGCCCCTTGAGTGTGGTATTCTTGACAGAAATAGGAAGTTCAAAAAAGAGATAAATTCCAGGGGAAAAGAGAAGAAAATGATTTCTTTTCCAGACATGTTAAGTTTGAGATTTCCATAGGATATCAGTTAGAAATGTCTGATAAGCAGTTGGTGATGTGGGACTAGAGCTGAGCAAAGAGATAAGAGCACAACATGTACATCTGAGAGTCGTCGGTATAGATATAGATAGACTTTGAATTGAGTTCACCAAGAGAACAAGAACAGAGGAAAAAGAGGGCCTAGAGCTATATGGTAAAAATCACAGTTGAAGAGCTTGAGATGCATTTCATCTAGTAAAGGAGACTGAAGAAAAAGTTACACAGACAAGAGAAGAACCAAAAGAGAATGTCATAAAAATCCAAAAAGGTAAGAATATCCATGAGGAAAGAGTGATTGACAGTATCAAAAGTTATAGAAAGGTCAAGGAGGATAAGAATTTTTAAAAGACCATTGGTATACATGGAGTCAAAGATGGCTTTGAGATTTCACCCTGAAAAACTAAAAGAATTATGAAATTCTTACAAGAGAGACAAAAAAGGAGAATTCTTTTGGCAAGTAAATAAGTAAATTTGAGATATTCTGAGTTTTGAATGATGGGCAGGTCACCTAAATAGATGGCCCAGAAGCAATTTAAAACATCAGATGGGGGCACAATTAAGAGGTTAGAGCTGGTTACAGAGATTCAGATGTTGTCACAGATAAGTTAATGTTAAGACAATTGATGAACTCATCAATCTATTAAATACATAAAGAAGAGGAAAATGAAAGAAATAAAGGCATAAAGACTGGGAGAAAGAAGTCAAGAAAAAAACTAAACGTACAATAACAACACTGTAAAAACAAACATCTTTGATAGTCTTAAGAACTCTGAATAGCCAAACATGATTCCAAAGGAATGAAGAAGTAGGCTACCCACCTCATGACAGAGAGGTAAAAGATAGAGTGCAAAATGAGCTCCCTCATATTTTGGGGTCAATTCAGGAATTTGTTTGCTTGACCACAGGTATTTGTTATATCTTTTTTTCCAATGATGGAGAAGAAATACATTTTTGTTAATTTTTTTAAAAAGTAATGACAAGAATTTAAATTTAAAAAATAATTTTTAGAAGAAAGTAAAAGAAGAAAAGCAAAGCTCAGAATTTTTATAACTGCTAGATGTTAGAGAAGGATAAGAGCTAGGTAAATTCTAAACTTCCATCTTTACTGTGATTGGCATATGTTTCACAGATAACACAAAGAAGGCACTGCAGTTCTTGGTCTCCAGCCTCAACCTGGTTCACTTTTGATCTGGTCAGAGAGGCAGACAGCTTTGGAAGGGTTAATAATCAGTTTTATTATAGTCTAGTCTTCTCAAAGGCTTGCTGGGAGAACTAGCTCCCACAGCATTCCCTAATCACACTCACTGCCCACCCTCACCCCACCACTCCCACCACCACCCCCAGAAGGAGGGACAACTACCCCTACATCTTGATGGGATCAATCAAGACAGGCACAGATTTGTGCACTCCCCACTCCCGTCAATCCCCTCAAGCCTCAATGGGGGCCAGCTGAGGCACACACAGATTCCCCCATGGGTTCCCCATGGATTCTTCCCCCCTCACTGACCAGAGCCCACCTGCTTTATAGGGCAACAGACAAAGAAGGCATGTGGTTAACATTAAGCTCACAGGTTAACTTTAGCAATATCGTCATTCTGCGCAACCATAGTAAATATTATGTAACCCCTTATCTCATAGTGCAGTCTCAGTAGGACAATCTGACACTATGATTCTAAGAACTACTTTCTAGAATCCTTGGGGCTGTTCGGGGAGTTATTATCAAATACCTGAAGCTAGACATTCCCATGGCCATGAATCCTGAGAAACTAACTCTAAGAAGGACAACAAAAGCCTCCTCACATACAGCATATCTAATTATCTAGACAGTCTGCCAATAAACATTAAATAGGCACTTTTCTAGGCACTTTGCTAAGTTATAGGAATACAAAGAAAGGTAAAAGAAAGTCCCTCTCCTCGAAGAGAGTATAATCAAACAGGAGGAGACAACATGCAAACAAGCCACGTACAGAATAAATTGGAAATAATCCACAAAGGGATGGCAGTAGAATTAAGAAGGATCAGGAAAGGTTTTCTATAGATGGTGCAATTTTGGCTGGGACTTGAAGAAAGCCAGGGAATCCAGTTGTCAGAGATGACAGAGGAGAACATTTGAGGCATAGGGGCTAGCCAGTAAAAATGCTCCAAGTCACCTTACACTATATTCCACCATATATTCTAAATGGATGAGCCCTTAATTTTATTAAAGATCATACTATTAAACAACAGAAGAGAAAGAGATCATATACCTCCCACAGCTACAGGTGGCAGAGATATTATTAACCAAATAAGGAAGAGAGGCAATTACAAAAGATAAATAGTTTTGATTACATATAACTGAAAAGCCTGCAACAAATGGGAAAAATATTTGCATCAAATTTCTCTGATAAAGATTCAAGTTTTATAAACGATTAACAAAAATATAAGACTAATAGACATTCCCAAATAGATAAGTGGTCAAAGGACATAAATAAATAGTTCTCAAAAGGAGAATTGCAAAGTATTTCCATTCATATAAATGAATGTTTAAAATCACTAAGAAGAGAAATGTGTATCAAAACAACTGTAAGTGTTCTCTTCACACACTGAAAATTGACAAAGATGACCAAAAAAATGACAACTGTCAATGCTGTAAAGATTGTGGGATCATAGGCACACTAATGCATTCTCAGTGGAGCTATGAATTGGTGTGACCATTTTGGAAAGCAAATTATAATTATGCAAAATAAAGTGAGGAAACTTTCTATACCTTGAAGCCACTATTAAGAAGAAAGCCCCCATGGAAACTAAAACATTTACAGCAGCACTTGTGATAGCAAAGAATTGAAAAGAAAGTAAATACCCATTGATTGAGGAATGACTAAACAAATCATGGTATACAAATACTGAGTAATATTAGAGTGTTGTAAGAAATGTGAATGTGATGAAATAGAAAAGCATGGAAGATCAACATGAACTGATGATAAGTGAAGTAAGCAAAGCCAACAAAACAATCTACACAACAATGTCAATGTAAAGTACAACCATATACAAAATCTCAACTGAGAGTAGAAAAATTGTATCAATCAAGTATGACTGGAAAGAAGCGCTATAAGAGAACACACCCAATCCACCCCTTTGTGGAGGTGGGAGCTACACAACTAATCAGCTGTATTGATTTTTTTCTTTTTTTCATGAAAAAAATACAGTATGTTACATGGGATGGCTCTCCAAAAAGTAAAGGGAAAGTGATACTGCAGAAAACAATGATGATATAAAAAAACAAAAGAAATTGTTTAAGAAAAAGAAATGAAAATGCCCAGAGTCTAAAAAGGAATTTATTTGACAAACAGTATCTGACAAACAGATCACTGGATATCACACATTGAAGGGTATAAGATGTTAAGAAGACTGAAAAGGTAGGAAGGGCATAGAGGATTTAAAATTTTACCCTGGAGTTGGACCCATCCAACTGAGTGGGGGACCCTCCACTGAGTACCACTGAGTAGAGGATGAACGTATGATGTATGGTGAGACTTGTGTAATGAGACTGACCAACTAGCAGGTTACAGCAGTAGTGCAGGTGTGAAGTAAAGAGGGCTTGCAAGCACCAGGATGGTAGCAGTGTCAAACTAGAGAAGGAGGAATCTTGAAGAGATGATTTGAAGGAGGCAAAAATCAACAATTGGGCAACACAATGGATAGAGAATGAAGAGTCGAAGATAATGCCACAGATGCTCATGCCGCTGACAGTAACGGTGAAGTATGAAAGAAAGACAGATTTGGGGAGGAAAGACAAGTTCAGTTTTGGACATGTTGAATTTATGATGTACACAGAACAGTAAGGTTGAGCTGTCCAATAAACAGTTGTGGATGTTGTTGTTTGTCTTTGTTCTTGAAGATGACCAATGACATCAGAAAGGTGATGTCATGACTTGTGAGTGAATTGGATTTCAGTGAGGTCACCAGCCTCATTCTCTCCTCCAATAGCCATCTGGGTTCAGTGGAAACATGCAGATCAGGATAACTGGAGATGGTCCAGTGGGGAAGATGGTTTCAGTTGGTCTGAGGCAACGCCCATTCGGTCATTAAGGATAGGTAAGAAATGGGGGGAAAAAATGGCCTCTTTTATTTAGTAAAAAAAAAAAAATTAATCTTAAAAGGGAAGACCCTCAGAGTTTCTGGTCAAAACAGAAGTTAAAGTTGGGAGAATGAAAGTCAGCAGAAAAATTAGGGCCAGGGGGGAGGAGCCAAGATGGCGGAGTAGAAGCACGACCTTCCCGTGGCTCCGGCTTCCACCCTCCCCAATCCACGTAAAAAGGGGACTCTAAACAAACTTTGGAGCTGCAGAACCCACAAAATGATACAGAGAAGCTAACCTCCCGCTGAGGACAGCCTGGCAGGCTGGCAGGAATCCAGTGCAGCTCTCTGGAAGCCAAGCCCAGCCCCATGCCAAGGCTTTAGCCCCAGGGCGAGCCTGAGCAGCCACAGCCACAGAACTCTAGAACAGCAGCAGTGGTGGCAGTTTCCAGATTTATCAACACATAGATGCCAAGGATAAGGTGAGAGGCCAGTGCAGTCTGGACTTTGGGACCAGTAAGAGGGAGTGCATGGCTTTTACCCCTGGGGTGAGAAGCTGCTGAGACACCACCAGTACAGCCAGCCAGCACCACATGGCAGCTTCAGCTCCTGGCCTGCAGAGTGTAGGGGGACCAAGCACCAGTCTGAGGGGTAATCGCTCTTGCTTTAACCTGCTTGGATCTGGATTTGGATTAAAAGAGAATGGGTCAACCTTATTCCCATTGAATCTGGCTTGAGGAGGGAGTGAAATACACACTAAATAGGATATGTCACCCTCCAGGAGAATAGGGGGGGGAAGGGGATGACAGGGGGAATGATGGAAGAGAGGGCAGGCTGGGGGGGAGGGAAGTTGGAAGCACCCACTTTTGAAAAGGGATGGGATCAGGGTAGAGAATGGAGTGTGTGGGAGGGAGGGAAGTGTAGTCAGTCTTTTACAATATATCTACTATGTTGTTGTTTTGCATTAGCCACACATGTACAACCTATACTGAACTGCTTGTCTTCACAGTGGGGGTGGGTGATGGGGAAGGAAAAAAAAAGAAAAAGAAAATTAGGGCCAGATAAGCAGATCTGAGAATCATCAGCATAAAGACAAGTAAATCTGATAAGATATAGCATAGAAGAGAAAAAGGCCCAGGTGAGAACTGGTAGGGGGTTTACATGCAGTTCCCCTGGAGGCATGAGATCCAAAATATGCTGACTTTGCAGTGATAAGTACATGCTGACCTTGCTGTACAAACATTGTGGAGGAGACTCAGATATTCTATGGGAAATGATCTGTTTCAGGAGGAGAGCTCTGTTACCTCCAGTGCCATGGGAACTTCTGCCTCAGGAGAAGGAGGGCAGAAGGGGGATAAAAGTGGGGAAACTCAAAGAGGAGTTAGCAGTTAGGATGTGATTGCTAAAAGAAGCTGCCTAATAAAGTCTTGCTACTCTTTGACTCTCCTGGTCCTGACTCTGTTCTTGGAGAACGCAGCTGGTCCGCCACCCCACTGCCCAGTGGAAGTACCAGAAAGGGTAAGGCCCAGCCGCCCCTGACCGTGAGATGGTCGTAACAGAGAACCATGTGGGATCTTCATAGTTAGCAAGCACAACTCAGATGAAGATCCAGCACAGAGAACCAGAAAGGAATGCTCCAAGAGGAAAACATGCAAGAGAAAGACAAGGACAGCAAAAGAAAATAAAAAGGGAAAACGAAGTTTTCTTCAAGGAGATTTTTTGAGGCAGACACTAAAGAGCTATTTTTGCCTATACTAAAATCCATACTAATACATAATGTAACTGATATACAATTTGCCTGAGAAAAAATTAGATCAAGTGGAGATAATATGTAGAATGGTTAACAAGGGGGGGGGGGATCTTTAGAAGTTTAATTACAGACTAAGCATAAGTCTCTGATCATCATGATTATTTACTTCCTAAGCTTACTTTTGGTTTTTTGTACCTTATATTATGATGTGCTAGACCTTATGTTCTATGAACATGACTCGCATTCATTCTCAAATATTTTCAATTAAATTAAAATTTCCAGAATTCCAGACCTGCAATTTTATTGGTATAGTGAACTATTTGAGAGGAAACTCCATTCATCAATATAGACTGTCAACCATGAAAGAATTAGTACTCTTAGAAAGTTACTCCCTTAAGGCAGTTAGGTGGTACAGTGAATAGAGCACCCTGGAGTCGGGAGGATCTGGGTTTATATCCAGCCTCAGACACTTGACACTTAACTAGCCTGTGACTTTGGGCAAGTCGCTTACTCCAATTGCCTTGCCTTCCCCCCTCCAAAAAGTTTCTCCTTTGAGGAGGCTAAATAGTCCCATTATATAATCTTAACATTATTAGTTTAGTAAATCTTCATGCCAGTCTTATTCCCAATTCCTGAATTAATATGGTCAAATAAGTGAGACCAGGGGATGCTCCCCCAAAGGCCTGTTAACCTAAGGAACCCCATAATGAAGGATCCCACATCCTTATGCTTCCTTGGGGAATTTTATATTAAAGTATGTTAATCTATGTATAACATATCAAATTGTTTACTGTCCCTCAGAGAGGGGAGGTGACAGAGTGAAAAAATTTGGAAGCTGAAATTTTTTAAAATAAATGTTAAAAATTGTCTTTACATGTAATTGGGGAAAATTACTTTAAAAAATAAAGGATGTTAATCTAACAGTCTCTATTATACAGTTAATTGTTCTAGATGTACTGCATTTTTTATCTTTACTTTAAAAACTTAATTCATTTTAATTTTACCATTTATGCATTTGTTAATGTTTGTAACCATAAATTTATGTTTATTCTGGAAATAATTTTCAAAAACATTTACCAACCAAAATAAAAAATTTGATTATCCTTTATTTTTACCTACTTCTTTCTAAAACCAATTTTTCTTTTTCTTTTTTAAGCTTTTTGGAGGGGGTAGGGCAGGGCAACTGGGGTTAAGTGACTCACCCAAGGTCACACTAGTACGAGTTAAGCATCTGAGGCTGGATTTGAACTCGGCTACCTCCTGACTCCAAGGCCAGTGCTCTATTCACTGCACCACCTAGCCACCCCCAAATTTCTTTCTGGTATAATTTATTTACATGATCCTTAAGGGTAGGGTCAATTTTATTTCTGTCTTGACACTGAGCTCCCAACATGGAGCAAGGACTTAATAAATGCATGTTGACTGAATGACAAGTACAAATAACAGTAATAATTTATATTTGCATAACACTTTTAACTCTATAAAGCTATTTCAAGTCTACTAAATCAGTTACTACACTATACTATTTCAAAGTGATTATCTTTACTAACAGGGTATATCAGGACTTATTCCATCTCTTCAAAAGACTAAGCTTCCAAAAGAATACATAAAGGAAAAAAACTAACTTATTTTTGATAACCACTATTCATTTGTTTCTTGACTATAAATTGTTAACTAATAAAGTCAGAAAATATTTATAAAATACTTCCCTCCCCAAAAGTTTATAACAAAAGGCTTCTCAACCCCAGCTCCACAGTTTGCATTTTTTTTAAAAGGATGCAAAGATACTAACTAGAAAGTAAAAGACCATAGCTTGAATTCTGGCTCTGCCATTTTCTATCAGGGTGAATTTGGGCAAGTCACTGAAGATTGTGGGCCTCAATCCCTCATTTGAAAAATGAAGGGACTGAACTTAATATTTAGGGTCCTTCCAGCTCTAAGCCCAAAATCTTATTACCTATTAAAAATAATGAGATAAAAAGGAACGCAGAGTTCCAAAATTTGTTTTTATGAATACCATCAACCCCAACATTGCTATAAAACTTAATAGTGTACTTAAAAGTCAGAATAATACAGAAGTTAAAGTCAGATATCCTCAAGATTTTCTTCAAATATAGGACAGAAAATAGTTCTCAAGGTTATTTGATTACATTGCTAAATGGGAAGGAGGGAGAAGAGGATGGTGGACTACTATCTCCTGCCAACAACTAGGGAAAACATTAAGTAGCAATTTTTAAAATTAGGATTTATATCAATCAAGAGGATGGTGAATACAACCACGGGTAATTTCATGTGACAGTCCCTGTAAGTCTTGTTTGTAGGAAACCTGAAAATGGGGGGGGAAAAAGTAGGAAATTAAACATGTCTCAATTTCTTAATTACTGGTAGTCTCCTTAGATCTCAAGGAGGGGGAGGGGCGCCTTATTTGAAAGAGATTATTAGTTCAGGTTTTTGTTTGTTTTCGGTTTTTGTTTTTAAAAGGATGGGAGAAGGTCAAATTTGCCGCGGTTCAAGCAAAGGTGAGTAGGCAAACAGTAAAAGCTACGGCTGCCGGCGGCACATCAGGAAGAGGGTAAAGAGCTAGACAGGGGCACAAAGGCAGAGGAAAGAAAAGAAAGGGCATTCGGGGCAGGGAGGAATGGGCAAATTTGCAGGCCTAAGAGAAAAGAAAATCTGCCCAAGAGTTCCCAGACCTTTTCAGTCTTCCTCTATCTCCTCCCACTCTCCAGGCTCGGGGACTTAAAGACAAGGGCAGAAGCTGGAGTGGGCTAGGCCGGAGTGAAGGCCCACGATCCGGCCAGCGCCACCCCGCTCCCCTGTTTGGGTCGCAAGTCCGCGGGGTGGTGGCGAGAGCAAAGGCCGTTACCGAAGGGCTCTGCAGGACCGAGCAACAAAGAAGGGGAAGAGGATGGAGAACGCTACGCAAGAACATGGACAGGTCGGGCTAAAGGGACCGGCGGGCTGACAAAAGCCGGTCGACGCGGTCTCCTCACCATGGTCCTGGTTGAAGCCAGCGAAGAGGAGCCCATTGCCGTGAGGATTAGAAGGCAACAGGTTCATGGCGCTTCCGTAAGTCCGGCCGAGGCCAGTCACCGCCTCATCCTTGCCTCCAGGTGCCGCTCACCAGGCCCGGAGAAAGCAAAATCCTGTCACCGTAGGACCTTCTTCCTCCTTTTCTCTGCCACAACCCCAAAATGACAGGCCAGGAAGCGGCAGGCAGGACGGGCTGCCTGCCTGGTGAATGAGGTTTCTCCAACTAGTGAGCTCCCGAGCATCGCCAGGGAGCCTCGCAGAGCACCGAGCACATCCACCACAGTACAGAAAAAAGGAGCAAGCGCCGAACACCCGCCCCCTCCCACCGAGCCGAGGGCGGGGCCCTTTCCTCCTTAGGAGTGAGGAGGGGTGTGTTCTCACTAATGACGATGTTCCTACTGCCTGGGTTCTTAACTGGGAGAATGTGGATAGGTTTTAGGGGTCCCTGAACTTGAATGGGAAAAACTGAATCTTTATTTTCACAATAATTAATTGCCAGGGGCGGCTAATTGGTTCACCGGCCCTGGAGTCAGGAGAACCTGGGTTCTGATCCAGATTCAGACATTTAACACAAAAACTGTGTGACCTTGGGCAAGTCACTTAACTCCAATTGCCCTCCCCCCCAAAAAAGCAAATAAATAAATAATTGATTGCCCTTGTAATCATACGTATTTTATTTTATGCATATAAAGACATATTGAGAAAGGGTTCCTGGGCTTCAACACATTGCCAAAGTGGCCTCCACAACACAAAAGAGGTTAAGAACCTGCAACCTCTTTTTGTGAAGTTTAAAATAAGACCAGTTCTACAGTCTGGAAAGGTGTGGAGGATATACTGTAGTAAGAAGACCTCTTTAGATATTTATGTGTGAGAAAAAAACTATTTCTGTGGTTCTGGGGGCTACACCCACAACTATGTTGTGGTCCCACAAAGGGCAACCTCAGATTCAAGGTATAGTGCAAGTTTTCATCCCCTGAAAGGGGCTCAGGAACCCCCACAAATGTGTTTGATAGTCAGAAAACAATTGTTCCAAGTGAAGGCATTTAATGAAATGGCATAGTAATAAGAATAGCAACAAAACATTTCCCTAGGGCACAGTATTCTATAAATACACATAACATCCATAAGGGTGGACACGAATTGGTAACATGGGGGTGGGGAGAGACATGGTCAGGCACTGTGTGGAAGAGCAATTTGGGTTTTCGGTGCTAAAGGACCACTGATGACATTTTAGTTAATGCCATCTCATTGTCCCTACTGTTCCCTGGTGGTCTCTAGTCTCTATTAGATTCAGATCAACTGGAAACTAGTCTTCTGATTCAAGTAAACCCTTGGATATCTTTTTCAAGGGAATGTCAGATACTACCATACTCTTTTAGCTTCAAGCCCATAGACTTTGTCTTGCTACAACTCTTTTAGAAAAGGCAAAAACTCTTATCTGGAAACAGCAAAAAGCTTCCTGTAAGGTTTTTCTGTTTGTCCTCTCAGAGTCTTAGCTGCAGTATCAGTCATTTCCCTCACAGAAGGAAAGTCAATTCTTTTTTATGATCTGTTGTCTCCTATCAAGATTGGTCATTGCATTTAATCTGAATTCAGTTGAATTTTAGTAATTGTTTGGGTTTTTTTTTAATTGTAGTTGTTGTATATTATTCTCCTAGAATTTGTTCAGTCATCAAATGTTAATTAAGAGCCTACTATGTGCTAGACTTTCAGAAAAAACTAGAACCTTTACCCTAGCTCACTTCTTTTTTTTTTTTTAAGCAATTGGGGTTAAGTAACTTGCTCAAGGTTACACGGCCAGTTGTTTTGTGTGGGTGCCAAGTATCTGAGGCCAGAACTGATTCTGGGTCTCCCGACTACTGCGCCACCTGGCCACCCCTAACCCTAGCTCAGTTCTACCTCTCCCCTATCCCCACCCCGCCATTTTCTTTCTTTTTTTTTTTTAAAGCAATCGGGGTTAAGTAACTTGCTCAAGGTTACACGGCCAGTTATTATCTCTGGGTGTGGTGCTGAGTATCTGAGCCCGGATTTGATCCAGGTCATCCCGACACTGGCTCCAGTGCTCCTACTTGCTGAGCCACCTGGCCGCCCCTAAGCAATTGGGGTTAAGTAACTTGCTCAAGGTTACAGGGCCAGGTGTTTCTGGGTGGGTGCTAAGTGTCTGAGCCCAGGATTCGATCTCCAGGTCTTCTCAACACTGGAGCCAGTGTTCTTACTCGCTGTGCTACCTGGCCGCCTCCCAACCCCTCCATTTTCAACTCTGAAACCTGCCATCTATGCAGGGACCCAGGATCTCCCAGGCATCTCCCAGAATTCCAACTTCAGGCACCAAGTTTTCTTTTTTCTTTTTTAACAGAAGATTGGGTTCCTGGAGGCAATGTCCTTGAATTCCCATCTCAGACTTTATGTGAGCAAATGTTACACGTTGTTACTTAACAGAAGACATGAAGAAATTCCTTCCCTACCCACCTTTGTTGCACTCTTTGAGAGGTTCAACTAGTCTTCAAGAACTGAGCTCCTTCTCCAAGTTGGTTCTCTTTTCAACTGAATCTTCCCATTTGTCCTCATAAATGAGTAGACAGAGAAAAGGAATCCAGACAATGTTCATTCAAGGGTCAAGCCTATCATCTCTTCCAATCCTCAGTCTCCTTTCCTGACTATTTAATATACAAATGTAGCCACTTAAAGTCCAAATGGACTTTTTACTCCTATACACCTAACAAACTGCAGATAGCCACTCAACAGACACTCTATAATTTTGTCTATTGGATTGATTTATTTAATCAGTAATAATAACAGTAATATCAGGGGTTTGAATCAACCATGCACATATATTCATTTTGTTTAATATAAACATAAACATTTTGTTTAATCATTCTCCCCAATCAAGAGATATTCAACTTTATTTTCATTTTATTACCACCACAAAAACTACTATTAGGGATAGACACATATGTGTATGCATATGTGTATGCATGTGTTATATATATGAAAGAAATGAGACAAGGTGGTATAGTGAATATAGAACTAGCTTTTGCAGAGTGATACAGTGTGAAAATGTACTCACTCTGGAGTCAAGTCCTGGGTTCAAATTATACCTCTGACACATCCTGCAGCTGTGACCAGGAAAAGTCATTTAACTTCTTGGTACCCCAGGCAACTCTCTAAGATAATAAGTTACTAAACAGTTGGAGATATGCTTTGATAAAGGTAATTTCCTTAACAGAAATTCCCTATACCAATTAAATAATCAATATGAACCACAACAAACCCGTCTTTCAAGTATAACACATTGTTACAATAATTAGTTCATTTTAAGCCTAGAGAGACAACATAATGATCCTTTATCTCCATATAGTTCCCTTCTCGGTAGCTTTAAGAGTTTGTGTTAAATGAAAAGTTAGAAATACAATCATATTTACTCCAAGCCCCCAGTTAGGAAAATTCTTAACATTTAGACAGAGGTCTGGTTCTCTTCTTTGATTTACATTTAACCTTATTGCTACACCCTGACCTCTTTGTGGATGAGGCAAAATTCAGAAACAACTGGTAAACAAATAAAGAATATATTACAGTGTTTGTGTATTGACAAACAGTTATGGAAGGTGAAGTGATGGATAAAAAGCAAAAAAGGAACTTTCCACAATATTTGAAGAAGTAGGTAAAACTAGTGGCAAAAACCTGAGTCTTCTGCTCTGAGATGCAGAAGCCCTCTTATTCTCTCCTTGATATGTCACTTCTCAGTCCTACTTTCTCTTTCTCCTGTTGCCCTTATGCTAAACAGTCTTTACTGCTCAGCCTAGATATCTCCACTCCTTACCTCTGGCCAGACCCTTGAAATCTCTTTCTGGTTGTGAGATAGGTCCTAATTTTGTACAAGTTCCTCAGGGCATGAGCAAATTCCTCACCCAATTGAAAAAGAATTTCCTTAAAACTTCAATGCAATTCATCCAATGACTTCTAAGAGCTTTTCACACTTGACCTGAAGTCTAGAACTGATTGAGATTTGTTTTCCCCTCATAAATGTATCAATATGGTCAAAATATGTTCTCATCTGATAAATATGTTAGAGCTAAAGGACTCCCCCAGTTTTGATATTCGTTGTCCTCATAAAATCTACTGGAGTGTGTTTGGAAAAGCCAATGGTTCCAAATCCTAGATAATTCTTTAGTGACTTGGAGAGAATACATTATTTTAAGACCTTCCCCAATGTTATGTACTAAAGAATCTCAGGAAAAGTGTATGTGGAACAATTGGTAATATGGTATTTTGTATTCTTCCCTCTCCAGGAGAGTTAAATGTTCATTATAGTAGGAGAAAAAACTCTGATCTCTAGTTCTGATCTTGTGATAACTTCTTCTTTTCCCCAGGAAAGAAAAGAGAAATCCCAGGGTATTTAATGACTTATGTCAGTCAGTCCAAACCTTGCCAAAATTATTATAGGCTATAAGATAAATAAAGTAGTAAGATTATTTGCATATAGTCAACATACTATATAATACAGACACAATGCTAATACAAATTAAAGCAAATAAACATAAAATAGGAAAAAATAAAACAAGAGCATGCAGCAATTAGCATATGGGTATCAATGAACATGTGTAATTATATATAAGGCATATTGGTATATATATACATATATATATACATATATATACAAACACACACACACACACACACACACATATATATATATATATATGGCATTGGTAAGAATTGGCATTACTGTTTGGTTACTTATGAAATTGTCTCCCCAGTTATTTTGGTCATAGGTAGAATAGTCCTTGCTCTTCTGTGACCTGCTGACCAATTTGTCCCACACTAATGCTGTTGATAGATAATCATGATCCTCATCAGAACAATAGTCCTGTCTCCCTATACCTGAACTTGTAGAAAGCCTAGGCTGTCTTAGTTCTTGGGAGTACAATATGTAAAGCCTTCACTTGAAATGTCTCTTTCTGGGTCAGGCAGACTTTGTACTTATGAGTTAAAATTGTAGCAAGGTGGTAAACTTCCTTTCATTTTTCTATCAGCCCAGATACAGACAGGTTTTAGGTGTTTAGAATCTCTTCAGAAACTCCAAAACACAAATCATTAGATAGGTATGGTCCACACCCAAATATCAGCAAATAAAGTGGCTTTATTCTGGGTTGAGTTCTATGTATGTACACATATTGCCACATGTTGCCCCCACTAAGACTTTTGTTCTTGTCTCAGTGTACCTAACATGTTTATCAGTATATGAATGAAATTTTCAGTTTATCAGTCTCTTAGAGAGTAGTAAAATATTTTTCTAGATGTCTTAATGCCAACCAAAGCTAACGCTTCTTTGAGAAATATACTGTACTGCCTTTGCATTTGTCCAAATGGATCCTGGCATATTTGAACAATCATAGAAATTTGATAGTTCCTGCTTGGGTATGCCTACAACGGTGTGATCAATTCCAACAAAAATCAGCTCTATCTCCTTCCAGAGATGAAATTCAATACAGACAAGTTCTAAAGGTTTGCTGGTACTACTATTAAATGTACAACACAAATTAGTTGTACTTTCTTTGCATACAACAGGCACTTCTTGGTGACATCTCTTGCCATCTTTAATGGCAAGCAAAATAGATATTTTTTTTGCTGTTTTTCTGGATTGAGTTTTAGCTAATCAAGTGCCTTTGAGCCTCACCTTTGATTGTAACAAGAGGCTTTGATTGGAAACAGTATACATTGTATTGCCCTTAATAAGCCTAAGGGAGTTTGAAGATCTTCCTTGCCCTTAATAGGCAAAATGTAATCACATGGGAGCCCACTGTGGGAGTAGTTTGCTGAAAGGGTGCAACAGGAAGGGTGAAACAGAAAGGAGAAGAGCAGATAAGAGCAGGAGCAGAGCTGGGAGCAGGCAGAACTGAGAGAGAGAATGTTTGTGATGTTGGTACTCTGTTGTTCTGTGTTGATTCCTCAGACAGAAGCCCTGTCTGTTGTTCTATATTGATTTCTCAGACAGAAGTCTTGTCTGTTGTTCTGTGTTGATTTCTCAGACAGAAGTCTTGCCTGTTGCTCTGTGTTGATTTCTCAGATAGAAACCTTAACTGTTGTTCTGTGTTGATTTCTCAGACAGAATCCCTGTCTGTTGTCCTGTATTGGTTCCTCAGAAAAAAAGTGAATTGAGATGATAGTACTGATAATATGTGCAAATATTGTTGTAGCCCTGTTAAGCTTTGTTTTCTCAGAAGCAGAAACTATGGAGAGCTTGGAGTGGAGCAGTCCCTGTGAACTGAGACATGGAAAAGGAGCAGAGAGCTGCCAAAGTGTGAATCCAGGCAAGAGTTGGGAGCAGTGAGCCCATGGAGGAGCCAGAGGAGGAGCAGAGGGGTTTGGAAGCCAGTCACAAGTCAAGATGAAAAAGAACTTTACTTTGGATACTCTGTATTGATGAGATTTGTAACTTACTGTGAGATGGTATTTGTACTTTCTGCTACCCTTAAGAATGATTGGCTTAAGGGTGGTTGGAAGCCATTCTCTAGTCAAGATGAAAGAGGACTTTACTTTGGATACTCTGTATTGATTGAGGAGATTATAATTTACTGTGACCAAGGGGTGGATGGTGTTTGTATTTTCTGCTACTCCTTAAAGATGACTATAAGATATAGTGAATGATATGTTTTGTGGCCACCTTAGTAATAAGTTGTTATGTTATGTTGTTATCAATGTTATGCTTTAGTTTCTTGAATGTTATGCTTGTTTATTACTAAATAAATAAAGAGTTCATTGTACTATGCAATTATACCCTTAAAGTTATTCATAGCAGCATTCCTCAGGAAAGCTGCCGTGATTGACTTTACACCACCAAAAGCCAGTAAAAATCTGTTTGTTACTAGCTCTAGGGTACTTTCTTGACCCATATATTCAAAATCATCATATAGTGGGGTCACAGAGCAATATGAATTGGGTAATACCAGTTACTCTCTGTCATTAAGTATGAGATCAGTAACAGTCTTATGTACTGCAGCACTTCTTAAGCTGTGGGTTGTGGCACCATATGAGGTCCTGTAACTGAATGTGGGAGTCATGAAAAATCTGGCAACAGTAAAAGGTTTCTGAATGTGTAGTGACCAAAAATTAATTCAAAATCAAACATGTAATAAATCCAAGGTGTTTCTGCCAGTACTTACCCAAGTTGCATCATACAACTTCACTGCAGCCTTGGTTCTGAACACACAGCATACACATTTTGCACCACACATGCCATCACACCATGCAACGTCAATGTACACTGCCAGAAACATCTCAGCTCAGATTTGAGACTATTGTATGTTACAAATTGCAATGTTTTACTGTACATACAAAGTTTTCTGCTCTTATAGAAACATAATAGTTTAATTATAGAAAAGAAAGACTTTTAATATTTTCCTACCATGATTCCTTAGCATGTAAATATTAAATTGGTTTATCTTTGGATTGTCTTATGTTAGAATGTTTTATTTTTAAAATTGCTATTATCTTCTTCTTTTACAGAAACATTAAGTGTTTAATTGCAGCTAGTAAAGACAAAAAACTTTTAATAATATTTGTCCACCATCACTACTGTATGTGTATGTAAGTGTGAACATCAGTTTTTTAAATTAAACACAAATGTAATTTCATACACTAAAGCTAGTATATATTTGAGAAATTATTAGCAATATTTATTTATATTTTAGGACAAAAGTATTTTTCAGTTGTGGATAAGTGGCTAAATTTAGATGAAGAGGTAAAAGTACTGATGACAGTGCAACAGAATCTTTGCTATCAAGTTGTAATACACCTAACTTGACAAGAAAAGTAAAAGTCAAATCATTTTTGCAATATGGATTTAAAAACTTCTTGTTTAATTTGTAATGAAATTTTTACTTCAGAGAGTATGAAACCAGCCAAACTAAAATGATATCTTAATACCAAGCATTCAGCATACTGCAGTAAACCAAAGGAACATTTTTAAACACCTTTTAAATCTTCAAATAAATAAAAACAGTGTTTTGAAAAAATTGTTGCTGTCAATGAAAAGTATTGACTGGTATCTTACAAAACTTCTTACATAATTGCAAAAACTAAAAAGCCCTATGCAATAGGAGAAGATCTTATATTAACTGCTGCTATTAAAATGTCAGAAATAGTTTATGGGAAAATGTATGGGGATAAAATTTGTAAAATTTCTTTATCAAATGATATTGTTTCCAAAAGTATTTCTGAAATTAGTAATGACCAATTCCAGCAGCTTATTTCCAGGCTTAAGCAAAGCCCAAAGTTTGCAATTCAGTTAGATGAAACAGCCAATATTTCTAGTATGGCACAGTTACTTTTTGTAAGACATGTTTACAAAGAAAACATACAGAAGGAATTGTTGTTTTGTTGCCCTTTGGAAGGGCACACCAGAGGACAAGATATATATCTTAAAGCCAATGAATTTTTCACAGATGAAGGTTTACAGTGGAAAAATCATGTTGGAGTCTATACAGATGGTGTTAGAGAAATGATGAGTAAGAATGTTGGATTTGCAGCAAAAGTTAAAGCTGGTGGCAATCAACATATCACTTTTACTCACTACATGATCCATCAGGAGGCACTTGTAGCTAAAAAAAAAAAACAAACAAACCATATCACCAGAGTTAGATGTTATGCTTCACAAATACTATCAAAATTATTAATTTCATTAAAATCCATGCCCTTAACAGTTGTTTGTTTTCAAACCTTTGCAAAGACATGGACTCCAATTGCATGCAGAGGTGAGGTGTCTCTCAAGAGGGTGAAGTTTAAACAGATTGTTAAAACTGAAAAATGAAGTTATTTTATTTTTGACTGAGCAGAAATCCAATCTTGTTCATTTTTTCATAATGATTTATGGTTTTCAAAACTGTTACTTGTTGAATTTTTTAATTCAATGATTTAAACATGTCACTTCAAGGAAAAAATTTTAATATATTTATGTTAAAAGATAAAATTGAAAGTTTTACTTTAAAAAGTTAACATATGGAAAAATAGTGCAGAAACTGGTTCTTTAGAAATGTTTACAGTTACAGATGATTTTATAACTGAAAATAACCTTTCTAAAGATTTAATTGTAAGAGTTATAACTGATCATCCGAAGTGCCTGGAAGCACAGTTTCAGAAATACTTCCCTTCAAGTTTTGATTCTAAAAATCTAAGTGGGGTTCATAAGCCATACTCAATTGAAATAAAAAACATCAATCATCTGCCATTAAAAGTTCAAGAAGAATGGGGTGGCTAGGTGGTGCAGTTAATAGAGCTGGAGTTAGGAGGACCTGAGTTCAAATCTAGGTGCAGACATTTAACACAAAAACTAGCCGTGTGACCTTGGGCAAGTCACTTAAGCCCAACTGCCCTCCAAAAAGCAAAAAATAAAAAGTAAGGAGAATTTGCAGAGTTGTCAAGCAACACAGGTTTAAAACTTGAGTTTCCTTAAAAAGTCATTAAATGAATTTTAACTTGGGATTAGGACAGAATTTCCAACAATTTCTGAAATGGCCCTAAACATACTTCTGCCATTTTGTATTATGTATTTATATGAAACGACATTCTCAACATTGACAATTATAAAATCAAAATATCAATCAACTCTAAAAAACTTTATAGGTGCTCTATATCCTGCAGTATCAATTATTCCACCAAGATTTAATTCTTTTTTCTTTCATCTGAATGCCTGGTTGTGGGATCTGCTTTATTGGCTTGGGATCAGCCATCAGATGCAGTTAAAAAAAATACAGTTGGGAGAGGGATGGGGTGCAGAAATGAGGCAATCTGTTATTGAGTTCAGTGGTAGCCATCAGCAGAGGAGTTAACAGTGAACAGGTGGGCTGGCTTCAAGCTGTTTCCTTCTCAAAGGTCCTAACATAGACTGCGCTGCCATGGGTTAGTGTCAGAATGAGCTTCCCATCCTGGAGCTCCCGAACAAGTGTGGTCTCCTGCGCATTCCACTTCTGGACATGGATAAGTTTGCCTCCATCCAGTGTGGCGAGAGACTTAACTTTTCTGTCATCAGCTGTTGTCTCATCAAACTCTACTCCGAGCTTGAAGGAGATCTCAGTGTTCTTGAAAGTGCTCTGAGTCTTGATAGTGATGGTGTCCCCACTGACCTCAATGTTGGTGGTGGGCTTGGTCATGCTAGCCACCTGCCTTGTGGCAAAGCCAACACCAATGGACTTCATGTAGTCATTGAAGTTCTTGCTGTCAACCAGCTTCCAGGTGCCAGTGAAAGCATCTGCCATGGTGCTAGTCTAGAGGAGGCGAGGCTGGGCTGGGCTGGGAATGCGTTGGGAGGTGCTGGATCTGTATCCACTGGGCTGCAAAGATTTAATTCTTTATGTAAAAATAAACAAGCAAATCCATCTCATTAGTATGAAAATTTGCTTTCATCTTTAATAAGTGTAAAAATTATATGTATACCAGAGAATTGTTTTAAAATAAATATCTTTATGATTTATTACCAGTAAATTTTTTATTTGTATACCTATTTTATATACCTATATACTCAGAGTCATGTAAAAATTTCTCAGGCAAATTGGGGTCACAAGTAAGAAAAAGTTCAAGAAGGCCTGTTATATAGTACTATGTTACACAGCCTCAAGTTATGCCATTATATAGACAAAAAAAAAATACCTTCAGGGGATTGGGATTTGAGTCCTTCAACTTTACTACCTCACTTCGTGACTTGTATTACTTCACACAGTCCTTTGTCACTCATGTGCTTTCTTTATCAATCATCACAAAATAAACTGAGGAAAAACGGGTTAGTTTATTGAAGCAACTTTCTGTAATGAAAATGGGAATTTGAACATCTTCCCTGCCCCTTAATAGGCCTCAGGGGGGAATTTAAAGACCTTCCCCCTCTTTGAAAGTAATCTTTGCCCCCTAATAGGCTGAATGTAATCACATGGAGCCTGTGATGGGAGGAGTTTGCTAAAGGGTGGAGCAGAGCCACAGGAAGCTGGGGCAAGAGAGAGGAGCTCAGGCAAGGAGATAGAGAGGTTTGTGAGTAAATATTGATCTTATATTGGTTTGTAAGAAGGCTAAAGGATGCTGTGGCTCTCTGGTTGTTATGGTTTATTAACTTCTTTGCTACTTTGATGGAATCAGTTTACTGGTTTTGGGATTTGGTTTTCTGGTGTCTAAATAAATGTTTCAGTTCTGTTCTCTGTGTGGAGAGTTTGTTATATTTTGCAATCCAGCTACATGCAGAAATTATAATCACAGTCTTTATCATGATCTTTATCATGCTGTAAATATCTTATTGGCATTACACTTTCACATGCACTATTGGTATGCTGTCTTACTGAACTTTTGTTGCCACATGGCCTTCTGGGAAGGGCATTTACATCCATATTAATCTTCCCTCTCTGGTAATATACATTGCATTCATAGCTGACTAGTGCTGCCAGTCATCTCTGGCAAGCAGTATCCAACTTAGCATAAGTTAGACTGTTAGTGGTTTATTGTCAATCTATTCTTGTAGCTTCATACCATATATTTAGTCTTTTTATATTTCAGTAATCACACATCTCAATAAAAAGAACTCTAGCTTGTAAACAAGGTAATAGATTTTACTATTGTTCAGTCCTATGGTCAAAAATGCGGCTGATTTCATGTAATCTAGGGCTACATTCATATAACTCTAGGGTTACTCCCAGTCCCTCAAAACTATCATCTTTATGCATGTTGGATGGCTTGTTTGGATTAACATAGTCTAGTGTTGGCATCTGTTTGAGGCAGATGAACATGTCCCTCAGTATCCAAAGCATTATTTTTGGGTTTGAGACAACTTAGTGTTTTTAATCTTTTTTTAAAGTGAAACATAGAAAATTTTATTCAAATTCACAATATTTCAGGTTTTTTCTAGAACTAAATATTTTGTATAATATGTTTATTTAAGAGGGAATTCTTCACTATGTTCTTTTTCCAAAGAATTTTAGTAGAAACCAGAGTCTTCAGTAACCCAGTTAGAAGCCTCTTATCTACTATACTGATTAAGTTTTTTTCCAATTTTCATGGCTAGCATTTGGCTTCAAGAAAAAAGAAAGAAAAAGAAAGAAAAAAAGAAATTCTTTTCAATCACTTGCTGATAGGGTGAGACTGCATTGTTACCGATAACCACATGGCCTGACTTGGAGTCAAGCTTGACATCAAGCCTAGCATTTCTTTTTTTTTTTTTACTTAAAAAAATGCTTTACTAACTTCTCATTTATATCATTCGTTTCCACCAGATTTTGAGTTACAAATGTTCTTCACGCTTTTCCCCCACCCACCACCCCAAGATAGTAGTCCCACAGGATATCCCTTCCTCCAATCTGCTCTCTCCCATATTTTCTCCCATACCCCTTTCGACTTTTCCAGTGGATCTCAATGCCTCAGTGCCTATATATCTTATTTCCCAATTACATGTAAGATGGTATTAATGATAGTATATATATATATATATATATATATATATATATATATATATGTGTGTGTGTGTGTGTGTGTGTGTGTGTGTGTGTACGTATATATATTTGAATATTTTATTTTAAAACTTTCAATTCCAGATTCATTCCCTCCCTTCCCCATCACCCACCCCCACTGTGAAGACAAGCAGTTCAGTATAGGTTGTACATGTGTGGCTAATGCAAAACAATAACATAGTAGATATATTGTAAAACACTGACTATATTTCCCTCCCTCCCATCCCACCTACCACCCACTCCACTCTCCACCCTGATTCCATCCCTTTTCAAAAGTGGGTGCTTCCAGCTTCCCTCCCTCCCAGCCTGCCCTCTCTTCCATCATTCCCCCTCTCATCCCCTTCCCCTCCAATTCTCCTGGAGGGTGACATACCCTTTTTAGTGTGTATTTTACGACCTCCTCAAGCCAGATTCAATGACAATAAGATTGACCCATTCCCTTTTACCTTCCTATTCTTCCCCTCTGTTGTAACCATTTTCCCTTGCCTCTTCTATATGACATAGTTTACCCCAATCTGTCTCTCCCCATCTCCTCTCATTACATTCCTCTCACCTCTTAACATTTAAGTATCATTCCTTCCTGTTAAATTGGTCCTGTGCCCTCTATCTATGTATACCTCTAAATATATATACACACATTCACATATGTATTCATATGCCCATATACCCTCATATATAGACACACATATATATTTCTAATCCCTTCAACTACTAAGAAAAGTTTCATAAGTTACAATTACTGTTTTCCCATGTAGGAATGTTAATAGTTCAACTTTGATAAGTTCCTTATAATTTCTTTTCCCTGTTTACCTTCTCATGCTTCTCTTGCTTCTTATATCTGAATGTCAAACTTTCTATTCAACTCTGGTTTTTTCAGCAAGAATGCTTGAAAGTCATCTATTTCACTGAATGACCATATTTTTCCTTGAAACATGATACTCAGTTTTGCTGGGTAGGTGACTCTTGGTTTTAATGCCAGCTCCCTTGACCTCTGGAATATCACATTTCAAGCCCTTCGATCCCTCAGTGTAGAAGCTGCCAGATCCTGGGTTATCCTGATTGTGTTTCCACAATAATCAAATTTTTTCTTTCTAGCTGCTTGTAATATTCTCTCCTTAATCTGGGTATTCTGGAACCTGGATATAATATTCCTAGGAGTTTTCTTTTTAGGATCTTTTTCAGGAGGTGAATGGTGGATTCTTTCAACCTCTACTTTACCCTTTGGTTCTAAAACATCAGGGCAGTTTTCTTTGAGAACTTCCTGAAGGATGATTTCTAGGTTCTTACTTTGGTCATGGCTTTCAGGTAGTCCAATAATTTTTAAATTATCTCTCCTGGATCTATTTTCCAGGTCAGTGGTTTTTCCCATGAGATATTTCACATTGCCTTCTATTCTTTCATTTGTTTGGATCTGTTTAACAGCATCTTGATTTCTCATAAAGTCGTTAGCTTCCATTTGCTCCAAACTAATTCTGAAGCAATGATTCTCCTCATTGAGCTTTTGAGATTCTTTTTCCATCTGGCAAATTCGGCTTTTTAAGGCATTCTTCTCCTCATTGCCTTTTTGAGCCTCCTTTGCCATTTGAGTCAGTCTGTTTTTAAGGTATTATTTTCCTCAGTCAGGCTGTTGACTCTCATTTCATAATTTTCTTGCATCGTTCTCATTTCTCTTCCCAATTTTTCCTCCACTTCTCTTATCTGCTTCTTAAGGTCCTCTATGGCCTGTAGCCAGCTCGTATTTTTGTTTGAAGCTTTTGGTGCAGGAGTTCTGACTTCACTGTTTTCCTCCTGTTCCATGCCTTGCTCCTTCTTGTCCCCAAAATAGGAGTGTAATGTTGGAATCTTCTGTCTGCTTTGTTTCTTTTGCCTGCTCATTTTGCCACTCAATTACTTGACTTTTGGGCTTTTTTCCACAGTAGGACTCTGCCACCAGACAGGGGAGCTTTCGTCCCAAACGCTGGGGTTTTCTCAGCTGCCTGAGTATTAGATGGGTGCCCTCTCTGAGGTCTCCACATGCTCTGGCAAGCTGGACACATACCCCAGGACCTCCACCCTAGATTGCAATCCAGATCCAAGCAGGTTAAAGCAAGAGCAATTACCTCTCAGACTGGTGCTTGGTCCCCCTACACTCTGCAGGCCAGGAGCTGAAGCTGCCACGTGTCGCTGGCAGGCTGTGTTGGCATCTCAGTGGTTTCTCGCCCCAGGGTTAAAAGCCACGCACTCCCTCTTACTGGTCCCAAAGTCCAGACTGCACTGGCCTCTCACTTTGTCTTTCACATCTATGTGTTGATAAATCTGGAAACGGCCACAGCTGCTGCTGATCTGGAGTCCCTCTGGCAGGAAGCTGGTCAGGCCCACCCTGGGGCTAAAGCCTCATGGGCGTGGTGCTGGGCTCGGCTCCCAGAGCGCTGTGCTGGCTGATTCCTGATGGCCTGTCGGGCTGTCCTCAGCGGGAGGTTAGCTTCTCTGTGTCATTTTGTGGGTTCTGCAGCTCCAAAGTTTTTTTAGAGTCCCCTTTTTACATGGATTGGGGAGGGTGGAAGCCAGAGCCTCGGGAAGGTCATGCTTCTACTCCTCTATCTTGGCTCCCACCCCCAACTTTCAAGCCTAACATTTGTAATCAAATTGACAATCCATCTTTCAGCTTCTTCAGGAGTCATGTTCAACTTATCTGCCAACATGCTTATGCTGATACATTAATGAATGAGACAGAAATTCTCAAATATGAAGAGTCAAGCGTTTTCAATGAAATCTTCAAGGCAAGCCACCAGGAAAAAGTCATTCACAAGAACCAATTCATACTCTCTTAACTTTTTCTGGGCACCATCAAAGTCAAAGTTAACATACAAGCATTCAACAAACTCTGTTATAGGATCTTTGTTTGTGTAGAACTCCTGCTGAATAACTTTGTCTAGGTCTTTTAATACCTGTCTTTGTTTTTAAATATCTTTGTTTGTTATGACTGCAGTAATAAAATATAGGAGAATATGTGGACACATAGTTTGAATTGCATTAAGATAGTGTGGTTGGTAAAGAAAGAGATTGATAATGTTGTCTTGACCTTTTCGGTGGTTGAAGAATACAAATAGAGACCAATGAAACAGCCATGTTCTCTGCTGAAGGGACTAGAGTCTGACAGAATTATTATCTATGGTCTCTTTGAATCTTGTAAGGTCTTCCATGGCTGCATGCCAATTCTGCATTAAAATTTCAGATGCTAGTTTTCCCCACAATGAACTCATAGCATTTCTATAAGTTGAGAGAACCAACACTCTAAAAAAGTAGAGCTACTCGTTTGCTCCTGAATACTTTCCACATTCATATTAGAATTTTGCATATCTATAGAGTGTATCTAAATATTCTTGTCTAAAACCATGTTTGTCAGCCAGGGAGTCAAACAGCATCTGACCATCCCTGGTAGATTGCATTTGCCTTGTTGCTTCTGGATCTTCAAACATTTTGACACTTGGCTCAGTTTCTGTCTGCATCTGTTTTAGTTATAAAACAACAGTGGTTCTTTTCTCATGAAAAGCATGAGGAATGTCATCAGAATAAAGGTTTTTATAAACATCCATTGCAAAATCTACCATATTTGTATCACTAAGAAGGTCCAATTTTCCTTAAAGCAATTCCTTTTCATTATATATCTCTTTGACTGAGAGAAACTCGAGCAGCAGGAAGACCAATGGCAGTCCAAAAAGTGTACAATGGGAGTAATAAGATCATACTCTGCCATCTTGCCAGGGAAAAAGTGTTTTTTATCTTTCTGCTTCTGTGCCTTCTCAATCATGTATATGCATGTAAGGTTATTTAGCAACTCAGCAATAGCAACATAATTTTTTAAACAAACTTTCAATAATAATCACCAAATCCTAGATAAGGTGTTAGGTATCAAAGATTCCTCTGATGTGACCAAGCTAAAAATGGTTATTTCTTCTCTAGGTCAGTGTTCATATCTTGTTGAAATAAAATATGACCCACATACTTCACTGAGGTTCTACAGAGTCAACAATGGTCAATGGAAAACTTTTAGCCATCTTTCTCTAGCCACTCCAACATTTTCAGTAATCTTTCTTTATGTTGTTCCAAAGACAATGATTCTATCAAGGTATAACAACACCTGTAGTTCATGTCTCCAATTGCTTTTTTTTAGTCTGAAAAGCAGCAGGTGCCCCTGAAATGCTTTGTGGAATGCATTCAAACTGCTAAAATAACAACTAAGCACATGAAAGTAGTCATCTCTTTATCTGCTTCTACCATAGAGATCTATTAATGCAGGTCTGAAGTAAAAAATTGCTGGCTGCGGGGCGGAGTCAAGATGGTGGAGAAGAAGTAGGACCTTCCCCCTGCTTCGGCTTCCACCTTCCCCAATCCATGTAAAAAGGGGACTCAAAACAAACTTTGGAGTTGCAGAACCCACAAAATGACACAGAGAAGCTAACCTCCCACTGAGGACAGCCCAGCAACCCGGCAGGAATCAGCCAGCGCAGTGCTCTGGGAGCCGAGCCCAGCCCCACTCCAAGGATTTAGCCCCAGGGTGGGCCTGACCAGCCTCTGGCCAGAGGCACTCCAGATTTATCAACACATAGATGCTAAGGTCCAAGTGAGAGGTCAGTGCAGTCTGGACTTCGGGACCCAGTAAGTGGGAGTGTGTGGCTTTTGTGAGAAGCCGATGCTGGCACAGCCAGCCAGAGCCACATGGCAGCTTCAGCTCCTGGCCTGCAGGGTGTAGGGGGACCAAGCACCAGTCTGGGGGGAATTGCTCTTGTTTAACTTTCTTGAATCTGGATTACAGTCTAGGGTGGAGGTTCTGGGGTGTGTGTCCAGCTTGCCAGAGCATGTGGAGACCTCAAAGAGGGCACCCATCTAATACCTCCAGCAGCTGAGAAAACCCCATCATCAAAGCTCCCCTGTCTGGTGGCAGAGTCCTACAGTGGCAAAAAGCCCAGGGGTCAAGTGACTGAAGGGCGAAATGACCAGGCAAAGGAAACAAAGCAGACAGAAGATTCCAACATTACACTCCTATTTTGTGGGCAAAAGGGAGCAAAGCATGGAACAGGAGGAAGACAGTGAAGTCAGAACTCCTACACCAAAAGCTTCAAACAAAAATACAAGCTGGTTACAGGCCATAGAGGACCTTAAGAAGCAGATAAGAGAAGTGGAGGAAAAATTAGGAAGAGAAATGAAAAGGATGCAAGAAAATTATGAAATGAGAGTCAACAGCCTAACTGAGGAAAATCACACCTTAAAAAATAGACTAACTCAAATGGCAAAAGAGGCTCAAAAAGGCAATGAGAAGAATGCCTTAAAAAGCCGAATTTGCCAGATGGAAAAAGAATCTCAAAAGCTCAATGAGGAGAATCATTGCTTCAGAATTAGTTTGGAGCAAATGGAAGCTAACGACTTTATGAGAAATCAAGATGCTGTTAAACAGATCCAAACAAATGAAAGAATAGAAGGCAATGTGAAATATCTCATGGGAAAAACCACTGACCTGGAAAATAGATCCAGGAGAGATAATTTAAAAATTACTGGACTACCTGAAAGCCATGACCAAAGTAAGAACCTAGAAATCATCCTCCAGGAAGTTCTCAAAGAAAACTGCCCTGATGTTTTAGAACCAGAGGGCAAAATAGAGGTTGAAAGGATCCACCGATCACGTACTGAAAAAGATCCTAAAAAGAAAACTCCTAGGAATATTATAGCCAGGTTCCAGAATTCCCAGATTAAGGAGAGAATATTACAAGCAGCCAGGAAGAAACAATTTGAATATTGTGGAAACACAATCAGGATAATCCAGGATCTGGCAGCTTCTACACTGAGGGATCAAAGGCCTTGGAATGTGATATTCCGGAGGTCAAGGGAGCTGGGATTAAAACCAAGAGTCACCTACCCAGCAAAACTGAGTATCATGTTTCAGGGGAAAATATGGTCATTCAGTGGAATAGATGACTTTCAAGCATTCTTGCTGAAAAAAACCAGAGTTGAATAGAAAATTTGACATTCAGATATAAGAAGCATGAGAAGGTAAACAGGGAAAAGAAATCATAAGGAACGTATCAGAGTTGAACTATTTACATTCCTACATGGAAAAACAATAATTGTAACTTATGAAACTTTTCTCAGTAGTTGAAGGGAATAGAAATATATATATGTGTGTGTGTGTGTCTATATATGAGGGTATATGGGCATATGAATACATATGTTAATGTGTGTATATATGTTTACAGGTATACATAGAGGGCACAGGACCAATTTTACAGGAAGAGATGATACTTAAAAGGCGAAGTTAAGATGTGAGAGGAATATAATGAGAGGAGATGGGGGCTGTTTGGTGATATTGCGTGTTTGGACTCTGGGCACAGGAAATGCAGCGGAGTAGACTGGAAGGAGTCTGGAATATCATCTGGCACATAGTAGGAGCTTAATAAATGCTTGTTGTTTGAATGTGCCATTTGAATCACCAGAATCTCTGGGTAGTTTTCGTTTATGTGTTTGTCAACACACAGCAAGATATTTAATTATTAGGATTTTTCCCCTTTTCAGGTGGGGTACTAATACTGATTAGAACCAGTATATGCCTGATGTTTCATTACACTAGCCACATTTAGTCTGTTGTGAATGAATGAATGAATGATAGCTAGATGGGGAGAAAGAATGACAGAAATGAAGAAATGGAAATGGAGACAGAATGGGGCAAACTATCTCATATAGAAGAGGCAAGGGAAAATGGTTACAATGGAGGGGAAGAATAGGAAGGCAAAAGGGAATGGGTCAACCTTTTTCCCATTGAATTTGGCTTGAGGAGGGAATGAAAAACACACTAAATAGGGTATCTCATCTTCCAGGAGAGTAGGGGGGGAAGGGGATGAGAGGGGGGGTGATGGAAGAGAGGGCAGGCTTGGGGGGGAGGGAAGTTGGAAGCACCTACTTTTGAAAAGGGACGGAATCAAAGTAGAGAATAGAACAAGTGGGAGGTGGGATAGGAGGGAGGGAATTATAGTCAGTCTTTTTCAATATATCTACTATGTTATTGTTTTGCATTAGCCACACATGTACAACCTATACTGAAATGCTTATCTTCCCAGTAAGGGTGTGTGACAAGGGAGGAAGGGAATGAGTGTAGAATTCAAAGTTTTAAAATTAAATACTAATATATATATATATATATATATATACATATATATATATACTATTATTAATACTATTTTACATGTAATTGGGAAATAAGATATACATCCACTGGGGCATAGAGATCCACTGGAAAAGTCAAAAGGGGTATGGGAGAAAATAGAACAGTGATTAGCAGGAGAACTGGGTTTTTAAATATAAGTCATTACAGACCACCTGAACTTCTTTACTAACTTCAGAGACAAAGAACCATGTCTAAAACAGTTACAGGACAAAATCTATTAAATAGAATCAATAAGAAATTATATAGAATCAATTTAATCAATTGCTAGAAGAGCAATTCACCTGTGTTCTGGGATAGCAGTCCTGGAGATGAAAGTGAAACCTTTCCAACTTTTCCTTAAAGCCTCAATCCAAGTCCTCCCTTCTGTTTATTTCATACCTTAATTCTCCCACCTTCTAAAAATGATGGCTAAAGAGATGGGTGGAAATTGCTTTACCTATGATGCTTTGTCGTATTTATTCAAATTTACCCTTGACATTTTTAGCAAGGCATAGGGATACAGACTTATTATATATTAAAGAGAAACTTGCTCAGTTTCTGTAAAATAAATGTCATTCCTGTCATTGGTTGTTGTCCTTTGTTCTCGAAGAGGACCAAAAATGACATCTCCACGCTAAAGTCAAGTTTCAATGTGTCCAACTGTGGCTGATCAGAGCAATACAAGTTTGGAATGCTCTACCACAGATCAAGGATCATCAAATCAATCCATATCCGAACCTAATTGAATTTATCTAGGAAATTATGAGCCAACTCTGGTTAAAGACCTCCAGTGATGTAGAACACATTAACTCCTTTTTTTTTTTAATCTTCTGTGCATTTAAAGCATGTTTTCATGATTCTCTTTTTTTTTCATCATGGAAGTGAGATTGGAAAGGACTTGGCTTCCTCCAGCAAGGATGTGGCATGGAGGTATGGACCTTGATAAAATAAGGCAAAAGTTCAAGGACTAGGGAACCCAGAAGCAAGTTCTCCAAGGTTCCAGTAGGAAGAGCTGAGGATGATGGCTATAATGGCAGGTATAGTACAGTTCCTTGAAAAAAAAAAAAGCTGGGGCGGCCACGTAGCACAGCGAGTAAGAGCACCGGCTCCAGTGTTGAGAAGACCTGGAGATCGAATCCCGGGCTCAGACACTTAGCACCCACCCAGAAACACCTGGCCATGTAACCTTGAGCAAGTTACTTAACCCCAATTGCTTAGGGGCGGCCAGGTGGCTCATCAGGATGACCTGGATCAAATCCGGGCTCAGATACTCAGTGCCACACCCAGAAATAACTGGCCGTGTAACCTTGAGCAAGTTACTTAACCCCGATTGCTTTAAAAAAATTAAAAAAAATTAAAAAGCTGGCATTTGGTAAATGCTGTATAAATTTAACATAAACTGAACAGAGGCTGAATATGTTCCATTTTGGAGACCCATCAGCAATCCTTCACTAGTGGTGTTTTGTCCCCTCCCAGATAAAGCTACGAACATCAGAAATTAGCTCCCTTAAAAAAATATATTAAGTCCTTTCTAAGATATTCAATTCAGTTCACCTGAAAGCAACCAAGAGTTAGGGTTAAGGTTAGCATTTTGAACAGAAACATTTTTATTACCAAAAAAAAAAAGATAAAAAATACATGGGAGTCAGACCCCAGTCTAGTAGCATGGAACAACCAGGAATAATGAAGTTCTTGCAGTATGAGTGGGATTTGGGGGTGTGTGCTGCAACCAACTAGCTATAGAGAGCTGATTATTAAATTTTCAGTGTGACTATTACACCTTAGAAATTGGCAAACTACAAATCAGAGCTTGATTTATTGTTTTTTCTAGACTTAAGAACATAATGGAAAAATATTAATAATGAAGATTAAATTTAAAAGTGTGGCAGTCTGTATACATTTCCCCCAAAGGGTCAGTTATTAAACATTCACCACCACACCCCTGGTAGGTTTGTAATTTTTTAGGAAAAGCCTACAGCAATGTTCCTTCTTGTCCCTGGTCCTCCCTGTTTACTCTGGCTTCTCTTTGCTCTCTCACTTGACTCATACCAAGATCTTAGAGAGGTCAAGTAATTCCTCTGCATGTTCACTGGCTTGGGGGAATGGTCCTGGTTTAGGAGATACTGCATCTGCCCCAGGACTGTGTCTGTTCTCCCTTCTGTTTCTAGTCCACAGGATTCTGAGATATGTGGTCCTTGAACACCTTCTATTAATGCATACATCTTTTTACCTTGAAAGACTTGAGTGAGAGAGATTGGATGAATGGTGCTACCAGTGAGAAAAAATAGTAATGTCAGAAGGAGGGCTGCCTCATGAAACCCAAAGGGATGAGAAATAAAGTGTTTGTACCGAGCTAATAATTCACATAATGATAATAAAGATGGAGTCAGAGGAGAGAGAGATTCCTTTTTCATTTTCAATTTACTTTTTAAAAATAGATTTTTATTAATATCTTTTGTTTTTATACCACCTAAATTTTGTCATATATCTCTCCCCCACAAACCTTCCACAATGTCATCCCATATAGCACAGAATATTTTTTCCAAGAAAAAAAAGTAGCAGAAGAAAAACACTCAGTGAAACCAGTAAATATATTGAAAAAATAATGAAAATACATGCAATGTTCTGTGCCCATAAACTTCTGATATCCTCATTTTCATTTTCAACCAAACTGTGGTACATAAATGTAAAGAAATATTATTGTGCCATAAGAAATGACGAATAAAATAAATTCAGAGAAGCATGGGAAGACATATGAACTGACACAGAGTGAAATAAGGACAACAACAATAACAAAAATGACCATAATAATATAAATAAGAACAAAAAGCCCACCAAAACTGAATGTTATATAATATAACGACCCAGTTTGACCCTAGAGAAGAGCTAAGAAAATTCTGAGGTGGAGTAAAATCCATGTGGAACATTGTATCTGTCAAACTTTGTTGATGAATTTGGTTTTGCTAAACTGCTTTTTTCCCCCTTTGTAAAAATTCTTTGTTACAAAGTCAAGGGAAGGAAAAAGGGATGTATTCAGAAATGAAAGTGATGTAAAAACAAAATAAATTTAAAAATTCTTAAAAGACTAGTAAATATCAATAAAATTAATTTATTGTACTGCAATATATCTGGGAAGGAATAAAAGCAGTTTGAGCAACCTAGGTCTTAACATTTTAAAAAGATTAGGACACTAAGAGAAAATGGACAATAAACATAAATCTATAATCAATAGGACAAAACAAGCTTCTTGTTCCATCTTGGGTTTAGCTATCTATTTATGAAGTTGTCTATTTGTGGGAAATGTTTTCCCCTGGAGATTCTCAGTGAAAATAGATCTGTCTGAGGCCACTGTCCACATTATTAAGCTTAGTCTGCTTATGCTGCGATGGACCTTTCCATCTTGTTTCTAGGGCAGATTAGGAGAATTATTTCTCCTAGATCTCCTGGAAGATGCATTTTAGTGCCATTTGTAGATATTTCAATCCAATCCAATAAACATTTATTAAGTGCCTACATGCACCAGGCACTGTTAAAGAAAGACAGTTGCTGCTGTCAGCAAATTTACAATTTCAAGAGGAAAACAGCACACAAGAGGAGGCAGGAAAGCTGGAGGGGGAATGGAACAGAACATCAGGCATAGCTGGCACAAGGGCATATTTTTCTATTGAGATGAAGCAAAGCAGGACAGCAAATATAAAGTGGAGTGATCTGAGGGTCCAGTTTCTGCCCTCAAAAACTAATGCATTGAGAGGAGTTTGGTCCTCTACTCTCCAGCCCTCCAAACAGAGGGACTAGAGACTGAGGGAGGTGGAGTCAAGCAAGGTTTGAGTTAACAGTTATTGATGAGCTTATCCTGGGAGAGGCATCCTGTTCCATGGTTTGAGGTTATTTTACATTCTCTATGTAATGCTGTTCAAACCTGCAATAATAATATTTAGTATAATTCAGTAATGCCTAAAAAAATTAATTCCATTGAGTTTCCATTGATTAGCTGATGTGTTGAAGGCGAGTACATCAGGTCATGTGAGAGAATTGAAACAGCAAATGGTAGGGGAATTGAATGAACTGCACTGACTCCATCTTGGGACTTAATTCTGAATCTAACTCAATTCCCTTTCTGTTCAATTATGGGTCTAATCCAATTTCTGTTTTGATGAAAAAAACAGAGTTGAATAGAAAATTTGTATTTTCTTTACCATTAGCATTCCATAGCATAGTATATGTCCAAAAAACATTAAGATAAGAAAAAGTCCCATTACTCAAGTTAAAGCCTCAAGTTAAGGGTCTCATCCTTAAGGACCATAATATAAGCCTTGTCTGGCTTTGTTGATATAAGGAGAGGTATTTTCCAAGCTCACTCAGAGAGCAAAGACAAAACAGGGTCTATTTGGAATTTATGATCTCAGGATGTCTCTGTTTTCCTTCTGAATGATGTCCCAAGATAAGGGGAAATCCCATTTTCAGCCTTATCTGGTCTCTGGAGTTGCTGACATAGGGAAATGCCTTTTTAAAGCAACGCAAAGCAATTTGTTTGGTTAATTCAGACTTTGGTCAAAAATATGATATTTAATGATTATAAATATTTATATGGATAAGCATCTATGGATATTAAAATGGAACTGAAGGAGGTTCAGAGCTTTGCTTTACCTTTTTCAATCTTCTTCTCTGTTATTTACAGAACCATATATAAAATGATTTTAGAATGAATACCTTCATTTGCCTTTTCATTATTGTTTCCAATGATGCAATAGCAGAGATTTTAAGGTTACTATTATAATTATAGCTATCATGAGTCCTTTAAGCATATATGTTTTATACATTAACAAACATTTGGAAGCTAACCACCTATATTCTTGTTCTCAAGTGGAAATAGTCTAATCTTGTTGCTTTTTAAAAAGCAACGTTTAAAGAACTAGAGGTTTTGTATCTTCATCATTTCCCCACTTTGAGAATATATTTTATCCTCATATCATGAGAAGAGAAGGGTTATTTAGGAAGAAAGAATGTGAAACTTTAATGACATTATCTACGAATATATACAAGTGATCATGGAAATTAAAAATCTAAGAACCAATTTGTCCTAGTTGCTTAGGTTAGGAAATTGAGAAAAATGGTCACAAATTAAGAACAGTAAAAACAAAAGCAATAGGGTCCTTTATGACTACATCCATTATAGTAGGCTTAGTGATGGAAGGTGATTATAACAGTAAGATTATATAAAACGTTTCCAGTTCTCCTGTCACAGTCAGAGAAATCTGCTATAAAAGGAAGGACATGGTTCTACAAAAACTCCCTCATCTCTATTTGACTTCAGGTAAAAGCAACAAAATGCTTTTGGAACAGCCAATCATGCACAAAATTTTACTTGAGTCTAAGGGTCTCCTAGCCAGGCTCATGATCACCCAGGTGGGAAACTTTCCTGTTCATAAAGAGAATAGTATAATGGGGAAACTGAATCTGTTTTGTGGAAAAAAAAACTTTAATTGTGGGAACTGTAAGAAAACTTTATTGCATTGTTTGAACCTATCCCTGTGTGGCTGGGAAACTGGATTACCTCTACCTGCTATTTAATTAAGGTCCTTAATTAAGGACCTATGTTATGCTAATCAGAAACCCAATAATATCTAAACTCCTAGGAATACTATAGCCAGGTTCCAAAGTTCCCAGATCAAGGAGAAAATATTATAAGCAGCCAGGAAGAAACAATTTGAATACTGTGGGAGCACAATCAGGCTAACACAGGATCTGGAAGCTTCTACACTGAGGGATCGAAGGGCTTGGAATATGATATTCCAGAGGTCAAAGGAGCTGGGATTAAAACCAAGAATCATCTATCCAGAAAAACTGAGTATCATGTTTCAGGGGAAAATATGGTCATTCAGTGGAATAGAGGTCTTTCAAGCATTCTTGATAATTATATCTAAAGATTGATACAGGTAGTTTTCTCACAATTATACACCTCATATAACTCATGGGCCTTATCTGAAGAATGGCCCTTGTACTGGTCAATCACTTGTTTCTATTTTCCTACAATTGAACAATAGCAACTAAGAGGGAGTGGGACTCCTCTTTTTCTGATTTCAGAGAATTATATCTCTTTGATTTATTCATTCTTTAGAATTAGATTATTTAGTTTCTAATTAATTTTAAATCCATCTTTCCATGGTCCTCAGTAAAATATAATTTTCATTGTATTATGATCTGAAAAGGATTCATTTATTAGTTCTGCCTTTCTGAATTTGATTGTGAGGTTTTTATGCCCTAATACATGGTTAATTTTTGTGTAGGTGCTATGGACTGCTGAAAACAAAGAAAAGGAATATTCTTTTCTATTCCCATTCAATTTTTTCCAGAGGTCTATCACATCTAACTTTTCTAAAATTCTATTCACATTTTTAACTTCTATCTTGTTTATTTTGTGGTTAGATTTATCTAGTTCTGAGAAGGAAAAGCTAAAGTCCCCACTAGTATATTTTCACTGTTTATTTCCTCCTGTAGCTCGTTTAACTTCTCCTTTAAAAATTTGTATGCTATACCATTTGGTGCATATATGTTTAATACTGATAGTACTTCATTGTCTAAGGTGCCTTTTAGCAAGATGTAATTTCCTTCCTTATCTCTTTTTTATTAGGTCTATTTTTACTTTTACTCTGTCTTGAGATCATGATAGTTACCACTGCTTTTTTTTTTTTACTTTGGTTGAAGCATAATAGATTCTGCCTCAGTCCCTTATCTTTGCCCTGTATGTATCTCTTTCCTTCAAATGTGTTTCTTGTAAATAATATATTTTACATTCTGGTTTTTAATCCACTCTGCTTGTTGCTTCTGTGAGTTCATCCAATTCATACTCACAGCTATGATTACTGTGTATTTCCCTCCATCTTATTTTTCCTGTTTATCCTTTCTCTTTCTCTGTCTCTGTCTCTCTCCCTCTTTCTCTCCCTCCCTCCCTCCCTTTTATCCTGTCTACCACCTCCTCCAATTTGCCCTACCTTTTATCAGATAGATTTTTATATTCAGCTGAGTGTGCATGTTATTCCCTTTTTGAGCCAATTCCTATGAGAATAAAGTTCAAATGATGCCTACACACCCCCATCTTTCCCTCCACTGCAATAGGTCTTTCATGCCCCTTTTATGTGAGATAATTTACCCTATTATACCTCTCCCTTCCCTCTTCTCCCAGTGAAATACTTTTTCACCCCTTAAAATTTTTTATATCATCCTATTAAAGTCAAGTCATACTCACAACCTCTATGAATACTCCAGCTGCCCTAATAGTAATAAAGTTCTTAAGAGTTACAAGAATCAACTTCTCATATAGGGATATAAACTGTTTAACCTTATTGAATCCCTTATGATATCTCTTTCCTATTTACCTTTTAATGCTTTGCTTGAATCATTGAATATCCCATTTTTTCCCCTTAAGAATTATGCTCAATTTCAGTGGGTACATGATTCTTGGTTGTAATCTTATCTCCTTTGCTTTTAGGTATATCATATTTCAAGTCCTCTGTTCCTTTAACATAGATTACATTTTATGTAATCTTGACTGTGGTTTCCATGATATTTGAATTGGGGTTTTTTGGCTGCTTGAAGTATTTTCTCTTTGATATGGGAGTTATAGAATTTGCCTATGATATTCTTTGGAGTTTTCATTTTGGGATCTCTTTCAGAAGGTGATTCATGTATCCTTTCAAATACTATTTTGCCCTCTGGTTCTGGGATAATGGCAGTTTTCCCTGATAATTTCTTGAAATATAATGTCTATGATTTTTTTTTGTTCCTGACTTATGGAATTGGCATGCATTGCTGAAAAAATCAATATGCTCCAAAGCGAAAACCTTTGTTTCCTCAGCCATTTCATCTTTTACCCACCACACATCTTCTCAGCCTTCCCAATCTTCTGCATTTACCTGTAGCATTTTTAGATGATGTTCCCTTTTAACAGTTTTTGGCATTTTCCCTTGAATGGCAGGCAATTTCAAACAGTTTAAGAATTCAAAATGATTATACCTGGATTCAAACTAAATTAATTAAATTAAAATTAAATTATAATCTCAAGATGTTCCATCTCACATAGAAAATTTCACTGCTTACAACTTAGGAGCAGGGTACAATTATTTCTCAAGTCAACAGCAAGATCAGTAAATTTACAATAAATAATTAGTAAAGACCTTCTCCTTAGGACTAATCTGTAATCATACAATTCATCATGCAAATAATTTTTATACCATACAAGCAAACTTTTTTTTTTTGCTTTTTAGAGGGGGAAATGCAGGGCAATTGGGATTAAGTGACTTGCTCAAGGTCACATGGCCAGTAAGTATTAAGTGTCTGAGGCCAGATTTGAACTCAGGTGCTGACTCCAGGCTGACTCTATTCACTGTGCCACCTAGCTCCCCCATACAAGCAAACTTTTAAGCCTCCCATAAGTATGATAGGGGCAAGGGATTTGGTTCCTCTATAAATTAAATTTGTCTTAAATTATCTCTAGATGCTAGGTATAATTTGAAAAACTTAAACAAATACTACTTCTAGTAGCTTCTTTCACATAGTTCATAAGGGTCTAGTGTCTTATTAGAGTATAAAAATTTAGAGAATCTGGCAAGGAAAGTCTCACAAAACTTTTCAAGGCCAATGAAACTTTCCAACGTACTAAGTTGACACTCCAGAATATACCCATTTTAAAATCCTAAGAGTTTTTAATCAGAAGAATACTCTGCTTCAACTTATAAAATAACAGCATTCATATCAAAAAGAAGAGCTAATCTAAAGATATATTTGTTAATGTATCATATTCTAGGTATCATGTCACAATTCAATGACCCTGCTATATCAAAATTTCACCAATAAAGAAACCCAGATAAATACTAACATAAATTGTTGTGAATTTTGAATTTTTTTGAAATTTGAAACATAACTTACCTCCAGGGAAATGACATTAGTTAAGTTGAATGAATCTCCATTCATCTACCAATTTGGGGGATTCTTTACTAGTTACATTCAGAGACTAGTAGGGGAAGGGAAAAGAAGGTAATAAGCATTTATATAGCCCCAATTATGTGCCAAATATGGTGCAAAGTGCTTTTTTTTACAATCAGTATTACATTTAATCCTCACAATAACCCTGCAAAGTAAGTGCTACTATTTTCATCATCTTACAGTTGAGAAAAATGAGGCAAACAGAGGTACACTTGTATAGAACTTTTGCTCTTGGGGTTACAAAGGTAACATTAGCAGTTATCATTTAGAGCATAAATCAACTATGTCATGAATATGAATTTATCTGTGCAATTTTAAATATTGATACATGATTCCAGCTACTTTTTGCCACCTCCAAGAATATCAAAATCTATGAAACAAACCTTAGAAATCCCAAAAGTTTTTACAACCAGTGTCTCTGATAAAAGCCTCATTTCTAAAATATACAGATATTTGAGTCAAATTTATGAGAACACAAGTCATTCCCCAATTAATTGTCAAAGGATATGAGCAGGCAGTTTTCAGAGGAAGAAATTAAAGATATTTATAAGCATATGAAAAAAATGCTCTAAATCACTATTGATTAGAGAAATGCAAATCAAAACAACTCTGAGGTACCACATCTCACCAGTCAGATTGACTAAGATGACAAAACAGGAAAATGACCAATGCTGGAGAACATGTGGACAAATTGGAGCACCAATGCATTGCTGGGGGAGTTGTGAACTGATCCAACCATTCTGGAGAACAATCTGGAATTATGTCCAAAGGGCTATAAATACTTTCATATCCTTTGACCCAGCAATACCACTTCTAAGGTTGTATCTCAAAGACAACATTGAAGTGGGAGGAAGACCCATATGTACAAAAATATTTATAGCAGTTCTTTTTGTGGTGGCAAAGAACTGGAAATTAAGGGGATGCCCATCAATTGGGGAATGACTGAACAAGCTGTGGTATGTGCATGTTATGGAATACTATTGTGCTATAAGAAACAAGAATCAGATGGACTTCATATTTAACTGGAAGGGCTTATATGAACTGATGCTGAGTGAGAAGAGTAGAGCCAGGAGGAATTTGTACGCAATTACAGCCACAACATATGTGTGACATCCAACTTCGATAGACTGGACTCTTCTCAGCAATCCAGAGTCATAAGTCAACCCCAAAAGACTCATGATGGAGAGAGATATTTAGATCCAGAGAAAGAACTGAGTTTGAACCATGAGTCCCCAAAGATATATTTCTATTTACTAGTAAGAAAGTATAACTAGCAAATGTTTGAGGAAGACCCCATAGGTACAAAAAAAATTATAGCAGCTCTTTTTTGTGGTGGCAACGAATTGGAAATTAAGGGGGTGCCCATCAATTGGGGAATGGCTGAACAAGACGGGGTATGTGCATGTTATGGGATACTATTTTGCTATAAGAAACTAGAAGCAGACGGACTTAATATTTACCTGGAAGGGTTTATACGAGCTGATGCTGAGTGAGAAGAGTAGAGCCAGGAGGAATTTGTACACAATTACAGACACAACATATGTGTGATGACCAACTTCTATAGACTGGACTCTTCTCAGCAATCCAGAGTCATAAGTCAACCCCAAAAGACTCATGATGGAGAGAGATGTTTAAATCCAGAGAAAGAACTGATTTTGAACCTGTATTGAAGTAAGTTACCTGCTCTTTTTCTTTTTCTTGCTTGGTTTTGTTCATCCCATCTGATACAATCCTTCTTTATAACCTGACTAATGCCTAATGTGAAAGTATTTGCAGATACTATACTTGATTGTATGCCACCATAGGGGGCCAGGGTGGAGGGAGAGAAAATTTGAAACTCAAGGAATTGTGGAAATGAATCTTATAAGCTAAAAGTAAACAAAATAAAGACCCCCTTAAAAAAAAAAAGAAATCAGGGCAAAGCCAAGATGGCAGAGTAGAAAGAGAACTAACAGTGGCGCCCACTTCTACTTCTTCCGATACATGAGAAAAATGACTCTAAACAAACTTTAGAGCTACAGAACCCAAAAAATGACAGAGAGAAACTAACATCTTGTTGAAGACAGCCTGGCAGGCAGACAGGAAGGGGCCATTGCAGCATACACTGTGAGTTCTAGGTTTTAGCCTCAGGGAGGCCACGATCAGCCACCAGCTGGAGGGACTTTGGGAGAGTGGATCACCAGCAGCTGTGGTGGTTTCCAGAATTATCAACTCATAGATGCTAAGGACAAAGTGAGAGGTCAGCATGGACTTGGGGAACAGGAAGTCTGGGAGTGAGGTCTAGCCTCTGCCCCTAGAGGGAGAAGCAGCTAAGGCACTGTGGCCAACTTGGCTGCTTCAGAGCTCCTGGCCTGCAGATTATAGGGGGGGAAAGGGAACAGTCTGAGGGGTAATTGCTCTTGCTTTAACCTGCTTGGATCTGGATTGAAGTCTAGGGTAAAAGTCCTGGGCTACATGACCAATGAGGAAAAGTGTGTGAAAGCTACAGAGAGGGCAGCCAACTAATAGCTCCAGCAGCTGAGAAAACCCCAGTGATTTGGGAAAAAGCTCTCCTCTATGGAAGCAGAGTTCTACTGTGGCAAAGAACTCAAAAGTCAAAGTAATTAAGTGACAACATGAGCAAACAAAGGAAGCAAAGAAAGCACAGCAATACAACTTTAGACTCCTATTTGGGGGATAAAAAGAATCAAAGCATGAAACAGGAGGAACACAGCTAAGTCAGAACTCCTCCACCAAAAACTTCCAAGAAAAATATGAACTGATTACAGCCTACAGAGGAGCTCAAGAAGGATTTTGAAACCCAAATAAGAGAAGTGGAGGAAAAATTGAGAAGAGAAATGAGAATGATGCAAGAAAATCATGAAAAGAGATTCAACAACTTGACTGAAGAAAATAACACCTTAAAAAATAGAATAACAAAACTGACAAAAGAAACTTAAAAAGCCAACAAGGAGAAGAATGCCTTAAAAGGTCTAATTTGCCAGATGGAAAAAGAATCTCAAAAGCTCACTAAAGAGAATCATCCCTTCAGAATTAGATTGGAGCAAATGGAAGCTAGTGACTTTATGAGAAATCAAGATACTATTAAACAGATTTAAAAAATGAAAAAATAGAAGGCAATGTGAAATATCTCATTGGGAAAACCACTGACCTGGAAAATACATCCAGGACAGATAATTTAAAAACTTATTGAACTATCTGAAAGCCATGATAAAAAAAAAAAACCTAAGGGGTGGCCAGGTGGCTCAGCGAGTAAGAGCACTGGCCCCAGTGTCAGGATGACCTGGGGATTGAATCCAGGCTCAGATACTTAGCACCACACCCAGAAATAACTGGCCGTGAACCTTGAGCAAGTTACGTAGCCCTGATTGCTTAAAAAAAAAAAAACCCTAGAAATCATCCTTCAAGAAGTTCTCAAGGAAAATTGCCCCAATATTTTAGAACCAGAGGGCAAAATAGAAGTTGAAAGAATTTACCGATCACCTCTTGAAAAAGATCCCAAAAAGAAAACTCCTAGGAATATTATAGCCAGGTTCCAGAATTCCCAGATCAAGGAGAGGATATTACGAACAGCCAGGAAGAAACAATTTGAATACTTTGGAAGCACAATCAGGATAACACAGGATCTGGCAGCTTCTACATTGATGGATCAATGGGCTTGGTATATGATATTCTGGAGGTCAAAGGAGCTTGGATTAAAACCAAGAATCAGCTACCCAGCAAGCCTGACTATCATGTTTCAGGGAAAAATATGGTCATTCAATGGAATAGAGGACTTTCAGACATTCATAATGAAAAAAACCAGAGTTGAATAAAAAATTTGACATTCAGATACAAGAAGCAAAATAAGCATGAGAAGGTAAACAGGGAAAAGAAATCATAAAGAACTTATCAAAGTTGAACTATCTACATTCCTACATGGGAAAATGATAATTGTTAGCTTATGAAACTTTTCTCAATATGAGAATAGTTTAAGGGAATATAAATATATGTATGTGTGTATATATGTATATACACACATACATATGTCTATATAGGAGGGTGTATGGGCATATGAATACATATGTGAGTGTGTGTATATGTCTACAGGTATACAAAGACAGATGGCACAGGACCAATTGAATAGGAAGGGATGATACTGAAAAGGCGAAATTGAGAGGTGAGAGAGGAATATAATGAGAGGGGATGGGAAGAGACGAAATGGGGTAAATTATCTCATATAGAATAGGCAAGGGAAAACTGTCACAATGGAGGGGGAAAACTGTCACAATGGAGGGGAAAAACAGGAAGGCAAAAG
The DNA here is from genome assembly GCF_028583685.1 of Petaurus breviceps papuanus. Taxonomy (NCBI): domain Eukaryota; kingdom Metazoa; phylum Chordata; class Mammalia; order Diprotodontia; family Petauridae; genus Petaurus; species Petaurus breviceps. The sequence continues at coordinate 28,208,982 of NW_027187380.1, read as the reverse complement.
GGAATGAGAGGGGTGATGATAGAGGGGAGGACAAGTTGCGGGGGAAGGGAAGCTGGAAGTACACACTTTTGAAAAGGGACAGGGTCAAAGTAGAGAATAGAACAAATGGGGGGAGATGGAATAGGATGGAGGGAAATATAGTCAGTCTTTCACAATATATCCATTATGGAAATGTTTTGCATAGCTACACATGTACAACCTATATTGAATTGCTTATCTTCCCAGTAAGGGTGGGTGACAACAGAGGAAGGGAAAAAATCTGGAATTCAAATTTTAAAAATTAAATATTATATATATATATATATATATATATATTTATAAAATTTTTTAACAATTGTGGTTAAATAACTTCCTCAAGGTTACACAGCCAGTTATTTCTGGGTCTGGTGCTAAGTATCTGAGCCCAGATTCGATCCCAGGTCATCCCGACTCTGGGGCCGATGCTCTTACTTGCTGTGCTACCTGGCCACCCCTATAAAAAATTTTTTTTAACATGAAACTGGAAATAAGACATACAGGCACTGGGGCATAGAGATCCATCTTGCCCTACTGAAAAGTCAGAGGGGTGATGGGGGAGGATATGGGAGAGAGCAGATTGGGGGAAGTTGTATTCAGTGGGATTGTTGTTTCGGGGTTGTCAGTAGGGGAAAGACGGGGAAAACTTTGTAACTCAAAATCTTGGGGAAATGAATGATGTACACTAAAAATAAATATAAAATTTAATTAAAAAAAAAAAAGAAATCACATGCAATCTCAAAACTAACTTCCTAAAGAAGAGATGAGCACTTCCCCAAGAGGAGTTTACAACTTAACATTTTTTCTTTTCTCCTCTTCAAACTGTAAAGTTATTTTTTCCTTTACTTTTAGAGTTATTAGAGACAAAACTTTTAAATTGAATTTAGTTCAATTTAGAACTAAATATTCTCTAGTTGGTGAAATCACCTTCTTTCCTTATAGTAACTTTCACTCTCCATGGAAGGGAGGGAGTAAGAAATGTCTGAGTGCAAATTCTATGCAAATTCCACAAAGTCTTAACTCCTAAGGACCTGTAAATCCCACCCCACCCCAAAGCTCTTGTAATTTCAACATTTATAAAACATTCAAATCACACTCCCACTACAATTTGGAAATACTATTGTAGGGGACCAAAAACATCTGATCCAGGATTCAAGTAGTTCTTTGTGGCCCAGTGTGGTTAAGTGACAGAATTTTCCTGATAATCTGGGGTCCAAGGCTCTTCCCTGTTCTGGCATCTTGGCCACAGGATGTTCGAGATCTTTCAGCCATTTTGGTACTAACTAGAAACACTGAGATAATTCCATCCTTCTCAAAGGAGGATGGTGGAACATCCTGCCCAGCCTTGGACCATGATAACCACAATAGAGAACAAGGCGGTCACATATGAGGCAGATGAGAACTGGGGCACCAGAAAGTGGGTCATGATGACTGTGCAATTTTTCACTATGCTGAACCCTCAGATGAATAAAATTGGCTCAGTCTCCACTGGCTCACTTAGCCCCATGATTATTCCACACTCCTCCATGAAGTTCCCATCTGCTGGTGGCAGCAAGTGGCACCTGATACAGGGACCTGAAAGAAGGTATGAGAAGAATGGCTTCCTTAGGACTCCAGAGACTAAAACCTCAGCAGAAGAGTGTGGTTGTGATGTTGTGGTACAGAGGTAAAGGAAGTGCAGTCACCTAGCTTTTAGCAGTTTTAGAGCTAAGAGCACTAGGCTATAGGGCAAACTTTTAGCAGTTTTAGGGCTAAAAGAGCACCAGGCTTAGTGGGGCGGTGGGGGGAGGGGTAGTTAGGGACAAGAAATTAAAAGAAAAAGAAAGGAACCCAGTCTCAGGAGAACAGTCTTCCAGTTTTTATATAACCTGCTTTGGTTTTCAATCTGCTTTTGATTTTGTAGCCAAAGCATGCATGGCTCAGAACTGAAAGTATGGGTCAAGTACAGGGCAGAAGCAGAGACCAAGAATATTATCTAAGACTTTTTAAAAGAATAGTAGGAGAAAGAGATTTGATTATCACTAGAAGTCAGTTACAAGAATTCTTGGAATTTGTATAAATGTGTTTCCCCTGGTTTCCACGGAAGAGGACCTTAGATTTGATAAAATGGGAGACAGAGAGAAAAATGAGTGAGAAACTAATGGAGGAGGGAATCCAGCATTTCCCCAATTCTGCCCTTTTTTCTATGGAATATATTAAAGATATGTTTGACATTAGAAATGAAGGTGCCAAAGGTGGCTTGAACAATTCAGTGTGATGCAGCTGTCCCTATTAGAAACAGAAAAAAAAATAATTTCAAAGTAAGTCTTATAGGGCCTATGTTACCATTCTGGAGGATCAAATAAATGTCTGATTTCTGCAGAAGATCTTTAACAACTCCTATGAGTGCACTATTCCTGACATTTTCTGTAATTATCTGCTTTGTTTATGTGTTTTCGTGAGAATGAGTGTGAGTAATTTGTCATTCTATAAGATTTAAAAAGAAGATGGACTGCTGGACTTTCCTTGGAATGTTGTTATCTCTTTCACTCCCCCTCTCCCTTCCTTCTTACCAGAAAACAAATGTCTGGCTGGAGAGGAGTGAGAAAAAAAAAGAAAAAAAGTATTTTATTATCATATAAGATATAAGATGGTAATGGCAAGTTGAAGAGTGTAGGAGAAGTGTCAGGTCAGAATAAGAAAGAAATTTAAGCATGTAGCAAAGAGGGGAGTATGGCTAGGAAGTTTAAGAAAGGTATAAACTGAAGCGGAGTCAAGATGGCAGAGTAGAAACAGAACCTCCACCCTGCTCCAGCTTCCACCTTCCCCAATCCATGTAAAAGGGGACTCTGAACAAACTCTGCAGCTACAGAACCCACAAAATAACACAGAGAAGCTAACCTCCCACATAGGACAGCCCAGCAGGCCAGCAGGAATTGACCAGTGCAGCACTCTGAGAGTTGAGCCCAGGCCTGCGTGAGCTGGAAGTTTTAGTCCCATTGTGGGCATGACCAGCCGCCAGCTGGAGGGACTCCAGATCACCAGCAGCTGTGGCCGTTTCCAGATTTATCAACCCATAGATGCTAAGGACAAAGTGAGAGGTCAGTGCAGTGTGGACATTGGGATCAGTAGTTGGGAATGCATCAGCTTCTGCCCCCAAGAAGAGAAACTGCTGAGATGCCTCAGCGCAGCTGGGGTCACATTCCAGCTTCAGCTCCTGACCTGCAGACTGTAGGGGGACCAAGCAACCAGTCTTAGGGGTAATTGCTCTTGCTTGGATCTGGATTGCAGTCTAGGGTGGAGGTTCTGGGGTGTGTGACCAGCTTGCCAGAGCATGTGGAGGCCTCAGAGAGGGCACCCAACTAATACCTCTGGCAGCTGAGAAAACCCCAGTGTTTGGGACAGAAGCTCCCCTGTCTGGTGGCAGAGTCCTGCTGTGACAAAAAGCCCAGGGGTCAAGTGACTGAGGGATGATATGACCAGGCAAAGGAAGCAAAACAAACAGACAAATCCAACATTAGACTTCTATTTAGGGAATAAAAAGGATCAAAGCATGGAACAGGAGGAAGACAATGAAGTCAGAACTCATGCACAAAAAGCTTCCAAGAAAAATACAAGCTGGTTACAGGCCATAGAGGACCTTAAGAAGCAGATAAGAGAAGTGGAGGAAAAAATGGGAAGAGAAATGAGAATGAGGCAAGAAAATTATAAAATGAGAGTCAACAGCCTGACTGAGGAAAATCACACCTTAAAAAACAGACTGACTCAAATGGCAAAAGAGGCTTAAAAAGGCAATGAAGGGAGGAATGCCGTAAAAGGCCAAGTTTGCCAGATGGAAAAAGAATCTCAAAAGCTCACTGAGGAGAATCATTCCCTCGGATTTAGAATGGACCAAAGTGCAGCTAGTTCCATTAAGAGAAATCAAGATGCTCTTAAACAATACAAACAAATGAAAGAATAGAAGGCAATGTGAAATATCTCATGGGAAAAACCACTGACCTGGAAAATAGAACCAGGAGAGAGTATTTTAAAATTATTGGACTACCTCAAAGCCATGATCAAAGAAAGAACCATCCTCCAAGAAATTCTCAAGGAAAATTGCCCTTATGTTTTAGAACCAGAGGGCAAAAGAGAGGTTGAAAGAATCCACCAATCACCTCCTGAAAAAGATCCCAAAAAGAAAACTCCTAGGAATATTATAGCCAGGTTTCCAAAATGCCCAGATCAAGAAGAGAATATTACAAGCAGCCAGGAAGAAACAATTTGAATATTGTGGAAACACAATCAGGATAACACAGGATCTGGCAGCTTCTACACCGAGGGATGGAAGGGTTTGGAATATGATATTCCGGAGGGCAAAGAGCTGGGATTAAAACCAAGAGTCACCTACCCAGCAAAACTGAGTATCATGTTTCAGGGGAAAATATGGTCATTCAGGGGAACAGAGGTCTTTCAAGCATTCTTGATGAAAAAAACAGAGGTGAATAGAAAATTTGACATTCAGATACAAGAAGCAAGGGAAGCTTGAGAGGGTAAACAGGGGAAAAAATCATAAGGAACTTATCAAAGTTGAACTATTTACATTCCTACGTGGAAAAATGATAAATATAACTGATGAAACTTTTCTCAGTATGATAATAGTTGAAGGGAATTTATATATATATTGGAGGGTATACACAAGTCCTCATCTATAGGAAGGGATGATACTTAAAAGGTGAAATTAAGAGGTGAGAGAAGAATACAATGAGAGGAGATGGAGAGAGGCAGAATGGGGTAAACTATCTCATTTAGAAGAGGGAAGGGAAAATGGTTACAATGGAGGGGAAGAATAGGAAGGTAAAAGGGAACGGGTAAGCCTTATTCTCATTGAATTTGGCTCGGGGAGGGAATGAAAAACACACTAAATAGGGTATCTCACCTTACAGGAGAGTAGGGGGTAAGAGGATGAGAAGGGGGGATGATGGAAGGGAGGGCAATCTGGGGGGGAGGGAAGTTGGAAGCACCCACTTTTGAAAAGGGATGGGATCAAAGTAGAGAATAGAACAAGTGGGAGGTGGGATAGGAGGAGGGAAATATAATCATCTTTTACAATATATCTTCTATGTTAATGTTTTTCATTAGCTACACATGTACAACCTATACTGAACTGCTTATCTTCCCAGTAAAGGTATGTGACAAGGGAGGAAGGGAACAAATCTGGAATTAAAAGTTTTAAAATCAACTGTTTAACATTATGTATATATATGTACACACATATATATATATATATATATACTATTATTAATACTATTTTACATGTAATTGGGAAATAAGATATACAGGCACTGGGGCATAGAGATCCACCATGTCCTACTGGAAAAGTTGAAAGGGGTATGAGAGAAGATATGGGAGAGAGCAGATTGGAGGAGGGGATATCCTGTGGGATTGCTATTTTGGGGTGGTGGGTAGGGGAAAAAGGGGAAAAAATTTGTAACTCAAAATCTGGTGGAAATGAATGATGTAAATCAGAAGTTAATAAAGCATTTGAAAAATGAAATAAAAAGGTATAAATTATTTGCACAAACAGTGTGAACAAATGTTTTGAGAGTAAATGTTTGGGAATTTTGGGGAAGTTGTAGAAGAACAACTCTCTTTCTGCATTCTAACTCTGGCCATGTTGAATTCTGAAAAAGAGATAACACAAGGGAATTTTCCCCCTCAGATCAAAGAGGCAAATGGATGAGCATTTAATCATTTTCTTCCTCAACTATTAGAGAAAGTTTTATGTATCAGAATGCAACTGAAAGTCAATTGAACTCATGATGGTTGTTTTTGGGAATGTGAAAAAGTGAATAACATCACTCCTAACTTGACGGTAAAGATAAGAAAGAATTTATTGTACTATTTAACACTAAGACAAATTGGGATAATACAAAGATCTGAATAAGAAACACTTCAGAAGTGAAGCTTTGAGATCTCCAGTACAGGGGAGAAGGGTCAAGGCATGCCACTGGGTTTTTCCAGAGTCCCTGGAAAACTCCTTCTAACTGGCAAGTTAAAAGCTTTCACTTTCCAAGAAATTTTTTTTTAAAGCAATCGGGGTTAAGTAACTTGCTCAAGGTTACACGGCCAGTTATTTCTGAGTGTGGTGCTGAGTATCTGAGCCCGGATTTGATCCAGGTCATCCCGACACTGGAGCCAGTGCTCTTACTTGCTGAGCCACCTGGCCACCCCTCCAAGAAAGTTTTAAGGAATAAATGTAGCACTGAAGTTTATTGAAGTAAAAGTTAAATCAGATGGAAACATTTTTTACAAAAATTTATTAAAATTTCTTGTTCCAGATCAGATTGAAAGAGAGAGTGCTAAAGAATAATAGGGAATTTGAGTTACCCTCCTCAATCTGACAAAAGGGAGGAAGCACACTAAATTTATCAAAGACCTCACTAGCAACAGCCCTAAGGCACCCTGAAACTCACACCTTTAAGCAAGTAGACAGACCTCTTCTTTCTAACCCCTAAATCCACAATCAGGCTCTGCAGCTGTGAGGAGAGGAGAAAAATCTCTGCACTTGATAAGTCCAATTTTCTATTAATGATTTTTGCAAGGGATGATTTGGAAATACAATTAATGTCACAATGTCATTGTGTTATTATGGTCTTCCTAAACTTAAATTATAGTAAAAATTTAGGGATCATTGTAAGCCATAAATACTGTTAGATAAGCAAATATTTCATCTGATTTTTGTTGAAACTAAAAGATAGAGGAAAGAGTTTGAGTAAAAACAGTTACGTCGCTTATGTCTTATAATGTTTGTATATGCCTTATGGAAAACCAGGTATTTGCACCTTTACCAGTAGTTGAAGAAGAGTTTACAGCTAAAACAATTTGGCTATCAGTTATGGAAATTAACTAAATCATTTTATTGTTTTAATGCTAAAACTTTAAAATTGTTAATTGCTTACTGTATGTGGAAAGGAGACTGGGTGAAAATTTTATTCAGATTAATTCTCCCCATTCAGAACATTCCTCCTGCATATATGAGATTTGACAAAGCAAAGGCATCACCATCAGCCCCTCCCTAAAGTCCATCTCAATTATTCTTATTTTGTAAAACTGCCAAGGCCCCTGGAAACTATCTCTATTGGCAAGGTATTTCAACCTGGGAAAGGAACTTGTTTTAGTTATGTAGTTTCTAACTAATAAACCTAACTTCCTAAGAAATTGCAAAATATTAAAAAGATTTCTAATCATTGGCTTTTACACCAGGAAAAGTTTAAATTGGAGAAAAGAAAAATGTTAAATGGAATTCCTTATATAAAAGAGATCTAGTAAATCTTTATTGTTTATTTCAGCTCCATGAGACTAAAATTAACTGTAATTGGCTCTAGGCCATGATTGGTGACAATTGCTGCTTAAAATAAAAAGCATTTAACACTATATTTAATTCACACATTCCTACTTTTTTCTTTCTATTGCAAATTTTTATACAAGTAGTCAGTAAAGGATATGAACTTTTTTGTGTTAGCTCACTGGGAAATCTAATATTATTTTTCACCAAGGATTAGATTTAAGGCTCACCTTAAGAGATTCTCATTGTCTAAAAGGATTGTAAAACTAATAATTCTTAAAGGTACTGTAATCAGCTTCTTAACTGTCACCAATATGGGATTCAATTACTAAACTTTCTAAAAACCTTTGTGATATCTAAGAAATTCTGCCATTAACTAGAAATTTAGTTTGATAATAATACTTTTTGAATTTAAGCTACTGAAGGACATTTTATACCAACTGAGTTTAAATGAATCTCAATCTTTAAAGTTTGTTTTTCCTTTAAAGTAAAAAAAAGAGCTGTCATTTTTATTTTCTTCATAAAAGTTTAGTAATCATTTATGAATCTTAAAACTCTTTGGAATAAAGTGAATATGCTTTTAGAATTTCTTTTTAATCTCTAGTGTGATTTTTAGGATGTCTACTAAAACTTTCATTTCCCAGACGATTTATAGTTAAGTTAAAGTAAAGTAGAACAGATTTTGCTATTTTGATCTCCATGTATAGTCATTCCACAGCCTGAGCAAGAGTTAAGTAGTGTCTGCACTTCTTATAGGTGAAAGATTCAATTTCTGAAGTATCTCTTTCTTCCAAAATGAATATAATCAGAGGATAAACAAGCTTTGTGAAACAAGGATGTATGTCTACTATTCAGTTGTAAGGTTCTAGTCAGGAACTTCTTGTCTTTAACATCTTCCTGGAAATGCAAGCTACTACACTGATTATAATAATGATAAATTTATTAATACTCACTCTACTTCTGCTCAAATTGAACCACTTAATATTGTGTCAAATAGCAAATATTCAGTGTATGTATGCCAACATACTGATACTGCTAAGCTTGAACACACATAGAATACAGATCCTTTTAACCTTTTTTCTAGGGTGACAAACTCTCATAAGATAGAAGCCACAAGCTATTTAACCCATATTACAGCTCATTCTTCACTTCCTGGGCCTCTTTATCAAAATAATGTGACTATTAATCAAAAAGTTTGTTTTTCCAACTCTTTTTTAAAATTAAATTTTATGTTTATTTTTAGTTTACATCATTCATTTCCACAAGATTTTGAGTTACAAATTTTCTCCCCATCTTTCTCTTACCCACCATGCCAAAACAGCGATCCCATTGTATACCTCCTCCCCCAATCTGCTCTCTCCTATATTATCCCCCATTCCCCCTCCAACATTCTGGTAGGGCAAGATGGATCTCCATACCCCAGTGCTCTTATATCTTCTTTCCCAGTTGCATGTAAAAAAAAATAATATTTTTTAAACATTTGATTTTAAAACTTTGAATTCCAGATTCTTTCCCTTCCTATGTTGTCACACACCCTTACTGGAAAGATAAGCAATTCAATATAGGTTGTACATGTGTAGTTATGCAAAACATTTCCATGGTGGATATATTGTGAAAGACTGACTATATTTCCCTCCGTCCTATACTGCCTCCCCTCACTTGTTCTATTCTCTACTCTGACCCTGTCCCTTTTCAAAAGTGTGTGCTTCCAACTTCCCTCACCTCCCAACCTGCCCTCTGCTCCATCATTCCCCCCTACTCTCTTGTAGGGCAAGATACTATATTTAGTTTATATGTCATTCCCTCCCTAAGCCAAATTCAATGAGAGTAAGGCTGACCCATTCCATTTTGCCTTCCTATTCTTTCCCTCCATTGTAACAGTTTCCCCTTGCCTCTTCTATACACATATATACACACACTCACATATGTATTCATATGCCCATATATTGGGATATTTTTCAAGAGGTGATCAGTAAATTCTTTCAATTTCTATTTTACCCTCTGGTTCTAACATATTGGGGCAATTTTCCTTGAGAACTTCTTGAAGGATGATTTCTGGTTTTTTTTTTATCATGGCTTTCAGGTAGTTCAATAATTTTTAAATTATCTCTCCTTGATCTATTTACCAGGTCAGTGGTTTTCCCAATGAGATATTTCACATTGCCTTCTATTCTTTCATTTGTTTGGACATGTTTAATAGTATCTTGATTTCTCATAAAGTCACTAGCTTCCATTTGCTCCAGTCTAATTCTGAAGGAATCATCCTCTTCAGTGTGCTTTTGAAATTCTTTTTCTATCTGGCAAATTCAGCTTTTTAAGGTATTCTCCTCATTGGCTTTTTGAGCCTCCTTTGCCATTTGAGTTTGGCTATTTTTTAGGGTGTTATTTTCTTCAGTCAGGTTGTTAATTCTCTTTTCATGATTTTCTTGCATCATTCTCATTTCTCTTTCCAAATTTTCCTCCACTTCTCTTACTTGATTTTCAAAATCCTTCTTGAGTTCCTTCATGGCCTGTAACCAATTCACATTTTTCTTGGAAGCTTTTGGTACAGGAGTTCTGACTTAGTTTTTTTCCTCCTGTTCCATGCTTTGATCCTTATTGTTCCCAAAAAAGGAATCTAAGGTTTGATTGCTGTTTGCTTTGCTTCCTTTGCTTGCTCATGTTGCCACTCAATTACTTGACTTTTCAGCTTTTTGCTGCAGTAGAACTCTGCTTCCAGAGAGGAGAGCTTTATCCCAAATCACTGGTGTTTTTGCAGCTACTAGAGTTATTAGAAGGGTGCCTTCTCTACAGCCTCCACACTCTGCCTCACTGGTCACACACCTCAGGACCACCACCCAAGACCACAATCCAGATCCAGTCAGATTAAAGCAAGAGTGATTACCTTCTGTATTGTTGCTTGGTCCCCCTAGGATATGCAGGCCAGGAACTCCAAAGCAGGCATGTGGCTGAGGCACAGTGGCCATGCAGCCGCCTCTTGTTCCTGGGTCAGAGGCCAGACTGCACCTCTGTCCCCCCCAGTTCCAACAGAGTTCCACACTGATGTTTTAGTTTGTCTTTGGCATTTATGGGTTGATTTTTCTGGAAACCACCACAGCTGCTGGTGATCCACTCTCCTGAAGTCCACTCAGCCACCCTGAGGCTAAAACCGTAGGCTCATGCGGGGTTGGACTCCGCTCCCAGCATGCTCTGATGGACCCTTCTTGTCAGCCTGCTGGGCTGCCTTCAGCAGGAGATTTTTTTTCTATGTCACTTTGTGGGTTGCTGAGCTATAAAATTTTTTAGAGTCATATTTTATAGGTATTTCAGGTATTTATGGGGGGAGCTCAGGGGGTTTTCCTGCTTCTGTGCCACCATCTTGGCTCTGCCCCCAATATAATCTATTTTAAATAATAGAAAACCTATTGTGTCTGATATTTAAATACAAATGCTTCTTTTGTATAAATATAACATACTTTCAAATGTAAAGAGGAAAAGATATGGTACCCTAGCTCTTTGGGCTCAGTGCCTGCGTCCAGAATTAGTTCTTATTGTCAAACATAAATTTTCCTTTGTTAGGAAAACAATGCGGTATAGTGGAAAAATCATGAGTCAAGAGATCTGAGTGACAAGGTTTGAGATTTCTGGGAACCCTGAAATGTCAGGGCAGCATCTGACTGGAATGAATCCATGCACTCAAACCTTCTTCTAATCCAGTGGCAAAGTTAATGCTAACAGAAACAGGCAAAGTTCCTAGTGAACCTGCAAACTAATGTGGATAAAGCTAATGTTTATGTATAAAAGGGACAGTGAAAGGATCTGGGTGGGATTAAGAAGTTGTTAGTAGTCTGGAGTGGGCCAGGTGCAACAGTGAAAGGAATGTCAAGTAAGATGATCTAGGTGAGATGGCCAGTTACCTTGGGTGGAAACACCAGTGATCTGGGCAGCTGAAATGTATGGGAAATTTCAGGGACTGGGTTCTTTTCAAAGACACAGTCTTTTCCTTTTAGGGGTCCAGGTCCCATAACCCCATCATGAGTTTTATTCACTATTCTGCCACCAACTTCCATACTTCAAATATTTAACCTAATGTCTTCAGGGTCTATTTCCTTCTTTTTAAATGTGAGAATTTAGATTAAGTGATATTTAAGCCCTCCATTCTAGTTTCTAAATTCATTTCCATGATTCCAAATACAGAAAAGGGTAAGTAGGTAGAAATTAATTTTGTTTTACTAGCTAAAACAATTTGAATATTCAGTTAATTCTTTTTCTTATGATATGGTACCTTCTAGAGCTACATAAAATTTTAAATATTTCATCCATATTTTAAATAATATACAATGCTATTGAGTGGAATACTGAAATAGTGAAGCCCCCTCAGTGTAGGATAAGACCTGACCTCTCCTGTTACCTACACCCACCCTTCACCCCTCCTATATTTCTCAAAGACTGCCTTGCTGAGAAAGAAGAGTCTTACCTAAAATAAGGAAGTATATCAGGTGATAGAATCAAATCCTGTTTACCCCAACTCTACCCCTCCTCAGACCCCCTCCTTTTTTGAAACAGTTCCCTGTTTCTTACTCTTTTTCCTTTGTTGCTGGAGAGAAGTTGCCATATTTAGACTGTGAGCTCTTAAGCCCAGCCAATGGGAAGAGGAGCCAGTGGGTGGGTGGGGTTTTTGCTTTAGGGTCTATATAAACTTGCTTTGAGCTATACACCCTTGCCTCCCTTGCCCTCACCATCTTGGGTGACGCTGGTGTGTCCCTTCTCATGAGAAAGCAATAAAACTCCTTTCTTAAGAAAAGTCTCTAACTGATTATTTTGGGGTCACAAACATCCCACACACTAGGAATAACCTGCAAAGCAGGCTATATAGGATATTTGCAAAGGTGGCAGAAGGATCAAAGAAGGGATAGAACTATTGCTCATCCTGGATAGGAGGATGGAGAAGAGGCTGTTGTTGTGTTTCTGGTTTCTTTGAAGATTTTTTGTTTTTTTGTTGTTGTTGTCTTCTTTTTTTTTAGCTTTTTGGAAGGCAGTTGGGGTTAAGTGATTTGCCCAAGGTCACAAGGCTAGTTTTTTTGTTAAGTATCTGAGGCCAGCTTTGAACTCAGGTCCTCCTGACTCCAGGGCCAGTGCTTTATTCACTGTGCCATCTAGGCACCCCTGGACAAGTTTAATGACAAGAATCTTTGGATAGAAAAATACAAAACAAGAATGATTAATAGGTGATGTGGTACAGGCTCTGGGAAACCCCTTGAACTCTGAATCTTCCCACTTGATGAGACATTTGCCTGAGGCCATAAGCCTTGCATTACAGGTATTCCCAAATATCTTTTACTCTTAACCTAGCTTAGCCCTTCATTGTCCAGCTGCTTCCCACTCTTGATCCTATCAAAATAGCTATACCCAAATCTGTTACCCTTAAACTAGCCTAGCTCTCCATTGTCTGTCATCTCCCAGGTAGCCTTTAGCTTTTTCCCACCCTTAATCTAATTCCTGGAGTCTGTCTCCTCAAGATCCTCCTTAGACTCCTCCTCAATACCCTCTCAAACCCTTCCTCTAGACCATCCCTAGATCCTCCCACAGTCTTTCTTTATATAAGATCCATCTTGCTTCCATGAAGGTACTGACTGGATCTAGAGCAGACTCAGTCTGTGTCAGATTATTCCCTTTGCCTGCTGGTCCAATACAAGAGTCACAAATACTTAGGCTCCTCAAGAGACTACCCATTCTGGAGAATCTTTAATAAACTTTGTTTTACTGTGGCTGAGAGAAGGTTTGAGTCGAATTCATTCAGCAGGACTCAGAGTATTGGTATTTTGGGGGCTCAAGCACCCTGAACCCCAAACCTCAACATAGGGAGTTGATAATGAAAATAAGGAAGAAAATAGTAAATGAGTTCTAGTCACCAGGCTCAGAAGAAGGTATTAAAAGAAATGAAAGATGTAATTGCTGAGTTCCCATAAGGAATTTTCAAAAAATCATTATAACTCAGTGTTAGAAATGCCATGGAAATAAGACATGCTTCTCCCAAATCCACCAGCACTGGTGTAGAATTTGGGGATTGTGGAATTTTGCTTGGAGAATTTTGGGAGGAAGGTACTTGAAAGGGGGGGAGAGTTAAATTCATATGGTATCCTCCGTCTTGGCACCATGTAAAGAGATTCTGGGGTGTCTAAGAGTTCTACTTTCCAGATAAGGGTCTTCTGTGTTAATAAGGATACTGGTTTGTGAAATAACCAGAGTTAAACATGCTACTCTCCTAACTGAAAAACTATTCTACTCCTAGATCTATTTCTTCTCAGAAAAAAGAAATCTAAGAAAAACGGCTTTTTTTCTGCTATTTTGTTTGAGTACTTGGCTCTGATCATTATAAACCCAACAAACAATTCTCTGCTACCCTTTTGCTTTACCCTATAGTATAGGTATGTCATTGTGTGACTCAGAGAGAGGCAGAATAGACATCTCTAGCCTCTTCTTTCAATTCTTGCCAGGAGGGAAAGCAGGAAGTTCGGACCAGAGGCCACTCTGCTGCCTTCAGAAAGAGTGGGTACTGGGCTAGGATTATATATGTCTGCTTCCCTTAAATATACTTAGTCTCAGGGATAAGGTTTTCAGTTCAATCTAACTTCTGATTGCTATTCATTTCAAAGGAGAATCAGGATTCCAAGCCTCAAAACTTGACCCCTCTCCCACCATATACCACTTCCATGAAGAATACACATAGTGAATAACAAAGAAACCCATTTATCCAAGTAGCAAAACAGAAATCAGAAAGACCATACATATGAATATACCAGACAATACATGCCTGTTGGATAAGGTTAATTTCTATATCCAACTCTGTGTATATGTATATTCTTCCCTCTTTGAACCAATTCAAATGAGAATGACTTAAATGCTTAAAGCATTGCCTACACCCTCCCCTCCCATATTCTCCTCCATTGTAAAAACACTTCCTGGTGTGTTTTATGAGAAATAATTTCCCCCATTCTTCTCCTCCCTTTGCTTTTCTCCCAATGCATCCCTCTTTCTCATCCTTTCATTTTAATTTTGATATCATTGTACCATAATAGACTCACACAATGCCTTCTATTGAATAGACTCTTTTCAACTGCCCCGATGATCATAAAATTCTTAGGGATTACATGTATCATCTTCCCATATAAAAATCTAAACAGTTTAATCTTGTTAAGTCTCTTATGAATTCTCACTTATGTTTACCTGCTTATGCTTCTCTTGAATCTTGTGTTTGAATGCCAAATTTTCTATTCAGCTCTAGTTTTTTCATCAGAAAGGCTTGAAATTCCTCTATTTCATTAAATATCCATCCCCCGTCCCTCCCCCCCCCCAAGATTATATTCAGTTTTTCTGGGTAAGTTACTCTTAATTGTAATACTATATCCTTTGCCTTCAAGAATATCATATTTCAAGCCCTCCATTCCTTTGTCATGGCATCTGCTAAATCTTGTGTGATCCTATGTCTCCATGGTATTTGATTTCTTTCTGAATGATATTAGTATTTCCTGCTTGACCTGCGTGCTCTGAAATTTAACTATAATATTTCTGGAAATTTTCATTTTGGTATCTCTTTCAGGAGGATTCTTTTTCTACTATGCTCTCTGGTTCTAAGATATTTGAGCAGCTTTCTTTTGTAATTTCTTGAAATGTCTCATGTCTGATTACATTTTTTTGATCATGGCTTTCACATAGTCCAATAATTCTTAAATCATCTTTCCTTGATCTATATTTTATGTTTTCTTCTTTTTTTAATTCTTTTGACCCTTTTAAAATTGTTTTTTGATGTATCTTGGAGTAGCAAGGGCTACCTCTAGCCTGTAGCATTGGGGTATTTTGTTGTGTGGCTTGAAGGTAGCCAAGATAGGCATTTCTAGCCTCTTCTCCCCCACTTGATACTTTATTTTCTGGCTAGGAAGAGGAGCAGGAGGGAAGAGGCCTCATTACTCTGCTTTCCTCAGAGAGAGGGAGTATTGGGCTAGAATTATATCTATCTAATCCTTTAAATAATATTACTCCAGGGAATGTAGTTTTCAGGTTCAAGCTAACTTCTGATCACTTTTTTATTTTTGGGGAGAAATAGGGCCCCAAACTCCAGACCTAAGGCTTGACCCCTTTCCCATTAAATAATAGTACCACAGTGAACATACATAGCACTTAACTAAGAAACTCATTTATCGAAATCAGTAGTAAAATAGAAGTCAGAGAAAGTATACATATGAGAATATATACCAGACAATACACAATGAAGGAAATCTGTTGGGAGCAAGGTAACTCAGTTCAGCCAAGACAGTTCTAGATCTCACCCAAGGGAAATTTCCCTGAAGTCTCTTCTATAGCAAGTAGGAGATAGTGACATGATGGAAACTGTATACTCCTTTCATGTCAACTTCTTCCCAGTCTTTTCCTTCAGCAACTTGAAGTGGACCTGTCTGCACTGTTGCCCATGCCAGTGGGCTCTCCTGGAGCCCATATCATTGCTACTCTACTAGCTGTTGCCTTCTTGGAGCCTTCTCAGAGCTGAAAGTCAGAAGTGCCCGAAGTGACTGCAAAACCCAAGGGCCAAAGAGATTCAAAGAGAAATGAACAGTTCTCTCTCCTTTTCTTGCCAGCTCTGCCTTACCCCTTACACAGGCACAAGACATTTGTTTTTACCAGTAAGAACAGAGTCCCATACCATTGAGCCTTAGGTCTGGGGTTATACTAGTTCATTGGTCAAGACTTAGAAATAAGCTTCTGACTCCTTGTGGGATGGCTTTCATACTTAGCCCACAGGGAACCTATATCAATGGCCCTTAGACAAAGTAAGTCTTGAGGACAGCTCCACTATTATCTTTTTAAGAGAAAAACAAGCTTAACCTACATGACAAAAACCTTACTATATCCTTTGGAGGCAAGGTTTTGAAGGTCTTCTAGACTACTTTCCACCACTTATATAGCCTCAGTGTAGTTATTAGTTAACCCTAACCTTAGGGATAGGGAAGCATGGCAATGGAAGAGGAAAAGAAAAACAAAAATAGAAAGCTAGAAAAGAGAAAACAGTCAATATGCCCCATAGCAGAGTGACAGAATATGGAGAACAGAGACCAGAAATCCCAGGCTTTGCCACCCCATCAGAAAAGCTGAGTACTACTAGATCTTAATGATCTCATCCATTTGGTGGGGAATGCCAAATTTTCACAGACCCCAGTTAGTCTCTTACTATAAAATGATGATGAGGAAGAGAAACACCAGGAACATCAGGACTATAATGCACATAGTGATAATTCTGGCTCAGTTAATAATTTTAATCACAGGACAAGAATGACTTACTTTATATGTTGCCATTGTCTATCCTTCTTTCTCAGAGAGGACCAATGACATCATGAGGGTAATAATGTCTTGACTTGTACTGAGTTGGATTTAAGTGAGGCAGAACTATGCAAAGTCAAAGCCTCACTCTCTCCTCCAGAGTCATCAAAGTCCAGTGGCAAGACAGAAATCAAGATAACTGGTGATGGCTGGGATGCAATGGGTGACCTTGATCTTTCTAAATTAAGGTCTTTCCCATATCTCAGTTTGTCTGAGGCAATATCTATTCAATTACTAAGGGTAAGATAAGAATTGAGCCAAAAGATGGCCTAATTTACCATCACAAAAATATCACTCTGGAAAGGGAAGATGCTCAGATAAGATAGCTAAGACATTATTACATGTCACCTGTCCCAATGCCAGGGTCAATACTTAAACTCACTTTCTATTATCTCAATTCAGTATTCACTGATTCCACCAACCAGGACTTGCCACTCCCTGAGACCCTTTGGGGGATTGTAGTGCTGATGCAATATTTACAAATTCCCATTCTCATTACAGGGATTAGGGGAGAATATCAAATATTTGTCCATTTTAGAGGCCTCTGATAATGGATTCCCACCCCCTTCCATAGGGATAGATAAAAATTTTTGCCTCCTCCTACCACCAGAAGACAATGTAACCCACAACATCTTCAACCCTTGGTTCTTTAAAGCCTTTCTGAGGAGTTTTCCATGGACTTCTAGGTACTATACTAGTTTTGTGTAATGGAAATGGGAATTTGAAGATCTTCCCTGCCTCCTTAATAGACATAGGGGAGAGTTTGAAGACTTCCCCTGCTTTGAAAGTAAACTCTGCCTCCTAATGGGCTGAATGTAATCACAGGGAGCCTGTGATGGAGGGAATTTGCTAAAGGGTGGAGCAGAGCCCACAGGAAGCTTCCCTGCTGTGAAGATAAACTCTGCCCTCTAATAGTCTGAATGTAGTCACATGGAGCTTGTGATGGGGGGAGTTTGATGAAGGTAAGCAGAACCCACAGGAAACTGGTTCAGAGCTAGCCAGACACTGGGGAAAACAGGATGCTCATTAAGGATATAGAGAGGTATGTGAGTAAACATTAATTTTGTATTGGTTTGTGGGAAGGCTAAAGGATGGAATGGCTTTCAGTGTTATTATGGCTTCTGAATATATTTGGTGCTATGATGGAATTGGCTTACTGGTTTTGGGATTCGGTTCTCTGCTGTCTAAATAAATGTTTCAGTTCTGTTCTCTACCTGGAGAATCTGGTATATTTTGTGATCAAATGTCATGTGATACTTATAATCACATTTTTTCTTGGTGCCAAATAGTAATCAGAATGAATTCAATTACCTGGATCTATATTCCCAATGATGTTGCACAGTTCTCTTTCTGTGACCCAGGAAAGGGTTAAGTGTTGGTTCCTATTTCAAAGTGTAGCTTGAAAACCTACTTCTCTTTGATCACTGAAGTGACCCCTTTTCCCTTAGACAGATTTTGGGGAGAAATTTTCCATTCTCTTTCTGTCCATTTGTCTTTCTACTTCAAGAACTTTGGCTGGGGTTCAAGGAGTAGAAGGAGAAGTGGTTTTCTGCCAGCAGCCTTTCTTTAAGAGATTATCAATCTTTCTAGCTCAGGTACAGCATTCTTTTGGCTGCTTGGGTACATTCGGCTTACAGGTTGGCAGATTTAAAATTTCTCTACACAGACAGACAGAATATACAAAAAAAAATCTGCAACAGGGCAAAAGGAAGAAGGTTTCCTCTTTTCTACCTGCCAGTATCTCAGAGACAGGATATACACAAAACAATACACCACACAGACAGTGACATCTAGCAACAATCCACAAACAAATAGACAGTTTAAGATACAGTAACACTTTAACAGCAAACACAAAATTCAGAAGAGGGAAAAGAGAAAAAAAAAACAGAAATGGGGCACTAACGTCCTGACCTTGGAGGCCTGTAGGGGCTGTACCGCCATGTCCAGCTTAGCCTCCTACTTTTACCTGGGGCCAAGGGACAGAGTCTCAGTGATCACCCCCTAGGCACTTTTACAGATCATGAGTACTCACCTAACAGAACACTCTTGGATTGAATTGAAAGAATTTGGATAGGACTCAGGTTCTGGTCCCCTCAGGGAAGCAATGCGAGCCAGGGCCAAGGAATTGCACTCGGTGGCCTCCGCTAAGTCATACTGCTCTCCTGGCCCTCCAGGGAGCCTGGTCCAGCTTTCAAAACAGAGCCAAAGGCTATCTCGGTGGAACCTCCAATATGTAATGGACACCTGAGATATAACAGGACAGCTAGGCCAATTATTATTTGATAGGAGTGTTTATTAACCGGCCGGGACTGCCTCTACCGAAAGACAGCCCTGAGCTTTCTGTTAGACATAATTTTATAGACAATGTGATTGCTAGCAACAGAATATCAGCATTGTGTCTATTGAAGCAAAACATTCTCAGTATTATTCTTATTGAAGCAAAACATTCTCAGTATTATTCCTATTGAAGCAAAGTATTCTCAGTATTATTCCTATTGAAACAAAGCCTTAGTATTATTTCTACTGAAGCGAAGTGAAGCCATAGTCCCTTAGCAAAGCCTTGGATACAAACATAAACAGACCTGAGTCCGTGGGAATCTGTGGCATGTTTTTAGCAACAGAGGTGAAACATTTCTTTACTATTGGAGCCTATTAGGTGGTTTCCAAGGAACCCAGTAGGGGTCCCCTCTAGCAGGTTTAAAGGGGCTCTAGGGCATAATTTCTGGTGGGCACTTCAATATGGAGGGGCCTTATCAGTTCAAGGTTACAGTAATCAAAGGCTATGATGGGCCTGTCTGTACTGTTGCCCATGCCAGTGGTCACTCTCCTGGAACCCACATCATTGCCACTATACTATCTATTGCCATTTTAGCCTATACTACCGCTTATTGCTATTAGGACAGGAACTACTGACCATTTTGCCACCTGCTGCCCTTGGAGCCTATAACACTACACATTGCTGCTGGTGGCTATAATATCACCTGCTCTGCTAGGGCCTCAACACAACAGAAGGCATTGACATTGCCATCTTATCCTGGGGCCAGAACGCTAACTCACTGACTCACTATTGCCTTGTTCACACATTGTTGGCAGCTGCCATCTCTTCCCATTGAGCCACAATGTACAACCCAATTTCTTATCATATCTCATCATGTTTACACTATGATGTTAACACCTTATGCCATCAATTCTGCTCCTTCCTCCTGCCTTAGGAAGAAAAACTGAACTTTAGTCCCATGGCTCTCCTAGGCTCAAGTAGATGAGCACTGGGCAAAGAATACTGCACTTGATTAGAAATGCTCAGAAACAAGTAAATACTTATTATTGAAATTGCAGGGGAGGGAGACAGAGAGAGAGAGACAGAGAGACAGAGAGAGACAGAGAAAGAGAGAGACAGAGAGAGAGAGACAGAGAGAGAGAGAGAGACAGAGAGAGAGGGGGAGAGAGAGAGAGAGAGAGAGAGAGAGAGAGAGAGAGAGAGAGAGAGAGAGAGAGATTGAGAGCAAGATCCAAGGTTAGAATTGAAACTTCTCTCCCCAAAGAACTGGTTTAACACAGAAGGTTCCACACAAGATGTGTTATCAATTTAGGACAATTTATAGCTTGTACAGGGGTGAAAAGTAAGGTTTTCTTTTTAATCTTCCAAAAAAAAAACCCAAAGAAGGTATAGCTATTTTTACCTCCTGGAACTATTTAACATTCTGATTATTAGCAAAATGTTGCATAGTTAGGAAAAATAGCTTCTTAGTCTTAAAATAATATTTTGAGTTTCTAAGGCCAATCTGCTG
This sequence comes from Petaurus breviceps papuanus, assembly GCF_028583685.1. Classification (NCBI taxonomy): domain Eukaryota; kingdom Metazoa; phylum Chordata; class Mammalia; order Diprotodontia; family Petauridae; genus Petaurus; species Petaurus breviceps. The sequence goes on along the minus strand of NW_027187380.1, from coordinate 28,188,522 downwards.
GCTCAATAACTATTAGCACTTTTTATATCTTTATCAGGTGCAAATAAATGTATAAGTATTATACAGGTAAAAGAGAGACAAGTTTTTGGTTTTTTTTGCTTTTTGTAGGGCAACTGGGGTTAAATGACTTGCCCAAAGTCACATGACTAGTAATTGTGTCAAGTGTCTGAGGCTGGATTTGAACTCAGGTCCTCCTGACTCCAGGTCTGCTGCTCTATGCACTGCACCACCTAGCCACCCCAAGATATATCTTTTAACATTTCTTTTAACCTATTTCAATGACAGAAAATTCTGCTCTTTGTGTTACAATGAAGGCTCCAAGTCTCTCTAGGGAATAATTCATAGGAGACATAATTGCCATAGGCTTGATTTTCAAATTTTGCTGTTCTTTTTGTGTCACCTTTATTACACTCCTACTCTTCATTGGGAAAGGATCATCTAGGGTTCTTTAGGGTAGAGATCCTATCTTATAGCTTATTTTCTGCTCATTCATCACTTACCCCACCCTCCCCCATCCAGACCATCACATAACATATTGACTTGTAGATAGCAGGTCCTATCCCAGTCCTATCATTCAACCAAAATTGCTTACTAAAAAGTTACCAATGATCTCTTAATTGCCAAATCCAATGGATTATTTCAATCTACACCAGTATCCAGTCCTAGAGGCAACTAGGAAGCACAGTGGATCTGGAATCTGGAAGACCTGAGTTCAAATCCTGCCTCAGATACTTATTACCTGTGTAGCAGTGGGCAAATCACTTAATCTCTCTTACCCTCAGTTTCATTAACTGTAAAATGAGGATAATGATGGTGGTAGGGAGACAATCTGGAAATGTCAGTGAGGAGCAAAGAGTATTCCAGTTCTTCCCCCTCAGATAGTAAGCTGTTAGTGAGTAAAAGTGAAAACAGTACTGGAAAGGGAGACCAAGAAGGTTGTGTCATCAAGAAGGAGTCAGTTCTCAATGAGTTAGAAAATGGAAAAAGTAGAAAAGGAAAAGATTTAACATGAAAGCAGGTTTTTTTGATTATAGAGTAGATATTCTAGAAAGTGCAAAAATACAAAAAGCATTTACTATGTGCCTCACAGGGTTGTTGCGAAGATTAAATGAGATAATACTTCTATATAACAGGAATTTTTACAAAAGGAATATTTATTTCCAACAGCTAATCATAAATATATAAACTTACTCCTCTTGCCAGTGACCTAGTCTTGCCACCTTGGTCCCTGGAGAGGGGAAGCAGGTTTTCCATAGAGCATAGTCCTATTTTCTTCCAAAACCTCACTTGAGGCTTAATTCCCAGGTACTGTGGCTTCTTTGGGCTTTCAAGCCAGGTGGGTGCACAACCTTGCCTGCAATGCTGGCTCCAAGGTCACCATGGTTTGAACTCTTGGGTCCTATGAGGATCACTTTTGGAACCTGAAACTAAGGACACACAACACATAACAGAAACAAAGACCACCAGGCTCATTTCTTGGAGCTGGGGTGTAAAAGAGGTAGTCAGAGAAGTCAAGTCTTCCCCCTCTTAATGGTTTAGCTCATGGCTTCCATGTAAAGCAGATAGGAGTCCTGGAAATAGTGAAGCTGAAAGAGAGCAGATGGTTCATTCTCAACAATTTTAAGGATAGGCAACAATCAAAAGAAGCTATCCTACCCATATAGTAGGTGACACAGAGGGGTCCTTGTTAAGCAAACTGGGCATGCTCAAAAAGCCTCTTTTCAATGATGTCTTCATGTTAGAAATGGGCATGGTCAAGTCACAGGTAAAGCACTTTGCACAATGTCTGGCACATAGTATGTGCTTTTTGTACTCTTTTTTTTTTTTTTTAAAGCAATCAGGGTTAAGTAACTTGCTCAAGGTTACACGGCCAGTTTTTTCTGGGTGTGTTGCTAAGTATCTGAGCCTGGATTTGATTCCCAGGTTATCCCGACACTGGAGCCGGTGCTCTTACTTGCTGAGCCACCTGGCTGTCTGTAATGGAAATGCAAACTTAAAGATCTTCCCTGCCCCTAGGCTAGAGTGCACCTGGAGCCTGGGGAGGGAGGCTTGTTTTTCAGTAGATACTTTTTGATTGGCCAGTGGGTCAAAAAGGTTGTTACATTCTCTGAGCCAGGAGAAGGCTATATAAGCCCTGATGTGTAGCTTTGTTTTTGGGACTCACTTTGAGAAGTATTCTGTGATTTGATCTGAATTCTGGGAAGCCGTTGTTGAGAGTCCCCCGGCTTTGAAAAACCCAGAATGTGGAAACCCAGATGTTGACTGGGTATGGATGTAATGGTTGGACAGTTTGGAAATCTGTCTACTTGATGTTTCTGTCTTGATAATTATGCCTGTATACTTTGAGGTTCAGGGTGCTGACCTTTTCTCCTGAACAAGGTAAATGATATATGTCTGACTGATTAAAGTAAGCTTGTTAACCCATTTTGAGTTGCTTTCCTTTAACAAAGCAGATCCAAGAACCTGTATTGCTAGCAGCCACCCTGGGAACGCTGGGGTGCTTGCTGCTACACTGTCCCACTTTTTGCACTCTTTAGGAAATCTACTCTATAGTCAAAAAACCTGCTTTCATTTTAAATCTTTTCCTTTTCTACTCTTTCCATTTTCTGACCCATTGAGAATTGATACCTTTTTTGTTCGTTCGTTTGTTTTTTGCTTTTTGGAGGGGGGAAGGCAGGGCAGTGGGGTTAAGTGACTTGCCCAAGGTCCCATGGCTAGTAAGTGTTAATGTCTGAGGCCAAATTTGAACTCAGGTCTTCCTGACTCCAGGGCCAGTGCTCTATTCACTGCGCCACCTAGTTGCCCCATGAACTGACCCCTTCTTGATTGCACAACCTTCCTGATCTCCATTGCCAGTACTACTTTCACTTTTATTTACTCACTATCTGGGGTGGGAGAACTGGAATACTCTTTGCTCCTCACTGACATTTCCAGATTGTTTCTCTACCACCATCATTTTATCCTCACAGCAACACTGAGATGTAGATGCTCTTATCACCCCTATTTTACAGGGAACTGAGGCAGGCAGAGGTTAAGTAACTTGCCCAGAGTTACATAGCTAGAATGTGTCTGAGGTTGAATTTGAACTCAGATCTTCTTGACTTTGGATTCAGTATTCTATCCACTGAACCACCTTATGGAGGTTTTTTCTAGGTATTTTCTATCTGTAACTTTCCAGGTTTGGTGTTTTTATCTCCAGTTCTCTAGATGACTGAGACTTCCTTGCCTTTGATCATCAGGGCAGAAAATAATCAAATCCATCAAATTATACCAAATACCCTTCCCTATGTAAAAAAAACAAATGAACAAACCTAAGTTCCCTGATCCTGGAATGGCCATGACTTCAAGTTCCTCGGAAGCATTGACCTGGAGCTCTAAGTGAAAAGTGTACACAACAATGTACCAATTACTGGGAGCAGAATCTTGCTATGCCGTCCTGGACTCCATCTTTCTGACAGAGCTGAAATACCATTGTGCCTAAGTTTCCCAGAAAAGTTATCTTATTGTATGCTTTCCCTACTCTTCCCAGTCTCATTTTGCAGGAGTTAATTCCACCCAGTAGGAAATTGGTTTGCTGTCCTTGTGTTAAGGTGTCAGTTCAAGTGCCAATGTGAGGAGATTAAATATCTGTCCTAGTTTTGAGATATAAGGTTTAGCCTCATTGCAAAGGGGAGGTCAGTGAACTGCCCTACTGCCTTTCCATTGCTCATCCTGCCTACCACCACTTTGGCTATCTCCAATTAAAACCAAATGGGATTTGCTTTTGGGTTTACTTCAAATATGTCAAAAAAAATAACTATTTCTAAATTCTCAGTTTCAGACTCTGAATTGCTTTAAAATTTCTGTGTTTCTGCTTAGTGCTTCACCATCCTTTTAGTTACCGATTCTGTAACCTTAGGTTTAGTAAATGAAATATTAGATCACAGTTAATTGGGAACATCCAGCTAGTTGGAAAATCCTCAAAGGCTATGACAGCTTGTTCCTAGTGATCCTATCAGCCTATGTACCTTGCAAATGCTATGTCCCATGCCTGAAATACTTTTCCTCCTCACCTCTGCTGCTTGGAACCCTTAGTTCCCTTCAAAGCTCAGTTAAAGTACCACCTTCTACAAGGCTTTCCTTATCTCCCTCTCTCCCAGTTGTCATTGTGACCCCTGAAACTACTCTCTATTTTTTTTTTACTTACATATTTGGTCCATATTGTTTCCCCTTAGTAAAAGGCAGTAAACTTCTTGAGGGAAGGGTTAGTTTCATATATTTGTGTGTGTGTTTCTATAGTCCATCACAGTTCCTGGCATGTGAAATATGCTTAATAATGTTTGTTGCATTGAACTCAATTATGCTTGACTTTGCCTTCTCTTACTCACTCCTCATATTGTTATAACCACCATTTTGTAAACATCCCCCATCCCTCTCTATCTTGGGTAAGTTCGCCTAGAAGACTTCCCCAAACAAAGTCAGCCTAAAAGACTTGCCCAAACCTGCCAACAAAGCCCAACCTGCCCAAACCCACCACCTGGAACCCATTACCCCTCTTCACCCACCCCGTTCTCAGAACAGACTTGGGGACTTTCCAGTTGGACAACAAACAGGCCATTAGGCAACGAGCTGATTGCTACCCTTTGACTTCTGTATTTTCCTTGCTTACTCATAATAACTTTCAAGTTGTGGTTTCCCCTTGGTAACAGTTATATTGTGGCTTTTGTCTATATAAGCCCCAAGGATATGCATCTCGGGGCTGCTTGATTTGGATTGTGTTCACCCCTTGCAGTCTCCAGCAATTAAAAACTCAACTTAAAATGATTAATGGTCTCGATATCTGATTTCTTGGTACAACAATATCTAATAAGTCTTTCAATAAGTCCCCTTAGTATTAAAACTGTGCTTTTTAAACCTGCTTTTACTTTGTGACTGAATGCTGGAAACTTACCCTCCTGAACCTTAGTAGTCCTCACAAGCTACCTATGCAGATGCTTTCCAGATCTAAAAATCACATGCCTTTTGGACATCTCAAGATGAATGTTCCATAGGTACCTCAATCTCAACATATCCAAAACAAAACTTATTACCCTCCCCTCCAAACCCTCCCTTTTTCTTAAATTCCCAGGTTAGTGTTAAGGGCACTTACATCCTCCCAGTCACACAGCCTAAAAACTTTAGTATTTCAATAACTCCTTGATTATACTCACCTCACATACCCAATCTGTTACAAAATCTTATTTTTACATTCACAACATCTCTCATATACATCCTCTTCTCTCTAGTCACACAGCCACCAATACAATTCAGGCTTTCACCACCTCAGGCCTGAACTATAATAACCATTTCATTGGTAAAATGATTTTCCTATTGTGTCATTCAATGAACTCTAGTAGCTCTCAATCGAATCTCAATTTGATCTCCAGGATCAAATATAAAATCATCTGTTTAGCATTTTAAAAGCCCTTTAAAACCCCTTCCAATCTTTCCAGTTTTCTCATACTTTTCTCTCACCCCCCACCTCAACTCCCATCCAGCAACACTGGCCTACATGCTTTTCCTAGCACAGGACACTTCATCTCCTCACTCTGTTTTTTCTTTCTTTTTCAGGCAATGGGGTTAAATTACTTGCCCAGGGTCACACAGCTAGTAAATGTCTGAGGCTAGATTTAAAACTCAGATCCTTCTGATTCCAGGCCTGGTGCTTAATCCACTGAGTCACCTAGCTCTGTGGCTCACTCTGTCTTTTCACTCACTGTTCTTCATTTCTGGAATGCATTGTCTGCTCACCTGATTTCTTTCAATGATCATTTCAAGTCTCACCTTCTGAAGGAGGCCTTTTCCAGTTCTCCAACCCTAGGCCTTTCCTTCTAAGAGTAAAACATACATTTGTACTTAATTATATGCATAGTTTCTCCCCCATTAGAATGTGAGCTCCTGAAGAACACAAGTGTATTTGCCTTTCTTTGTGTCCTCAGCATATAATACATTGCCTGGAACAAAGTAAACACTTAATGCCTATTGACTTTACTTGATTGTCATCCTTCCTTTGTTTTCAAAGAGGACCAAGGCCACCACTTGGTGATGTCTTGATTTGTACATTAATTGGATTTAAGTGAGACAAAGTTTTACAAAGTCAGCAACATCATTCTCTTCCGAGAGTCGAAGAAGTCCAGTGCCAAGACAAAAGTCAAGAAGACTGGTGATGGCCCAGGAAGCAATGGATGAACTGGGTGTTTTCAGTGCCTCACCAAGTTCTAAGTGCTCCACATTTCCTGCTTCAACTACCTTTGTGCTCATTGAAACAAATTGTTCTCATCTGTATATTGCACTGTGGGAAGGATTCACATGCTTAGGGTAGACATCCCTTAACTCACAGACAACTTGATGGGTTTCAGGCCTGTTAATTACCCTCAGTCTGGTCTAATGGTTTTACTGGAGTGAGGCCAATACAGATTCTTAGAGCCACAGGTTAGAGTTAGGTGACAGGTGTACACCAAAGTTGAATGAGCAGCCCTGAAAAGGGCTTAGCAAACTCTCGTACCAGAAGTGCTAGTCTTCCCTGATCAACCTATACAGACAGAGAGGTTGAGGAAGAGGGAAGAGTAAAGAATGACTATGAGTTTATGAACATGAGCAGCTAGGAAGATGGTGATAACCTCAACACAACAACAGAAGTATGGAAGGAGTGGGTTTTGGTGAAAAGTGGTGGGAGTAAGAAGCTAGAAAACTTATCCTGCCTTCAAGGAGCTAAATAAGAGTCTATTAGATTCTTCACCGTGTGAGGGTTGGGTGAAAGGTGGACACCAAAGATGGATGAGCAGCTCCAAAAGGGCCCAGCAAGCTCTCACACTAGTCAAATGCTTTGTTAAGATTTGAAGATGGAGTGAAGAGGTAGGGGACTATAGAGGTGGAATTTTACATAAATGTTAGACTATTGATAATATTTGCTAAACTATTTTTACCTTTTACTTTTTTATTTTTTGTTACAAGGGATAGCTATTGGGGTGAGGAAGGCATTATTTAGAAATTAAGGCAATATAAAAACTTAAAAAAAACTTTTGGAGGGGTGGGTGAAGTGAAAGGTGGGGGAGTGAGGGGAGAAGATAAGGTAAAAGGGATAGAGTAAAAAGAGAGGTTGAGAAAGAAAATAGTGAATAAAAATAAGATGAAGGGAAAGTCACAGATGTTAATTATAGCTTTGAATGTGAATGGAATGTTTATAGCAGGTCTCTTTGTGGTGGTAAAAAACTGAAAATTACAGGAATCTCCATCAATTGGGGAATGGCTGAACAAGATGTGGTATGTGGTTGTGAGGGAATACTACTGTGCTATAAGAAATGATGAGCTCAATGATCTTAGAAAAGCATGGAAAGACTTGTAGGAAATGATTATTGGGAGCCAAAGAGGCCTGATCCAAGACTCAGATAGTTACCTTAATAATAGTGGCCTTTTCATATCAAAGACCTCTTTGAGATGAGACTTTTTGTTAAAACTCCTGAGTTCTTTGTTATGGGTTACACTTAAAAAGATGGTGTTTTGAGTTCTGAGACCAATAGGCTTTGCTCCAAGACTTTAGTTGTTCAAAACCAAAATATTTGAATTCTTAGGTAGTCAGGTCCTATGCAGATGTACTTGATGATGTGGCTTTGGTTTTCAGGCCTCAAAGCCAGCTCTCAAGAGCATCCTTTCTAATGTGACTGCTTATGAAAAGAGTTAACTGACCCTTCCTAAGACTCTCTAGCACTTAGAGAACAAATCCTTATCAAATTATCTATTTTGTGCTACTTCCAGGATACAACAGACTAAGGTGATGATAAGAAAACTTGAGTCCCTTTCCTTTGTCTCAGTGCTCTATAAAACCCTTGTTCTGAGAATCAATAAATGGAGTTCATGGTTCTTCTTTGAACTACCCACATGGCCTGGTCATTTCTTATTCACATCTCTGAATCATGCTTAGTGCTGGACACTGAGTAGCCCACAACAAATGATGAAGAGAAAAATAAGCAGAATCAAGAGAATATCATATTTATACAGGAACAGCAATATTGTTCTAAGAACAAATTTGAGTCACTGTCATTTTGACTAATATAAATATATAAATTAAAAATAAAGGACATATGAAGAAAGACACTATCTGTATCCAGATAAAGAACTGACAAACAAGAATGTATTGAATTATTTTACATATATATACTTATGTGTATATAATGGTAGCCACGGGTAGGGGGGAGAATGGCAGGAAGAAAAAAAGAAATTTACATGATAACTGGTGTACATTTGGAAGGAATACCAAGTTGAATGTGGCATAGAAATGTTTGTTTGTTTGTTTTGTTCTGTGAATTGAAAATAAATTTTTAAATTTTATTTATTTTTTTAAATTTATTTATTTACTTTTAGTTTATAACATTCAGTTCCACAATCCTTTGAGTTTCAAATTTTCTCCCCCTCCTTTTCCTTCCCCCTCCCTCCATGACGGCATGCAATCAAATATAGGATCTACAAATACCTTCACATTAAACATTAGCCAGGTTGTAAAGAAGGATTATAACCAATGAAGTGAACAATGAGAAAGAGGAAACAAAATTAAAAAAAAGAGAGAAAGAGCAAGTAGTTTCCATCAGTCTGCATTCAGACTCTGTAGTTCTTTCTCTGGATATGCATATCTCTTTCTATTATGAGTCTTTTGGAGTTGATTACAGCATTGCATTGCTGAGAGGAGCCCAGTTTATCAAAGTTAGTCATCACACATATATTGTGTCGTTATTGTGTACAAATTTGTCCTGGCTCTGCTCTTCTCACTCAACATCAGTTCATATGTCTCTCCAGGTTATTATGAAGTCCTTCTGCTTCTCATTTCTTATAGCATAATAGTATTCCCTTAGAGTCATATACCACAACTTGTTTAGCCATTCCCCAATTGATGGGCATCCTCTTGATTTCCAATTCTTTACCACCACAAAAAGACCTGCTATCAATATTTTTGTACATACAAGTCCTTTTCCCACTTCTATGATCTCTTTGGAATATAACCCAGAAGTGGTATTGCTGGGTCAAAGGGTATGCACTTATTTATAGCCCTTTGGACATAGTTTCAGATTGCTGTCCAGAATGGTTGGATCAGTTCACAACTCCACCAACAAAGCATTAGTGTTCCAATTTTTCCACATCTGTATCAGCAATGCCATACTCACAATGCCTATAGAGATTACAAATATGCTGATATAATTATCCATCACAAAATACATCAGGTTTGCCATTTGGGGAAATAAACTAGAAAATTTATTAAGATACCAAAAGACTGAATCCCAAAACCAGAAAGTGAAAGCCATCAGAGTAGTTATGACATTGGCACAGGTAGATAAAGTAGAAAGCACCCACATTTTCAAGCCTTTAAAACAGAACAGGCTACCTCAGGCAAAGGTCCTCCTCTCCCCACTCACAGCAACCACCCAGCGTCCAGAAAGCGCGCTCCCAGCAGCTCCGGCCCCTGGCAGTCCTCAGCAGGAGTCCTAACTCAAAAAAAAAAAAAAAAAGGCAACCGCTGCCAACTGCCAACCGCAGGACCGTTAGCTCAGCTTTTCACTTTCTCTTGCTCTGCTATGTCAGCACGTCCATGGGGCATGGGAGATCTTTAAATCCCATAACCCTTACAACATCCTCTCCAACATTTATCATTTTCCTGTTTTGTCATCTTAACCAATCTGGCTGGTGAGATGTGGTACCTCAGAGTTGTTTTGATTTGCATTTCTCTAATCAATATTGATTTAGAGCATTTTTTCATATGCTTATAGATATCTTTAATTTCTTCCTCTGAAACCTTCCAGTTCATATCCTTTGACCATTTATCAACTGAGAAATGACTTGTAGTCTTATAGATTTGACTCAGTTCTCAGTTTATTTTAGAAATGAGGCTTTTATCAGACATTGGTTGTAAATTTTCCCCCCAATTTTCCACTTTCCTCTTAATCTTGGTTACATTGGCTTTATTTGTACAGAAACTTTTCAATTTAATGTAATCAAAATTATTCATTTTGTATTACATTATGCTCTCTAACTCTTGTTTGGTCATAAAATCTTCCCTTTTCCATAAACCTGACAGGTAAACTGTTCCTTGCTCTCCCAGATTAGTTATAGTATCAGCCTTTATACTTAGATTGTGCACCCATTTCGGCTTTATTTTGATATAGGGTGTAAGATGTCTCTGCCCAGTTTCTACCATACTAAATTCCAGTTTTCCCAGCAGTTTTTGTCAAATAGTGAGTTCTTATCCCAGTAGATTATTATAATCGAGTGCTGTGTGTCACGAACCTAATCCATTCCACTGAATCTACCACTCTATTCATCAGCCAGTACCAAGCAGTTTTGATGACTGTAATAAAAAAATTTTTTTTAATGGTACAAAATGACTTTTCAATTGTATTGAATGAAGGCATGAATTTCTCCGCAGAAATTGACTAGGAAGCACCTACTTGGACTAGTTAGCTTTACTGGATTATCTTTATTCTGTAGTGGGAGGTGTCCCTAGGAAAGGTGAAGCTGGCCAGGCTCCCTGACACTTTTCCTCCAGCACGTGCCACTGTACCCTCCCTCCAGCCCCCAACTTCGCCCATCCTTTCCTTAAGCCTGCGCGCTCCGCCCTCTACCCCTCCCTTCCCAAAGTTGTTCTAGTGGGCCAGGCCTGAATACGAAAGAAAAATGGAGGAGCTGCTGAAGCGGGAGCTGCAGAGCTCCACCGTTAAAGCCACCGGCCACTCGGCCGGCGGGTGCATTAGCCAAGGCCAGAGTTACGACACCGACAGAGGCCGGATATTTGTGAAAGTGAACCACAAGTCAGAGGTCAGAGCTGGAAGGCGACTTTCTCCTTTGCCTCCTTTCTTTTACTTCTTAGGGCAGGGGGTTGGGGCGGGGAGCCGTGCTGGGCAGGGGGCAGAGGACAGGACTGGGGTTGGCAGTGCAGGCTCCGTAGCCAACGGGGCTCCCCGCCCTACGGGCCACCCTTGGCTTTTCTACTGAGGTAGGTGGTGGTGCGGTCCATCCGGGTTCCCAGGAGGCCTCTGCGTGGATCCCTTCCCGGGCCCTGCCTACGAAGAAACAATGGCCACCTTTCCAGGTCCGGGAGAGCTCTGCCAGTACTGAGGGACGTCCAGACCCAGCCCTCTGCTCTTTTTATTGCACTTTTGGGAGCTGTCCCTTCCCTTTTCGTCCCCTTCTTTCTCCTCCCTACCCCTACTCCCACCCCCACCCCCACCCCTATCGTCACCTCCACCTCCACCTCTCGCAGTATAGTGAATTTAACTGATTAAATTCTTGTTGCAGAATTGGGAAGGAGGAACCTTGTCAATAAAAATCTACTCCTTCCCGAGAACAATCTAAATGCAGTTTTGTGGGCAACCTGTGATCTAGTAAGGGAAGAGAAGGGGCGGGGGTTGGGGGGGTAGAGAGGGAGAAATTAGACATAGAAAAAAGAGACTTTTCTTCCTTTTTCTCTTTTTTATCCCTTTTTATCCTCCCATCTTCCTCATTTCCAATCTGCTCCCTTCTCTCATTTATTAGAGAAAATAATTTAGAATTATTACATTTTTGTTTCCTTGGCAAGCATCCTTTCCCTCAATAGTACATTTATTCTCAAGCACAGTTTCAGTTTCATATGCTAATACAAACACAGCCCTGCTTGTCTGTGTCACTTGAACTTCTTTCTGCACTCCAATGTGTATTTTGAAATACTTCCCAAGAATGTATTCCAAAGATATGTTTTGGGAAATTGTGGGAGAATGCACCTTAACGGGACAGGCCATGACAGAAAGTTTCCAATATTTTATTTATACACACACACATACACACACTCTCACACAAGCTCTAGAGGTTTGGATAAGTAACTTGAAATAGTTTCTTTGCACTTTGTTCAAATAGAAGCTGATGGGGCAGTTAAGTGGTGTGTGTATGATAGGGGTTGGGTCTGGAGTTAGGAAGACCCGTGTTAAAATTTGGCCTCAGACACTAGCTGAACAAGTCACTTAACCTGTTTGCCTCAGTTTCCTCAGCTGTAAAATGGGGATTATAACAGCACCTACTTTCTTCCCCCACTTGATGGGAAATTCCCCTGATGATGGGAAATTGGCACATAGTAAGTACTATATAAAATGTTAGCTGCTATAATGATGATAATAATTATTATACTGTTTTTGTAATACCAAGAGTTTTGTAAACCTTTAAATTGCTTTATAATCCCTCATCTATTTTAGGTTTTAATTCCTGGCCTTAAATTGGATAGTGAAGGACATAGGGCATTTTCCCATAGTTAGTATCAGGGTTGTTTTACCAGACTTTTTGAGTCATTTCTTTTTATTTTCAGGAACCAAGGGCAAACCTTGCTCAGCTTATTTGGCAAATTGTACTACCGTTTTATTACTTCTCACTGTAAACTTTGAATCTTCACTGCAACACATGAAGCTTGTTAGGGATTTTTTTGAGTGTGATGTTTTTGCCATGGAGAACAAAGCTTTCTGGTTTTAGAAATATGTATTTTATAAAATACATTATTTAAGATACCACACTTAAAAGCTGCCTATTTTGCCTACCTCTGTTCTTAAATAAGACAAAAGCTTCTGAATTTCACAGTTCAGAATTAGAATTTAATGCTTAAAAATATTGTAGTAAATACCTCTTATATTTTAGTAAGTACTGTTTCTTAGGGGACATGTGCAGAGAATCTAGAAGAACTCAGCTGTTAGAGTTCCTACCCTTTAGAAAAAAATTCAGTCATTCTTTATCTTATAATTTTTATGAGTTGACCAGAAGGTCCACCAGATAACATAAGAAAGTGTCATCTAGTCAAAAAATAGCTGAGATAATGACCCCTTAAGCCATAAATTCTTGTTGGCATGGTATTGTTTCTTTGACCCATTCCTCAGAACCTATCCTTGTATAAAGTCAGATCTTATGAAATACTGACCTATCACTATGAAATATTAGTGACTATATCCTTTCTCCAAGTATAGTTATAGTTGTTGAGAAAGGTTAAACTGTTGTCTTTTTTTTTTTTTAAAGCAATTGAGGTTAAGTAATTTGCTCAAGGTTACATGGCCAGTTATTTCTGGGTGTGGTGCTAAGTATCCGAGCCTGGATTTGATCCCCAGGTCATCCTGACACTGGGGCCAGTGCTCTTACTCTCTGAGCCACCTGGCTGCCCCTAAACTTTAACAAAAAAATTTATCTTTAAAAAAAAAAAACTATATGTTTTGGCATCATTTAAGAATCCTTATTCTATAAATTTCATTTGGATTTACTGTGTTAAATTATTGTACCAGATGTTTTTCCATGATTGTTTTAAGGGTTTTTCTTTTTCTCCTATATTGCCTTTATTCCAGGTTGATTCTAATTATTTTTTATTTTCATCTTTTTCAAGTCATTTTATATTTCTATCTTTACTGGCAATGTTTCTGGATTATTGATAACATTTTAGAATTGAACCTATTAGTGATGCCTTATGAACACCTCTGCTCCTGTTGTTTCTTATTATTTTTTCTTCATGTTCATCTTCTTCCCTTCCATAGTTATTTTCTGAGTGTAAGCCCATTTTTTTAATCCTTTGATAGATATTTCCAAACTTACCACACTATGCATAAATAATAAATATTTATTAGATGCTAACTATGAGTCAGATATTGTGCTAAGCCTTGGAAATACAAATGTAAAAGAGAGAGTCTCTCATTTTAAGCTTACATTTTGATGGGGGAGATGATACAGGTAGAGAGGGTGTCCAGAGAAGGGAGTTTTGGTCTAAAAAGTAACAATGCTGGTGAGTTGCACAATAGATAAGTAGTTCATTGGTATGTCCTTTATGTAAGCTGTGGTAGTATTTACAAGATTAAAGCTCTCTGAGCAAGAGATGGAAGACTGATGGAGGTAGAAGAAGGTATATGTGTAAAAGCAGGCAGGAAAATAGCAGGGTTGAAGATGAGGATGCCTGGTGCTAGAGAGTACAAAGCTAGATGGTTTAGATAATATACTGGTTTTCTTGTAGCACACAATATGAAATAATGGATAAATTTTGGTCATGTTTGTTGTCATATTCTTCACTCATGGCAGATTTAAAAATAATTCTTAGACTATTACTTGTGTGTGGGATACAGAGACCCTAACCCAAATTGACTACTCGGAGACCTCTCAAAGTGAAGGTAGAAAGTTTTATTAGAATCTCTCAAGAAGCAGGCGGTCCAGTCTCTGGGACAGCACCAAGAGAGAGGAGGCCACGGTACAGAAGCAGAAACTGGGTTAAATAAGCAAGGATTACCTGCCCCTCCCAAACATTAACCTAATTATTACTGAGGCTCTAATCATGTTAGATAACATACATAATACATGAGGTCTACCACACAAGCCCAGTAACAACCTCAGAATACTGAACCCCCTTCAATCTAACCTAGATACATCCTTATCTGAGCCTGAGTGCCCCAAAGCCACTGTCTGTTTCCTGATTGGTCAAATCCACCTGCTGCTGCCAGCTCCTTCCATTCTACGTTGTTTCATTTTAGTATTATCTAGGAGTTCTCTGGAAACTGGGAACTCAACTTCCTTCCAAGGCTACTGCCTCAATTCCCCCAAGGCTACTGTCTGTTACTTTTTATCAGTAGTCTTGTTCAACAATTCTTGCAGTTCTATAGAAACTTAACCCTTTGCTACCTCTCACACTACCATTCCTTTCCCCAAACTAAAAACATTTTTAATTTGGTCTCAATAGTTAATCCAATCAATTGTATTAATACTCAGTAGCTCTTACATTACCTTGAAATACACAATAACTTACATATATATGGGGAAACAATATTGAACTTAGTTATAAAATACAAGGAAGTAATAAGAATGTATATAGGATATTCAGAATGGGGAAACTTCACTGCAAGTAATTCCACACACTTGTTTCCTTCTCTTCCTCAAACTTGGATAGAAGTCAAAATGGGTTCTATTTCCATTAATTATTCTTATGGATTTTTTTTGCAAATACTTAAAAGAGTCTTATTTTGACAAGAAAATGTTTTTTCCTGCTTTCAAAATATTGGGGAAAAACTGAGGTTCAAAGAGAATAGAGAGTAAACATGAACGTTACTAGGCAGATTGTGGGAGAGAAGGAGAAGAAGCTCAATTTTCATTTTGCTTCTACTTCTAAAAAATTAATTTGGCAGCATAGTGCCAGAAAACTGGCCTCAAAGTAATCTTTACCTGTGTGTCATTTGCATATTTGATAAGCATATTATATATGCTTTAATTTAGGTCATTGATAAAAATAGCATAACAGGAATCACAGAACTTGGCAGAGTGGGGAGTTGGGGTGTGGAGGTATCCTTTCAGACTTACATTGACCTCCTTGAATCAAGCCATTCAAACAGTTCCACCTAATTATGTTAACCTACCCATATATCTTTAAGAATTACATGAAAAACTAAATTAAATGTTTTGCTAGGTTAGCAATGTCTACTTCAATTCCCTTATCTACTTTTTTTTTTTCAAAAAAGAAAAGTGTTTGACTGCCATGGTGTGTTCTTAAGGAAGTCATGCTTGCTTATTGAGACCATAGCTTCTATTTCTATATATTCACTAGCTATCCTTTGAAAAATATCTTTAAGAATAGAAGTCAGACTCATTGGCTTACTTGATTCCTTTTTTTTTTTTTTTGAAAATTAGGCCATTTGCCCTTCTCCAGTGCTAGAACACCTCCTCCATTCTGTTTTTCAAAGGAAGCAGACATAGTACAGTGGAAAGAAGGTTCATTGTTCCTTTCTAGCCATGCTTAGTACATGGTGTGACATAAAGCAAGTCATTTAACCTCCCTGGGACCCAGTTTACTTATTAATATGGGGGTGAGAGGACCTCTGAAGTCTCTTTCAGTTCTAGACCTATGATCTTATAAACTATGACTAAGTAATTACACATGCTAGTTCTTTCAGTACCATGGGACATAATTTTTCTGAATCATAGGCACTTGGAATTCATCAAGGCAACTAAGTTTTCCCTTACAATCTCCCTACCTATTTTGGGTTCCATTTGCCTAAAAGCTATTTGTGTTATGTTGAGGCAGCTAAGTGTCACAATGGATAGAGAGCTGGGCCTGGAATCAATAAGACCTGAGTGGTATGATCTTGGGCAAGCCATTTAACCTCTAGTTGCTTCAACTTCTCCAACTATAAAATGGGTACAGTAATAGCACCTAACTCTCAGGGTTGTTGTGAGGATCAAAAAATGTAATATTTGTAAAGTATCTGGCACATAGTAGGCATTATATAAATGGTAGCTTTATTATTGTTATAATTACGATTACTAATAGTGGTATGTCCTTCAAGTCCTTTGGATTATCAAAAGAGAATCCTTTTTGGCAGAGAATGCAACAGGAGACATTGGAAAAGAAGACGTATCAGAGCTCTTAGACT
The DNA here is from genome assembly GCF_028583685.1 of Petaurus breviceps papuanus. Lineage (NCBI taxonomy): Eukaryota > Metazoa > Chordata > Mammalia > Diprotodontia > Petauridae > Petaurus > Petaurus breviceps. The sequence goes on along the minus strand of NW_027187380.1, from coordinate 28,172,116 downwards.
GAGAAAGAAAGGTAAAAAGATAAAGAATCCGCCAGTGCCTCCCTCGGTCAGTCACTAAGTATTTATTGAGCTCCTACTGTGTGCCAGGCACTGTGGGAAGTGCTGAAGACAGAAAGAGAAGCACAAGAAACGCTTTACCGTCAAGAGGCCAAACATCTAACGGGGGAGGCAGCGAGTAAATAAGTCTGTACAATTACACAAACTACATAAAGAATAAATTAAAATTAGAAATAATCAATAGAAAAAAGGCACTAGAGTTGGGACAGGGACGGAGGAAGGCTTCCTACAGAAGATAGGATTTTACCTGGAACTTTTGATATTTTATATTTATTTGATCCTGAAGCTAATAGGGAGCCACTGGCCAGATCTGCACTTTGGCAATTGAGTGGAGAATCATCTGGAATAGGGAAAGAGTTGTGGAAAGGAGACCAACCAGGAAGCAGTATGGACCTGTGGCAGTGTCAGAGGAGAGAAGGCAATGTAATAGATAATGTGAAGGTAAAATGGACAGACTTTAAAACAGATTGGATGTAGGGAATGAGAGGATGGTGATACCCTTGAGCATACCATAAATTAGGAAGTGATGAGGGATAAAGATCATGAGCTCAGTTTCTGACATTTTCAACTTAAGGTGTCCATAGGACATCCATTTTGAGATATCCAGTAGGCAGTTAGAGATGAGAACCTGGAAGTCAGGGCAGAATAAGTAGATTTGTGAATGATCTCTGTGGATGATCACTGATTCCATAGAAGATGATGAGATCACTAAATAAAATAGTATAGAGGGAGAAGAGAAGAGGGCCCTGGACAAAGTCATGTAGGACCCCCATGATTGGTGGGCTTGAGTAAAAATCTAGCAAAGGAGACTGAGGAGCTTTGTTCAGCAGCATGTTTGTAGGAGCAGTGCTGAGGCTTGGCAGGGCATAATTAGTGATATGATAAGAGAATAAGGACAGTGTAGAGTTCGACTGGTTCACCAAGGGGTCAAAATGGGAAAAGGAGAGTGTGGCTAGTACTGGGTGATAGTCTGGGAGAGAATTGAAGTGTTGAGGATTGGAGGCCACAGAGTAGATGAAGAACAGGGTAGGGGAGTGGGTACAGGGTAGAGAGGCAGAATGACAGCAGATTGTGTTCAGATAAGAGAGTTTCAGAGTTCGTGAACATGATGTGGCACATTTGTGGGTGATGCCAAGATCAAGGGTATGACCATCTGTGTTTGTGGTTGAAGTGGGATGGTCATGGAAAAGGAATATATTGAGGAACTGAGAGTTTAGGGTGTTTGAGTGAGTATCAGTACATATGTTGAAGTCTCTCTAATATGATAGCAAGAGTTGGGCAAGGAAGAAAGATTGTGAGCCAGGTACTGAACTCATTCAGGAAGGCGAGTGTACTGGAGGTGGGTAGATAATGGAATTTTGATTGGGTTGTAGATATGGATTGAGTTAATGCCAAAGTTAATGCTGAGTTGGGGCAGCCAGGTGGTGCAGTGAGTGAGAGCACCGGCCCCAGAGTCGGGAGACCTGGGATCTTGTCTGAGCTCAGATACTTAGCACCCACCCAGAAACACCTGGTCGTGTAACCTTGAGCAAGTGACCTAACCCCAATTGCTTAGGGGTGGCCAGGTGGCACAGTGAGTAAGAGTGCAGGCCCCAGAGTCAGGAAACCTGGGATCAAATCTGGGCTCAGATACTTAGCACCACACCTAGAAATAACTGGCTGTGTAACCTTGAGCAAGTTACTTAACCCCAATTGCTTTAAAAAAAAAAGTTAATGCTGAGTGATAGTGATAGGGGCAGAACCTAAAATCAGCAACGGGGAGCAAGGAGTATTACAATTCTACTGAACCAGTGAACTGATAGGAATGAGTGACAATGCTGGAAAAGGTAGTCAGGGAGGCTCTGTCATTAGAAAAGAGCCAGAAGATGGAAGGAGTAGGAAAGAAAAAGATTCAAATTGAAAGAAAATTTGTTACTTACAAGTAGACTAAGAGAGCACAGTAGAAACCAAAACATTAGGATATTAGGGATAATATTGGGGTAAGACATTGTGGGAGAGAGCTGAGGTGGGAATAGGAAAAGGTTTTGGGCAGTGGAGGATGGGAAATGAGGTTTAAACGATGACAACCAAGGGCTCAGCATAACTTGGATAGGGGGGATATGACTAGGGAGTAATTTGTTAATCATTATTGAAAAATTTAGATAGATTTACAGTATCCTTAGAGTTTTGACCTGGGAATAGAGTCCTTTCAGGGTCTTGGGCAGTTTAGGCAAGGGATCAAGTATGTTTAGCAGAAGGAGTGGTATTAAGGCAGGAGACCAAACTTAATGGAATGGTGCCCTTTCCTCTCACCTTAGTGGCAAGAGACTAATGCAATGGAATGGCACTTCCCCTCTTTCTATAAAATTTACACAAAGCATGGCCTGGCCTGAACGGCTCTTTCCTTGTGGGGTACGCAGCAGCCTTCATATCTAGAGGTGATGACAAGAGGACATGTAGCAACAATAACTCCATGAGAGCAAGAAATAGTAAAATAAAATCAAAAGATTAAAAATAGAAGATAAACGTAATACAGCTAGGTCACAATTAATGTATTAGAATAATATGAAATGTATTTTGATATGAATTATAAAATGATACCAAATCACATTTAATATAATGTTTAATGTGTTCCACATGTCCTCATTTTTTGTCATCACTTCTAGATGTAAGGTGCTGCTGTGCACCATATTGCCAACAATTACGTTAAATATTTTAAGAAAGAGAGCTTAATAAAATGGATAAAAAAAGAATACTTTAGATGGAAATATTGCCAAAACAAAAAGGAGGAGGCCTGTTATTGTATTACAATAAAAAATCAATGGCATTGAAGGGTATGAACATGCCCATAGTACGGTAAAATAGAGTAAGATGTGCCTGACTATATTATAAAACGCCAGATAAAATAAAAAGGCAAAGTTGTATCACCTTTGTATGTTTGGTAAACAACTACAAAGAATACAAGTATTATGATGATAGAAATGGAGTGTCCTTTAGTTTTATGGATTGAAGATTGCAACCAGTATTCTTCATTCCTCTTGGCAGGGCAGCCATTTATACAGATTCTTCAAGTTAATTGAAGGCAGTAAAAGAATATATAAATAAAGTGGATAATGAAGACATTTTTTAGTGCAAGTGCTGATTGGTTCAACTGCTTTAAAATTTGAGTTCAGTTGTGCAGTGTTAAAATTACAAAGGAGGCAGCCAGTACAGATGAGCATAAAGCAAGTACACTTCCTGATGTTTGAAGAAAATAATTTTTAGAAAAGGTGGAAACACTGATGAACAAATTTTTAATGTGGACCAGACCGACTTATTCCATAATTTATATTTCTTTTTTATTTGGGTGGGGGGGTGACAAGGCAATCCAGATTAAGTGACTTGCCCAGGGTCACACAGCTATAGAACTTAACATTAAAAAAATATATATGTTTATTTTTACTTTACAACATTCAGTTCAACAAGTTTTTGAGTTTTAAATTTTCTCCCCCTCCCCAAGATAGGTAGAACTTAGACTTCTAAGAAAGAAAAAACACAGCTTGAATTTAAAGTGTCTAGGATATACCTAGTATAGAAAAGAAGAATTAGGGAATGAGACTTGTGTCTCTTAAATGAAGTGCATGAGAAGAAGAGTACATAAAACATGGGAAAAGAGTGGGGAGAACCACACTCTTACCTGAAGTGGACAAAGCAGGGTTGAATATACATACAGATTTTGGTGTGTATACATACACAGAATTCAACAGGGAAACAAGTGGGGAACTGAGGGAGGATGATATGGGGAGAGGGAATGGCAGAGGAGTGGAGGGGAAAAGAAAGAACTGGATACTTAAGGGATGCCTATCAGTTGGGAAATGGTTGGATAAATTGTGGCATATGAATGAAATGGAACATTATTGACAGAATAAATGACAAAAGTGATGATTTCAGAGAATCCTGGGAAGTGAGAACTGATGCAGGATGTATGAAGTGTGCAGAATCAGGAGAATAATTACACAGTGACAAAAACATTGTAAAGAAAAACAATATTGAAAAACTTAAACTCTGGTCAAAGCAATAAACTAATCACATTTCCAGGGGATCTTAGAGAAAGCATGTTACTAATAGAGAATTGATGAACTCAGAGTACGGAAGGAGACTGAACACAGCCACTATATGGATTCATTTTTTAAACTGTTTATTTGTTACAAGGTTTTTTTCGATTTTCTGTTGAGGAGGAGGATATTAGGAATGGGAGTACCACAATGCCAATACTAATTTAAAAAGGAGAAAAAAGGCCATGAAACACTTTTTAAAATGCTCAGAGAATAGAAAGTTCATAAAATAGCATGTACAGGCAAGATAATTTTTAAAATAATGGGCAAAATTCATCATTTTTTTTTTTAGAAAAGCAAATACAAGTAGAGGTTCACTGTTTCTTATGCAATCCTCTTTATGTTCTATTTTGTATAGGGAAATGCTCTTTAAGTTTAAATATTAAATGTTTTTAAAGAAAAGAAAAATGCTACAAGCAGCTAGAAAGAATGCATTCTAGTACCAAGGGATCTGTCAGTATCTTAAGACTATGCTTCAGTATTTAAAGAAAAATATTTTAGAATATTCTTCAAAACTGGACATAATTCTAAAGGGAAATTGGATCTTTAAAAGAATAGAAGACTTGAGAATTTTTATGAAAAGGTCAAACTTTTCTATAGGGTAGAAACTCAGAAATTCAAAAAAGGAGAGAATCAAACCTTGAAAACACATTTGAACATTTGGGAGAGGCTCTTGATAATCAAGTTTATATTATTAAAGATTCCCACTGTCTGAGAATAACAAAGGCAAACGTAGTGTCTACAAGTGTTTTTGTAAAATTTTGTTGGTTTTAAGAAAAGAAGGGAAAAAATACAATAGGGAAGAGATTAATTAGAAGGGAGTGGGACTGCACAAACAAAACCAATGCAACCAAGATTAGGAGGGAAGCAGAAAACTGGGAAAGAATTTACTAGTGTCTCTGATAAAGGCCTCATTTCTAAACTATTTAGAGAACTGGGTCACATTTACAAGAATACTAGTCATTCTCCCGTTGATAAATGGTCAAAGGATATAAACAAGCAGTTTTCAAAGGAAGAAATTAAAGCTATCTATATGATGAGGTATGGGCTCTGGGAACCCCCTTGAACTCTGATTGAATCTTTTCCATTTGATGAGGCATTTGCCTGAGGCCATGAGCCTTTCACTGTGGCTCAGCCCAAATCTCTGCCTAGCCCTCCTTTGTCCAGCTACTTCCCACCCTTGATCCTCCCAAAGTATCTATATACCCTTAAACTAGCCTAGCCCTCCATCTTCTCATCTTCAGTCCCCAGCTACTTCCCAGCTTTAATCTCTGGAGTCTGACCTCATTTGACTCCTCCTGAAGACCCTCCCCAAACTCCTCCTTTAGACTACCCCTAGATTCCTACCACAAGCTTTCTGTATATACGACTCATGAGGGAGAGGGAGGCTTTAGAATGATCTAGTGCAGGCTCATTCTGTGTCAGATGATTCTGTCCCACTTGTCCCATACAAGCATCACAGATACTGAGACTCCTTAAGAGTCTACCCTTTATGGCAAACTTTTAATAAACTTGGCTTTTCTTTGACTGAGAGAAGTCTTGAGTTGAACTCATTTGGCAGGACCCAGTGTGTTGGTGGAGTCTTGCATACTCCTAACCTTAAACTTCATCATTTTTATGGTTCCCTGATACTGGGAAATACTGCTAATCTCAAGTTCTTCTCCAGCCAGGACTGAAAGGTACATAATCCCCTCTCTTTCCCTATTCCCTTCTGGCTCTCCAAGTACCTTGGAGGTGTTTTTGGGGGGGGCCTGACCCCTCAGGTCCCATTAGGCCAGACAACTAGGATGCTGTCTTGTACTCAGCCTAACATTCTCAGGTTTGTGGTCCAGTTTGGTTCTGTTGGAGGACATGGACATGGGCACAGCTTCGAAGAATGGAGGACAAAGATAGATGCACCATCCTGAAGTATAAGCCAGATTTCTTTCAAACATCTTGGTGCTAGAGAATTGGGAAGACTTCAGGTACCTTTTTGTGGGGTTTTTTTTGTCTTACTTTGTTTTGTCTGTTTTTCAAGGCTTACTCCCAAATCTTCCTTTAATGGAGGAAAGAAATATATTGGGTGGGCCTTTATTGGGTCATGATGAGGTTTAAGGTTTAGGGGTGCTCAAGACCCCAAAATACCAATACGCTGGGTCATGCCTAATGAATTCCACTCAACCAAAGAAAAGTAAAGTTTATTAAAAGTTTGCCATAATGGGTAGACTTGTACTGGACAAGTGGGCCAGAATAATCTGACACAATGAGTCTGTACTAGATCATTTTCCAGCCTCCCCTATCTCTCATGGAGGCAAGATGGGGTCTTATATACAGACAGATTGTGGGAAGAATCTAGCAGTAGTCTAGAGGAGGAGTTTGGGGAAGGTCTTCAGGAGTCAAATGAGGTCAGACTCTGGTGATGAGAGATTAAGGGTGGGAAGTAGCTGGAGGCCACCTGGAGATGAGACAATTGAGGGCTAGGCTAGTTTTAGAGTGTATAGATATTTTTGGAGGATCAAAGGTAAGAAGTAGCTGGAGAAAGTGGCACTAGGCTATAACAGAGGTTTGGGCTGAGCCACAATGAAAGGTTTATAGCCTCAGGCAAATGCCTCATCAAATGGCAAGATTCAGTCAGAATTCAAGGTGGTTCCCACAGCCTGTACCTCATCATATAGTCATAAGAAAAAATGCTCTAAATCACTATTGATTAGAGAGTTGTAAATGAAAACAACTCTGAGTTACCACATCACACCTATCAGATTGGCTAACATGGCAAAACAGGAAAATGATAAATGCTGTAGAGGACGTAGGAATTTTGGAACACTAATTCATTGTTAGTGGAGCTGTGAGCTGATCCTTCCATTCTGGAGAGCAATTTGGAACTATGCCCAGAGGGCTATAAAAATGTGCATATCCTTTGACCCAGCAATACCACCTCTAGGGCTGTATCCCAAAGAGATCATAAAAATGGGAAAAGGACCCAATGTACAAAAATATTTATAGCAACTCTTTTTGTGGTGGCCAGGAAATTGAGGGGATGCCCATCAATTGGGGAATAGCTAAACAAGTTGTGGTATATGAATGTAATGGAATACTATTGTGCTATAAAAAATGGACAGGTGAACTTCAGAGAAACCTGGAAAGATTTATATGAACTGATGCTGAGTGAGGGGAACAGAGCCAGGAGAACATTGTATACAGTAACAGCCGCAGTGTGTGAGGATTTTGATTGACTTAGTTCTTCTCACCAAAAACAATTCCAAAGAACGCATGATGGAAAATGCCAGCCACATCCAGAGAAAGAACTATGGAGTTGGAATGCAGAATGAAGCAGACTATTTTATTTTTTGTTTTGTTTCATTTTTTTCCTTTTTAATGGTTTTTCCCATTTGTTATACTTCTTCTATGCAACATGACTGATATGACAATGTGTTTAATAGGTGATGAGGTACAGGCTCTGGGAACCTCCTTGAGCTCTTCCTGAATCTTCCCACATAAGGCATTTCCTTGAGGACATAAGCCTTCAGCCCAAATCTCTGTTACTAGCCTAGCCCTCCATTGTCCAGCTACCTCCACCCTTAATCCCCTCAAAATATCTATGCCCAAATCTGTTACCCTTATACTAGCCTCCAGCTATTTCCCACCCTTAATCTCTCATTACTGGAGTCTGACCTCATTTGACTCCTCCTGAGGACCCTCCCTAAGCCCCTCCTCTAGACTGTCCCTAGAACCCTCCCATAATCTTTCTGTATATAAGCTCCATCTTGCCTCCATGAGAGCTGAGAACATACTCACTGTGTCAGATTATTCTATCCCGCTTGTCCAATACAAGTGTCACAGATACCTAGGCTCCTTAACAGTCTACCTGTAAGCAGGCACTACCTTTCCCAACCCAAGGGCCAGCCTTAGGTTGTATTCTCAGGAGGGACTGAAGAGACCAAAGATGAGGAAGAGAAATGACTTACAGTTTATTCTAAGATGGCGGGGAACACAGGCAGCTGCTTAAATCTGGCACCTGAATGTGGGGCAGGTAGGACCGAAGAAGGACCCCAGGATCACGCCAGTGTGCCCCGAGATACTCAGGGTACAAACACCCCTGCTTTCAGGGGCTCCAGGAGAGGATACCCGACCAAGGATTGTGAGGTACCAGAACTGGCAAAGGGCTCAGAGAATAGTAAATACAGATATGGGACAAAAAACAAATATAGCGAGACCAGGGTAGAGAGAGACTTTTTTCGGGGCCTTATACCAACTAGTAAGAAATGCCTTTGGAGGAAATGGGAGGGAGGTCTGTCAAATGGGTCCATCCCTTCCTAGTGAAGGCAACTCAAGCAGGGATCCATCCCCAGAGAGAAAGGAAGAACCTGATCTTTTCAACCCCAGGCAAATGAGGTGCAGACATGAGGCATTGCTATTCAAGGTGCTAAAGCAATTAAAAGAATCTGTCATTAAGTATAGCCTGATGACGTTGGGGTCCATATCTAGCATACGTGAAAACAGACAAATATGTCATCAGTATTATTAGCTACCTTAATATAATCAAAACATTGATATGAAAGCAGACAATATCCCATAAATAATGGGGGTATTAGGAACTTTGGGGTCATGGTGACCCTCCTACTGGCGACAGGAATATAGGAAATATCCTATGCATTATGGGAATTTTGGAACACAATGACCAGTCTATAGGTCACAGAAATCTTTCTAAATATGTATTTGTGCTAGTCAAGGGGAAACTAAGTCCATAGCCAAAGTTTAAGGAACATGTACTTTCCCTTCCCACATATTAGATAAACTCAGCAATACCTGCAGCTCATGGCCAAGGGAATATACAAGGATCTCAGGCTGCTAAGTCCGAAATCTTTGGTACTTTATTACAATTCTATTCAGATTTCTGGAATGTTACCTGAGAAGTTTTCACTTGTATCCCATTCACAGGCAAAACATTTCAACTACTAAGAGAAGATCAAAGTAAGAGAAATAAAGTATAACAAAAAGTGATCAGAAGAAGAGGTAATTGTATTAGGACCTAAGGGAGCCCAAATTCCTCTCAAGTACCCTAATAGATCTTATAAATGTCCCATTAACTTGCAAAGTAAAGAAAAAAAATCACCCCTTAAAGTTTTCAGGGCCCTGGAGTGAACAAATGAACCACTGGAATCCTACAGGATTCCTGAAACAGGGCACATTGGTTGAAGGCAGTTTCAGGGCACCTGGAGAAGGTCGGGCATGGGGCTGGAGAGATGGTGGTGGTAATGGAAGCAGATGAGAGAGTAGATCTAAGCCCAGTGGCAGGCCCTAGTAAAGACCATAAAACCCCGAGGCTGGAACCCAATGAGGGAGTGGTTGCTGTACATCTGTATCCCACCAAGATAAGGGAAGGGACACAGGCAAAGCCTAATCTTGGGGGCAAAATAGGAGCCGTATGGTAAGAGGGAAAATTAAGGCACAGCTTAGTGACTAAACATCTAAAAGGAGCCCCTTGAAGGAAGGGCATAGTCTTAGCTATCACATTATCTATCTAGTCTACTCTATTTAGAAGTATAGGAATATGGACTGACCCAGGCAGAGGCCACCCAACTTAGACACTGAAACTGTTGAAATGAACAAACTGAAGAGAAAATGGAGTAATATGAAGAAATACCTTGAACTGAAGGACACCCAGGCAGTAAACACCAAGAAAAAAGGAAGGTCAAAAGTAATCCAGTTTAAAGCCCAGGAGGAAAAAAATACATCCAGGCCACAGGATTACAAGAGTACCTGAAAGAAAGGATGCCAGAGATATAAAACGGAATAATAGCTAGGGAGGAAAGAATGGTGAGGAAAATTGACACTTTAAAACAAACAGTAGAAAAGCTCATCCAAGAACAGAATATTCTGAAAATTAGAATGAACTAACAAGAATATAAGAACTATACTTTGGGGGCAGAGCCAAGATGACAAGAGTAGAAACAGGACTTCTGCACAGCTCTGGCTTCCACCTCCAACAATACATGTAAAAAATGACTCTAAACAAACTTCAGAGCTACAGAACCCACACAGTGACAGAGAGAAACAAATCTGCTGAAGGAAGCGTGGCAGGCTGGCAGGAAGGGTCCATTGCAATACTCTGGGAGATGAGTGCAGTCCCGACTGAACTGCAGTTTTAGCCCCAGAGTGTCTCCGACCAGAGGCGGCTGGAGCAGACTGTGGCAAAGTGGATCACCAGCAGCTGTGGCACTTTCCAGACTTTTTAATACACAAATACCAAAGACAAGGTAAAAGGTAAGTGTGGAACTTTGTGCAAACAGGGGGAGCATGTTCTGGCTGCTACCCCCAAAGCGGGAAGCAGAGGAGGCATGGTGCAGCCGCTACCACATGGCTGCCTCCAGAGCTCCTAGCCTGCAGATTGTAGGGGGATCAAGTGACCATTCAGAGGGTAAACGCTCTTGCTTTGACCTTCTTGGATCCGGATTATACTCTTGGGGTGTGTGACCAGTGAGCCAGAGCATGTGGGGGCTGTAGAGAGGGCACCCATCTAACAACTCCCACAGCTTCAAAAACCCCAGCAATTTGGGACATAGCTCTCTCCATTTTGCAAGCAGAGTTCTACCATGACAAAGAGCTCAAAAGTTAAGTAATTGGCTGCCAATATGAGCAAGCAGAGGAAGCACAATCAGACCATAGAATCCTTTTTTGGGGTACAAAAAGGAGCAAGTCATGGAGCGGGAGGAAGACAGCAAAAATCAGAACTCCTGCGTCAAAAGCCTCCAAGAAAAATATGAACTGATTACAGGCCATGGGGGAGCTCAAGAAGGATTTTGAAAATCAAGTAAGAGAACTGGAGGAAAAATTGGGAAGAGAAATGAGAATGATGCAAGAAAATCATGAAAAGAAAGTCAACAGCCTGTTAAAGGAGACCCTGAAGAAAATAACACCTTAAAAAATAGACTAAATCAAATGGCAAAAGAGGCCCAAAAAGCCAGTGAGGGGAAAAATGCTTTAAAAAGCTGAATTTTCTAGATGGAAAAGGAATTTCAAAAACTCACTGAAGAGAATAACTACTTCAAAATTAGATTGGAGCAAATAGAAGCTAATGACTATGAGAAATCAAGATACTATAAAACAGATCCAAACAAATGAAAAAATATAAGGCAATGTGAAATATCTCATCGGAAAAACCACCGACCTGGAAAATAGATCCAGGAGAGATAATTTAAAAATCATTGGACTACCTGAAAGCCATGATCAAAAAAAAGAGTCTAAACACCACCTTTCAAGAAATTATGAAGCAAAATTGTCCTGATATTCTAGAATCAGGGGGCAAAATAGAAATTGAAAAAAATTCACTAATAACCTCTTGAAAAAGACTCCAGAAAGAAAACTCCTAGGAATATCATAGCCAAATTTCAGAGTTCCCAGGTCAAGGAGAAAATATTACAAACAGTCAGGAAGAAACAATTTGAGTATTATGGAAACACAATCAGGATAACACAAGACCTAGCAGCTTCTACATGAAGGGAAAACCAAAAATCACCTACCCAGCAAAAATGAGTATAATGCTATAGGGAAAAATATAGTCATTCAATGAAATAGAGGATTTTCAAGCATTCTTGATGAAAAAACCAGAGCTGAACAGAAAATTTGACTCTCAAATACGAGAAGCATGAGAAGATAAACAGGAAAAAGAAATCATATGAACTTATTAAAGTTGAACAATTTACATTCCTACATGGAAAAATGATCATTGTTAACTCAGAAGACTCTTCTCAGTATGAGGATAGCTGAAGGGAATATATATGTATGCATACATATATATTTTTGTATAGGAGGATGTATGTGTATATAAATATATATGTGAGTGTGGGCATTTGTATGTTCATGTACACATAGAGGGCACAGAATGAGTTGAATATGAAGGATGATATCTAAAAAATACAATTAAGAGGTGAGAGAGGAATTTATTGGGAGAAGAAAAGCAGATAGATTAGGGTAAATTATCTCATATAAATGAGGCAAGAGAAAACTGTTACAATGGAGGGGAAGAGCAGGAAGGTGAAAGGGAATGGAACAACTTGATTCTCTTTGAATTTGGCCTAAGGAGGTGTGATAGTAATGGCAATTAAAGATTCCCCTGTATTGGCTTGGTTTTCAATTGATTGTATTAAAACCCAGAGTTTGTTAATCCCACCTGTGGGATGGACTTTTTGATGTGAAAAGAAAGTCCTGACTGGGAGGAGCTGGGTAGATTTGGAGAGACACTAGAGAGAGGCGGAAGTTCTTTTTGGAAGCAGCACCTCGTGGAGAGAGAGAGACTAAGAGATTGCTGGTGGCCGCTTTGAATTGCCCTGGACTTTTGAGACCTGCCCCCCTGAGCTGCCAAGGACTGAGGAGACATGGCTGTTTTGCTGGTACTTTGTCTGTCTGTTTTGATGTTATTTTGCCAGTTTTGTCCACTGGTGAAAGACTGTCCTGTTGAAGAAGTCCTGGAACCTGGCATTTGGTTAAGAAGCCCTGAGACTGTCCTGCAGACAGAGTGAATACTGTCCACTGGTGAAGGACAGTACTGTTGTTGCAGGGGTCTGGAGACTGTCCGGCAGACAGAATGAATACTGTCCACTGGTGAAGGACAGTGCTGTTGTTGCAGGGGTCTGGGAGCCTTTCTGTTGGTTCAGAAGCCCTGAAGAAGGATTTTCTTGTTGTATGTTTACAGAAATCCTGGGAGAGGGCTTTGCTAATGTGTTCAGGGGTTCTAGGACTGTTCTACAGACAGAGGATAAATTCATGAAGGGACTGGCAATGTATCTTATGGCCTTGCTAAGCCTTGTCTCCCCAGGAACTAAGATTGCTGAGAACTTGCCTCTTGTGAAGATGAAGAAAAGACCTCCATTTGGGTATTAAGTGCTGTGTTTAAACTTGATGTAACTCTGGGGTAGATTCAATTGTGATCCAGGGGTGGGGAACTTTTGACCTTTTTGTGTTCTATGGTTGAGCAAATGAATGTATTTTACTTATGTTTGGAAACTAATCTCCATTTGAGAAGAGGGGCTTTGTGGTGGACTTAATTAAGGTATAGCCTAGGGGTGGAGAAGTATTTGGAACAGAGACTTTGTAATTGATTGAATGATTGGAAAGTCCTGGGGTGGGGTAGGCCTTGGAGATGATTTAATCACACTTAGTAAATGCTGTATTTTGAATGATGTCATGTTTTGATCTTCTCTGTTCTGGGTTTGTTACTGAATAAAATAGAGAGCACCTATGCTGGTATTTTGAACCTGGGAAGTTGCCTTTCCTTGGCATTACATTACAGGAGGGAATAACATTCACACTCTGTTGGGTATCTTACCCTATGGGAAAATTGGGGGTAGCAGATAAGAAGGGGGAAGATAGAAGTGAGGGCAGAGGGGAGAGGATAGTTAGAAGTAAACATTTTTGAAAAGGAATAGGGTCAAAGGAGGAAATAGAATAAGTGTGTAGGGGGTGGGATGCGATGGAAGAAAATATAGTTAGTCTATCACAATATAACTACTATGGAAATGATTTGGGTAACTACACATCTACAATCTATATTGAATTGCTTTTCTTCCCAGTGGGGGTGGGTGAGGAGGGAAGAAGGGAAAAAAATCTGGAACTCAAAGTTTTAAAAACAAATGTTTAAAAAATTGTTTTTTTTTATATGCAACTGGAAAATAAGATACATAGATAATGGGGTATAGAAATCCATCTTGCCCTACTAGAAAGTTAGGGTGTGAAGGGGGAGGATATAAGAGAGAACAGATTGGGGGAAGGGGTGTTCAATAAGCTTGCTATTTTTGGGTGGGGGTAGAGGAAAGATGGGGAGAGAAAAAATTTAACTCAAAATATTATGGAAAACTAAAAATAAATAATAATTTTTAAGAAAGAACTGTACCTCAAAAATAATTGAATGACTTTTTTGGAAACCAGCTGAACCAGCACAACCCAATCCTATACTATATGGACATAGCCAAGCCATTGAGGGGTGATAAGAGGGACTCTACTAATGAAATAATGCAAACTAAGGCAGATCTCTGGGATTTTAGGATTGTACTGAAGAAACTATTTGAATTTTTATTATGTTAATTTGGAATTTGAGAGATCACCTTCAACTTTGCCACTTGGATTTGTTATGATACTTTGAAGCAAGGCAATTGGAGGAAGCATTTGAAAGGACAGTGATAAATTTCAGGAACCTAAAGACATTTCAGGAATTAAGGATATAGATAAATGTGCCAAATTATCCTTCATTTAATTAGCTAAGGACATAGGTACTGCATCAGTTTTAAAATTTTCAACTATTGATAGCAATGCAAGGACCTAAAACAGTTCCAAAGGACTCGTGATTAAAAATCCACATCCAGAGAAAAAACTATAGAGTTGGAATGCAGAACGAATCAGACGAATTTCTATTTTGTTTCATTTTTTTTCCTTTCTAATGGGTTTTCTCATTTGTTATAATTCTGTGCAACATGACTAATGTGAAAATGTGTTTCATAGGAATGTATTTGTAGAACCCATATCAGATTGCAAGCCGTCTTAGGGAGGGAGGGGGGAGGGAGGAGGAGGAATTTAAAAATTATGGAAGTGAATGTTGAAAACTAAAAGTAAATAATTTAATAAAAAAATTTCCACTCTTACCCCTGAACTTTGAACTCTTTCTCCAGAGTTTCATTGAGAACCCCCTGACTAGCTAGAACTCAGGAACCTGGAGAATTTTCACAACCTAGAAATGATATTGCTTGTACAAGGGAAATAAAGGATGTGTACTGGCCCAGATGAGTCTCTGGCTTTGTTGGTTTTTGTGTTGCTTTGCATCTCTCCTCCAGCAATAGCAGCACCTACAGAGCTCATGGTGTGGACTGGGTGGGCAGTGGCAGGGTAGACACTCAGCAACCTTCTCCATACAAGCGTACAGTCTGGCCTGCCATGTTGGGCTGAGGTTAGGCCCCAGCAATGGCAGTACAACAGTGTTCCTATCTACTGTTCAACATAGGGCAGAAGAGCTTAGGTCCTAGTACTTGTAGTTATCCTGCCCTGGCACAGGAGGTAGCAGTTGTTCCTGGCAGAATGAATAGCAGCCATACTGGCTCATAGACCCTGATGGCAGACAGCAGTGGAAAGAGACTCGGGTTCTACCAGTAGCAGACCTGAGTGCATTGGCTCCCAGCATCAATAGCTACCCAAGGGAAGAAGAGTGGGCACCAGCATGTGCAGTGACAAAAGGCAGGTCATTGAAAACTATAATGTGAAGCTGAAGCTGATTGGCCCCTCTGTTGTTAGTATAATGCTCTCAGTGATCATTGTACAACTTCTCCCCAAAGAGGGGTTGGAGGACTATAGGGGACAGCATTTTGGGCTCTCATAAAACAAAGAATTTGTATTCTGCTCCCCTGCCCTCATGGGGCTTCTAGAGAGGGACAGTTCCTGGTTCTTTTTTCAGTGAATGCTAAGCAGGTGGTAGTACAAAGCAATTCTGTCTGACCTGTGATGAGTACTAGTGACTATGTGGGAAATGTCATTATTTTTGCTGGTGTTGCTACTTTTTAACAATATGAACTGCAACAATTTGGCAATCTACCTGATTGTTTAGGCTGGGGACTCAGTACTTCCTGATTCAGATACTTCTTCACGAAACTTACATTGTTTTGTTTTTGTTATATTTCTGTTTTAGTTTTTCTTTTTCTCCTTCAATACTGGCTCTAGTAGACTTCTTGAAAAAAAGGACCTTAAAGATATTTAAATGGGGGAAGACCCTCTAGAATATCTTAAACATCTGTCACCAAGAGATAGAGTGTAGTAGGAGCATTATCCTAAGTCTTCTTTCCAAGCGGGTTGGGTTGTTTTTTTCCTTAAAAAGTATTGAGAGAGGCGGCTAGGTGGCACAGTGATAGAGCACTGGTCCTGGAGTCAGGAAGACCTGAGTTCAAGTCCGGCCTCAGACATTTAACACAAAGTCTAGCCATGTGACCTTGGGAAAGTCACTTAACCCCAAATGCCCTCCAAAGAAAAGCAAAACAAACCCTTTGGGGCAGCTAGGTGGCACAGTGAATAGAGTACCAGCCCTGGAGTCAGGAGATCCTGAGTTCAAATACTGCCTCACACACTTAACACTTAACTAGGCGTGTGACCTTCAACAAGTTACTTAACCCCAATTGCCCTCCAAAAAAAAAAAGGCAAAAAAAATATTTTAAATAAGTATTGAGACATTCTTTTTATTTTTTAAATTAAATTTTATGTTTATTTTTAGTTTACATCATTCATTTCCACAAGATTTTGAGTTAAAAATTTTCTCCCCGTCTTTCCCCTACCCACCACCCTGAAACAGAGATCTCACTGTATTAATTCCCCCCCGCCCCCGCATCTGCTCTTTCCTATATCCTCCCCTGTCATGGGCTGCTCAGTGTCCAGCACTTAAGCATGACCGGAGATGTGAATGAGAAATGACCAGACCATGTGGGAAGTTCAAGGAAGAATGATGAACTCCATTTATTGATTCTTAGTACAAGGTTTTTATAGAGCAAAAGAGACAAAGGAAGGGGACTCAGGTTTTCTTATCATTACCTTAGTCAGTTATATCCTGGAAGTAGCACAGAATAGATAATTTGATAAGGATTTGTTATCTAGGAGACTGAAGTCTTAGGGTAAGACCTTTGGTTTTGGCCTCAGGTACCTGCTAATGCAGCCACAGTCATAAACGGATACAATTGAGAGCAAATTTCAAAGCCAAAGCTGCAATCCTCAAAAGATACCATGTTTAGAGCTGACCACTCAAAGATACCTGAGTCCTGAATCAAATATTTTACCTCTTAATGACTAAAATCTTGGGGTATAGCCTATTGATATCAGAACTCAAGTAACATCCTTATAAGTCTAACCCATAACAAAGAACTCAGGAGCTAACTTAACAAAAAGTCGCATCTCAAAGAGGTCTTTGATATTAAAGTCCACTCTCATTGGGTAATTATCTGAGTCCTGGATCAGGCCTCTTTGGGTCCCAATACTCCCTCATTCCCCCTCCAACTTTCCAATAGGGCAAGATGGATCTCCATCCCCTAGTGCCTATATATCTTATTTCCCAGTTGGATGTAATAACAATAATAATTATATATGTGTGTGTGTGTATTTTTTTAAACATTTTATTTTAAAACTTTGAATTCCAGATTCTCTCCCTTCCTCATCATCCATCCTTACTGGGAAGATAAGCAATTCAATATAGGTTGTACATGTATAGCTATGCAAAACATTTCCAGAGTGGATATATTGTGAAAGACTGACTATTTCCCTCCATCCTATCCCGCCCCCAACTTGTTTTATTCTCTACTTTGACCCTGTCCCTTTTCAAAAATGTGTGCTTCCAACTTCCCTCCCCCTCCCAACCTGCCCTCCCCTCCATCATCACCCCTCTCATCCCTTTCCCCCCTACTCTCCTATAGGGCAAGATACCCCATTTAGTGTATATGTCATTCCCTCCCTAAGCCAAATTCAATGAGATTAAGGTTGACCCATTCCCTTTTGCCTCCCTGTTCTTCCCCTCCATTGTAAGTTTTCCCTTGCCTCTTTTATATGAGATAATTTTACCCCATTCTGTCTCTCCCCATCTCCTCTCATTCTGTTCCTCTCTCACCTCTCAATTTCACCTTTTAAGTATCATACCTTCCTATTCAATTGATCCTGTGTCCTCTGTCTATGTACATATGTACATACGTATATGTACACATATATACACACTCACATATGTATTCATATGCCCATATACCCCCTATATAGATAAATATATGTATGCACACACACATACATACACATACATTTATATTCCATTTAACTATCCTCATGTTGAGAGAAGTTTTATAAGTTACAATTATTGTTTTTCCATGTAGGAATATAAATAGTTCAACTTTGATAAGTTCCTTATGATTTCTTTTCCCTGTTTACCTTCTCATGCTTCTCTTGCTTCTTGTATCTGAATGTCAAATTTTCCATTCAACTCTGTTTTTTTTCCATCAAGAAAGCTTGAAAGTCCTCAGTTATATTATTGTTATATCATTATACTCAGTTTTGCTGGGTAGGTGATTGTTGGTTTTAATCCCAGCTCCTTTGACCTCCAGAATATCATATTCCAAGCCCTTCGATCCCTCAGTGTAGAAGCTGCCAGATCCTGGGTTATCCTGATTGTGTTTCCACAATATTAAAATTGTTTCTTATTTGCTGCTTTAATATTTTCTCCTTGATTTGGGAACTCTGGAACCTGGCTATAATATTCCTCATAGTTTTCTTTCTGGGATCTTTTTCCAGAAGTGATTGGTGAATTCTTTCAACCTCTCTTTTGCCCTCTGGTTCTAAAACATCAGGGTAGTTTTCCATTAGAATTTCTTGAAGGATGATTTCTGGGTTCTTTTTTTTGATCATGGCTTTCAGGTAGTCCAATAATTTAATAATTTATCTCTCCTGCATCTATTTTCCAGGTCAGTGGTTTTTCCAATGAGATATTTCATATTGCCTTCTATTTTTTCATTTGTTTGGATCTGTTTAATAGTATCTTGATTTCTCATAAAGTCATTAGTTTCCATGTGCTCCAATGTAATTCTGAAGGAATGATTCTCTTCAGTGAGCTTTTGAGAGTCTTTTTCCATCTGGCAAATTTGACTTCTTAAGGCATTCTTCTCATTGGCTTTTTTGACCTCCTCTTGCCATTTGAGTTAGTCTATTTTTTAAGGTGTTATTTTCTTCAGTCAGGTAGTTGACTTACTTTTCATGATTTTCTTGCATCATTCTCATTTCTCTTCCCAATTTTTCCTCCACTTCTCTTATTTGGTTTTCAAAATCCTTCTTAAGCTCCTCTGTGGCCTGTAACCAGTTCATATTTTTCTTGGAAGCTTTTGGTGCAGGAGTTCTGACTTTGTTATCTTCCTCCTGTTCCATGCTTTGATCCTTTTTGCCCCGCCCCAAAAGAATCCAAAGTTGGATTGCTGTACTTGCTTTGCTTCCTTTGCTTGCTCATGTTGCCACTCAATTACTTGACTTTTGAGCTTTTTTCCATAGCAGAACTCTGCTTCCAGAGAGGAGAGCTTTGTCCTAAATCACTGGGGTTTTGAGCTATTAGTTGGTTGCCCTCTCTGAGGCCTCCACAGGCTCTGGCACCTGGTCACACACCCCAGACCACCACCCAAGACAGTAATCCGGATCCAAGCAGGTTAAAGCAAGAGCAGTTACCCCTCAGAATGGTAGCTTTGTCCCCCTACAATCTGCAGGCAAGGAGCTCTGAATCAGCCATATGGGGGTGGCTTTTGTGCGTCAGCCGCTTCTGCCTTGGGAGCAGAGGCCAGATTGCCCTCTCAATCCCCCTGTTCCCAAAGTCCACACTGACCTTTTACTTTGCTTTTGGCATTTTGGTGTTGATAACGCTGGAAAACTGCCACAGCTGTTGGTGATCCACTCTCCCAAAGTCCCTCCAGCCACAGTTGGTCAGGGCCGCCCTGAGGCTAAAACCTCAGGCTCACATGGGGCTGGGCTCTACTCCCTGTGTGCTGTGATGGACCCTTCTTGCCAGTTTGCCGGGCTGTCTTCAGCAGGAGATTTGTTTCTCTCAGTCATTTTGTGAGTTCTGTAGCTCTAAAGTTTGTTTAGAGTCATATTTTATAGGTATTTGAAGTGGTTATGGGGGGAGCTCAGGGAGTTTTCCTGCTTCTATGCCACTATTTTGTCTCTGCCCCCTTTAGACATTCTTTGAGACTTGGGTAATTTAGGGGAGTTAGGGCTCAGACCATTGACATTGCATTTTCATTGCCTGAGTACAAAGCCACAAAGAGAAGCTGAAGGAACTCTTGGAGGTTTTGCTAGTATGTTGTAATGGATAGCGGAGGTAAGGTGCTTTGCTAAGCTGTATCAACTCAGAGTGTTCTCAGTGCCTGTACTTGTTGATTGCCTTCTCATTATGGCTAAGTAAATAAATCTTTTATCAACTGTTGAATGGCTTACTGTATCTCATTTTATTTCATTATTGAATCTCAGGTACCAAATGATTGGCCTGACTTAGACCCAAACCAGACCACTAAACAGTGTATGTTGCCTTATGAATCCAACTTGTGTGTATGTATATTTACATATATTATACAAGTTGTATGTACTTACATTCACACTAAATATTATTCACAAGGTTATAGTGTTTACTAGTATATAATGTGATTTATTACCCTAGATGTATTCGTATGTTCTAATAAAAAGAGTTTAGACTGCTACATAATCACACAAGCACCTTGAAATTGTAAATGACAATTCTATCTGGCTCACTTTTCTTTTTTGGACTTTGAGTTTTTAAAGTGTTACTTGCACAGCCTCTTTGAATATAACTATGTCATAACAATAGCCTATTCTGTTTAAACTATTTGACATTTAGAACGCATACACAAGCATAATTCTTACTTCCACTGTATTTGAAGGTTTATTTGGGGACAAGTTGCCTTTATGGATTCAATTTTGATCAAGACATTTTTGATTTGTTATGTTCTTTTCCTAGGAGTTGTGCCCTGTATATCAGAGTCTGTTGGTTTTGATTTTTTTTCCCCCAGTATTGGCCTTTCTTCTCCTCATTACTTACTTTCCTTACAGGCCAAAAAAATGTTTGAAGGTGAAATGGCAAGTTTATTTGCTATCCTGCAAACAAACACTGTGAAAGTACCCAGACCCATGAAAGTGATAGATGTGCCAGGGGGTGGGAATCTACTAGTGATGGAGCATTTGGACATGAGATATTTAAACAGGTAAGTCTCGGACCAGTTTTCTCCCCAGATTTGCATAATATTTCCTTGTAGTGGCTTGCTTATTCCTGAAATTTTTTGTACTCTTAAGGAGATAGTTTTGATGAATATCATATTAAAAAGACATGGCACCACAGCACAATGTGTGCTTAACTATCATATTATGTGGACTACTGACTAAAAGGTCAACAGAAACAGAATATTTCAAGGTAAAAATTTTTTTTCCCAAAATTTTATTTTAGACTCAAATGCCAGAACACAAATAGAGAATAAAAAAAAGAAGCAAAAACATGTCATAAACTTAAACATTGGAACTTAAATACAAAGTTAGAAAGAAATAAAAGCATGTCATGTGCATAGCAGAATGTGAGAGGATTCAAAATATGTAACAATAAATTTTCATTTCAAGAAAGCCTGTATGATAAATAATATTTATGTTGCTAATTGTCCATCTTTGCTTCCTTGTAAGTTTTATTTTGTTTTCTGCTGCGTACTTTTTTACTTTGTTCTTTTTTTCCACTCCCCCTAAACCCTCCAAGACCATAATGAAATTTATATGTTTCTCTATAGCTATAAATATGTACATACACATATACATATATATATAGACATAAAAATTCCCAAACCTATTCTACTCCTTGTCTTTGTTTTTATCTATATGCATATCTCTTGTTTCCTATCCCTTCTGCCTCCTCTACTTTATTTTTACACACTACATTGCCCTCCTATGACTTGCCTACCCCCCTCCAAGGATCCCTCCCCTATCCTCCCATTCCCATAAATCTAAACACCCTTCTATACCCCTATTTACCTGTTCTCTCACCCTCCCCTCTAAAGTTCCCTCCCTTGTCCTCTCCCCCTTCCTTATGCCCCTACCATTTTATTTCTTCTCAATTTAGAAGATTTCTGTACTCTTCTAAATATATGTATTCATTCCTCTTACACCCATTCCTGATGAAAGTAGGTTACCAGAACTACCAGCCCTCCTCCCCCATCTAATTCCTATGTATCATTTCTTCTTCTTGCACCTCATTTGTATAAAATAATTACTCTTTTTAGCCATTCTTAAATGGTTTTACTTTTTAAATTCATATCATGCCCAGGGTCTCCCCAGTCTTTCTTATGAACTACCCAATTATTAATAAGAATCTTAGACATAAGTTTTACATTTCACATACAAAAAAAGTAAACAATTTGTCCTTATGGATCTCTTATAATCAGTCTTTGTTATGTACCTTATCTTATATTGGTTCTTATATGTCGAATTGTCTAATAAGTTCAGGATTTTTTTAACAAAGTCTTGAAGATCTGAAAATTTATCAAGTTTCCAGTTTTTTTTTTTTTGTTCAAGATAATAGTTAACTTTTCAGGGTATAATATTTTTGGCTGGAGCCCCAGTCCTTTCACTCTTCAATATGTTGTGTTCCAAGACCTGCGGTCCTTTAATGTTTCTGCTGCTAGGTCTTATCTAATTCTAATTGTGGTACCATCATATATAAATTGTTTTAATCTTGATGCTTTTAATATTTTTTCCTTGAGCTGGGGATTTCAGAATTTGACTATGATATTCCTATGAGTTTTCCTTATAGGTTCTATTTCTACTTTCCCCTCCTTGTTCTAATGCTTTAGGAAATTTTCTTTAATTATTTCTTGTATTATTTTATCAAGATTCTTTTTTTGATCGCAACTTTCAGTCAGTCCAATTATTTTTATATTTTCTCTCTTGATCTATTCTCTAAATCTGTTATTTTTCTTACAAGATGTTTCACTTTCTCTTCTATTTTTTCATTATTCATATTTTGTTTAATCATTTCTTGATCTCTTATAATTTCACTGGTTTCATATTGCCCAATTCTCATTTTCAGGGTGTCATTTTCTTCCTTAAGATTCTGGATCTCCTTTTCTTATTGGTTGACTTTCCTTCCAAACCCTTCCTGTTTTTCTTGGATTATTCTTATTTTCTTATTTAGTTTTTCCTTTGTCTTTGTCATTTGATTTTTCACATCTTTTTTAAGGTCTTCTATATATTCTTTTTGAGCAGGTGACCATTTAACCTCTTTGGGGGTTTCTTTACTTCAGTATACTCCTCTGAAGATGAACCCCAGTCATCTCTATACCATAACAGGTTTCTATAGTTGGAGTCTTTTTACTTTGCCTGTACATTTTTTTTTTGGTAGTGATAGCTTAATTATTTGTAGTCACCTCTAACCCTGGGGCATGGGGAATGGTGCCTCTTGCCCCAGATCTTCAGTTCTTCCCTTAAGCCTGAAACCAAAGCCAAACCTCCAACTTCCTTTAAGTGCCCACAGCCAGGGGCTTTCTGCCCCACTGCTTCTGCACTCACTGGTCGGCCTACGCAGGTTTCTTCTTGCCCCCACCTCTCTTAGCACAGCTGGGTCTGGTGTTCCTTGTCAGCAGTGTTCCCTTAATCTTTCCATGCTCAAACACCCAATTCCCCTCACTATCCAAGGTGTAAAAGTTCTGCTGGTTGGGGCCAAGACAGCCTCTCCAACCAACTAACCCCAGGGCTTGCCGCTTGTTGTTTAAGAGGCTTACAGCTTTCGGTTAAAAAGGAACCTAGCCTAGAGGTGTTCACTCTTCACTGGGACCAAACCTCATCCCAGGATTTTTCTTTGTGATCTTCTCAAATAGTCCTGGGAAGACTTAGGTTTTGCTGCTGTTCTTGTTTATCTCCACCCACACTTTGATTGCCCTAAGGTGCTATTTTAACTCTTATGTGGGGGAAGATCTTGAGAACATGGAATTTTCTGATTTACTTTGACATCTTCCCAGAATCTTCTCCAGGTAAAATTTTTAAGGATGATTAGGGCTAAGAATCTCAGAGGGGGGATAGAAATATCAAAAAGTTAGGCCCTTCACTAAATTGGTGCTAAAATTCTATGTTAATATCATACTTAATTATGCCATGTTTATGTATTGTGCCTGTTTGGGATGAAAAACCCCATCCAAAATTTAATCAAAGAACGTGGAGATTTCTTAGGATAAGAACAGGAAATTTTATTCTCTTCCCCTGGGAGAAGAGGGTAGTCCTCCCCATGACTGATTGTGAAGAGGAGGCATGTTACAAAAGGCAGAACAAGAATTTTTTTTTTTTGCCTTTTTGAGGGCAATTGGGGTTAAGTAATTTGCCCAAGGTTACACAGCTAGTTGTGTGTGTGTGTGTGTGTGTTAAGTGTCTGAGGCCCTAAGCAAACTCAGGTTCTCTTGACTCTGGGCCAGTGCTTTACTCACTGCCACCTAGCCGCCCCCAGAACAAGAATTTATATCCTAACACAGTCAAGCCCCCTCCCTCCTGGCTGTCCCTTCTCCCATTGGCTGACAGGTGGGTTCAAGTCTCAATGTGGAAATCTTCCCCAATGGCAAATAACAGGGAAGCCAGCCACTATCTCTCAGTGGCTTACAAACAACAGGGAAATGGGGGATAGCCAATTCAAATGTGCCTATCCTTAATTGGCAAAAGCTAAAGTGAAGAAGAAAGGGACTAATGTCTCCAGCAAGGTTGGAGGGTTGGAGGTTGAAAAACTCTAAAGGGCCTAATGCTGATAAGATCTGACCAACAAGGGTGGAGGTCAAAAGATTCCTGAAAGGGCTTGCTGCTGATTGACAGAAGAAGTGAAGGGGGGGAAGAGGGAAGTCAACCATTCTGAGAAGATTTCACTCCCCACACATGCCTTAAGATCTTAAAGGTAGATTTTATTTTTTGTGATTTTGGTATTATCTCTTTCATCTTTTATTGCTGGACAGATTGATTTCTTTTGATTTTGTAGTCATGCTGCAAAGCTTGGATCTCAGTTAGCTGATCTACACCTTCATAACAAGAAGCTTGGCGAGACTCTCAGGAAGGAGGAGAAAACTGTTGGTATGGTAGAATGGCTTAAATATGTATACACACATATATGTACATACATATGTACTGTAAGAGTAACTCAAGCTGTAGGACCATTTAACAAAAGTTGGGATTTATGCTAAATTTTGAAAAGAAGCCCCTTTAGACAAAGTGAGGTCATAAGAGCCAAAGAATGCTAAATACAACTGGTATGTAGATTGCTGTTAGGAATGAGTTGTATAAACATATTTACCACAGATATGTGGGCATTTAATATATGTTTGCTTAATGACTTGAATTGAGGAAATGCCTAAGGCAGAAGTTCTAAACATGTTTTTTGCATCATTGACCCCTTTGGTAATCTGGTAAAATCTATGGATTTCTTCTCAGAATAATATTTGTTGCCTACATTCATAATCAAAGGAGATCTAAATTTCAATTAGAGATCATTTAAAAATGTAATTTTTTTCCTATCCAAATTCACAGACTCACTGAAATCTATTCAGGGACCTCTGGGAGGTCTATGGACCCACAACTAATCTTAGTTCTGAGGTTATCTAAAATAATCTTTATCCTATAGAATTTCTTGGTACCTAGAAGGGAGCATAATGACAGTTCATTAAATCATTACATCATTCCTTACATCATTACATCAATTGGAAATCTCTATTAATCAGTACTTCTGCAATTCTAAAAATGCTTTGTAAGCCTTAAAGTAAAGGTTTATACATTCCTTATTATTATCATAATAGATCGATGACTGAAGTTCATAATGGTGATCCTTTTTGAAGGAAGATTCTGAAGTACATTAATAATTTAGTTTTTTATTGACATTGGTATAAATTTATGTTATATAATATGATGTATTTTCATATGAGTCTATACTTTTAAATTGAGACTGAATTGAGCAAACCATATGGGATAATTGTCTATTAAGCAGAATATCTCATTAATCAAAATACTTTGTTCCTTGACTTTGCGTAATAACAAAGAGTATATTCTAAAAGGCCAAACAAATTCTAGAACACAGATGTTATTAGTCCCTATACCTTTTGCTCTGCCTGTACTGTATTTCTGTGCTTAAAGATTTATTTAACTACAAGTTCCAAGACACTTGAAGCTGTGACTGAAGTATATATAATCTTTGCTCTCTGAGAAGTAAGTATGCTCATCAGCAAATGTATTTTTTAATGTTGGTCATGAATTTTTGCTCCTTAATGAATTGACTTCCTTTCTCTTCTTTTTTCATCCCCCTGAACTTCTTCTGCTATCATCAGCAAATCATACTTTCAGTTACTCCTTTGGGAACCAGGATTATTTTCCTGATGTTCTCTTGGTGAAATTCCCTCTAATTATTGGTATTAGTTGAAACCAGATCCCTTATTTATCTTTAGATAAGAAAACTAGGTGAAGAAGAAGACATTCTAATCATTTCTGAAAGTGATTTAAGCAACTTGAAGCTGTTTATTCCCATGGGTGGGAGCTAGGGCCTCTCTGAGGAAGGTAACTGGTGGTTTTTGTTCTTTTGCTTGCAAAGGGAAAGGAGGAGGGCAGGCAGAACTTCAGTTTATGGACCAATTTGGATTTGATGTGGTAACCTGCTGTGGATACCTCCCTCAGGTAAGTGACATGTAAAGTTGTCTCAGTTTAATTGGTCACTTCTGGCCATTAGAGTCCTATAAACGAAGCTACTTTTTTTTGTTAACTTTTAAATGCAAAATTTACTATGTTACCTTTTATTTGTCTAGTGCTAAAAAAAAAAAATGACACTAGGTATATGTGCTTTACATTCAAGGGCCTGCTCAGTGTAAGAACTAAAGTGTTACATAGTGACACTTCACTTCAGGATGGCTAAGAATTAAACTTTTTTTTTAAGATTAAAAAATTTAACCTGGATTTTTTTTTCTTTCTTTAAAAGTTTTTCTTATTCTGAACTTGAACACCAAAATTAATGTTTTCACATACAAAGTAAATAAAAAGAGTATGTGAAACTGTAAATCTCTGTTATGTACAGTTTGCTTTTCCTTTTAAGTATACAATAAAATAAGCATTTAATTTTTTAAATTGCCCTGTTGTTTTTCCTTCTGGCCTTCCTTTTGTTCTCTTCCCTGTATTCTTTAAAAAATTGCTTCAGGAATTCTGTTTTCTTTCTTTCTTTTTGTTAATCATCATAATCTCCTATGGTAAGAACAATATTCTCTCTTTTCTCCCATTCCCTTTCCATGCCTCTAGCTCTAGGCAAGTTAGGCTAATTTTCTGTTAATAGATATTGAAATGATCCAGGAAACTTAAGTGACTCTGGGGACTAAAAGCTCAGTCTGTTGATATCACTTCCTTACAAAACAGAAGCAACAAGGAGGTCCCAGATGCTTGACTGATGGGCTATTAGGGGCTACTCAAACGCAGGGGGGCTTCATTCATCTGAATCAATTTACAATGTCCTCGATAATTATTTTTGTTGAATAGCCTTTCCTTGCTAAGGCTTAGTAAATATCCTTTTGTTCATGGTTAAGTGATCTCTGAGTTCTCATTTCACTCCAGTATTGAACAGAGACTATTAAGGGACTGTCTTGAGTCCAGGTCAAGCCCAAAAGTCAGGCCTAGCCCAAAATGTATGCTCTCCAAATTGAATTAAAGCAAACAAAAACCAACTAACCTTTGTAATAAGGTTAGTTGCAGAGTCAGAACAAATTCCCATATTGGCCATATTTGAGAATTTATATCTTATTGAGTACCTCACATGCTAAGTACGCTATAATTATGATTAATCGTTGTATTCATCAAAGTCTTTCGGAATTGTTTTTCTAATCATCAAACAATAAAACATGATCATGTATCCTCTGAAACTTTTTAGTCAGTTGTGTGACTATGAATATTGAATCTACTCTAGAAAATGTTTGTGAAAGCCTGTTACTTTCACTTATGCCTTCATTAATGCCACTCACATATATATGTACACACACATACATATATAAATATATATATATAATTTTCATAAATGATTTTTAGGGATAGGAAGGCAGTCATGGGTGGGTAGGTAGTTACTCATTTTCTCAGTTGTCTTTATAACTTCTACAAAATTTTCCAAGTGTTTGGTATCCTCTCTTTCAGTTATCTTGAGATTGGATCTTTTAATAGCTTAAAAATTCTGTTGCCACGGAAGGCCAGGTAGCACAGCGAGTAAGAGCACCGGCCCCAGAGTCGGAATGACCTGGGATCGAATCTGAGCTCAGACACTTAGCACCCACCCAGAAACACCTGGCCATGTAACCTTGAGCAAATTACTTAACCCCAATTGCTTAAAAAAAAAAAATTTTTTTGTTGCCTTTATCCTGTCACTCATTGCATAGTTGATCTTGTCTAGCTGTTCTTCTCATCTTTATTTTCATTAGTGTTATTTCTATTCTTCATGTTGAAAAGAGCCAGATATAGTGGCTTCATTGTCATTGATAGAGAAAAAGATGTAAAATTATCTTGAAAGATATTTTTGTATTTGTTGTCTTTATGGTTTCAGGCTAAAATTTTCTTGGCATGATGTAATTTGAACAGCTTTCTTGCCAGACTTTTGTAAACTTATTTTTGTCGCTATTGCTTTCCATTATTTTGTGGATAATACTTTCACCATCCTTCTTTGCATGGTTTTAAACTTTTTTTTTTTGCCTTCTTTTTTTGGAGGGCAATTAGGGTTAAGTGACTTGCCCAAGGTCACACAGCTATTTTTTGTGTTAAGTGTCTGAGGCTGGATCCGAACCCAGGTCCTCCTGACTCCAGGGCTGGTGCTCTATTCACTGCACCACCTAGCCGCCCCCCTTTGCATGCTTTTGCAAACAAATTTATATTTTAAATTGGCATGACCCTTGGTTGCTATCTCTATGTAGTTGACAAGGAATTGTTTGGGATGAAAAACCCCATCCAAAATTTAATCAAGAACATGAGATTTTCTCAGGACAAGAACAGGAATTTTAATTCTCTTCCCCTGGGCGAAGAGGGTGGTCTTCCCCGTGACTGGTCATGAGGAAGAGGCGAGTTACAAAAGGCAGAACAAGAATTTATACCCTAACTCAGTCAAACCCCCTCTGGTTTGACTGGACTCTGGTTGTCCCTTCTCCCATTGGCTGAGAGGTGGGCTCAAGTCTCCATGCGAAAATCTTCCCCGAGGGCAAATAACTGGGAAGCCAGCCACTATCTCTCAGTGGCTGGGAGGCGGGCTTACAAAGAACAGGAAAACGGGTAATGGCCAATTCAAATGTACCTATCCTAATTTGGCCAAAGCCAAAGTAAAGAAGGGAGGGACTAAGAGCTTAATGCTGATTGGCATCAAGGGAAAGGAAAATGCTGAGAAGTTTTCACTCCCCAGACAGAATCAAATACTTGTTCACTGAGTTGGTTTCTTTGGTCTTCTCCTTTCCTTGTTCTAGTGTTGATTTATAACAGTTAAGGAAATTTCCTTAGGAAATGGTGATAATCTGTGTCTGTCTTTTTTAATCCATTTTCTATTTTGCCTTCATTTGTTTTAGTAGTATGCTGTATTTCCTCATTTTATTCTTCTAATTTGGTATTCAGTTTGTTCTTTGCAAAACCCATTATTCAGAGGATTCATGTATTTTGCAGAGTCCTACAAGTTAATGGGACAATAATGAAAGAGAGATGGTATTAATGGTTCTTTTGGGTGCCTCCACCCCATACACACATCCCTGTTTGCAAAAATTTAAGTAATGAATAATCCCCCCAACCAGTAGAATCACTTTTCAATGCTACTGTGATTTGTACTAATTAAATGTCTGGTGCTAAAATTTTTTTTTCTTCAAGCAGAGTTAAAAAGTGCTAGTCAAATACCAAGCATCACAAAAAATGAAATGGTATCTTAATAGACAGTAGATAAATGATTACTAATTTGGGAGTCATTTACAAATTAGCTGTCCATGTGTATTTGTCCATGTGTATTCTCCATGTGTAGCTCCCTATTTTTTACCTGTGCATCAAAGTCATCAAAAGAAAAGTTGATTGAATTTGGAGAGGCTTAGCAAGTTCTTGATAGAATTTCTCTCTTGCATCTCATATTCTTCACAAATGCTGAACTGTAGTTATTTCCATAGATAAAAAGCTTTTGCCAAATCTAGTATTCATGATTAAAAAAAATACAAATAGTGATAGCTTCATTTTCAACATAATAAAAAGTATCTACCTATACTGTACCTCCTATCACCACTTCTGTTTTTCAGAACTGTCATTTGCAGTAAATCGAGGGTGGTGGGGGCAGGGGGGGGGGAATTAGAGATGTTGGCATTAGAAATCAAGAGCCAAAGTATTATTTGCAGAATATGTGACAGTATACCCAGAAAATCTCGACCTAAAAATTATGACGTACAAATAAATTTGGCAAATTTGCAGGATACAAGATTAATCCACAAAAATCATCCTAATTCTTATATAACAGTGATAAGGATCAAGAAAACAACATAAAAAGAGAGGCCACATTTATTATTGCCTTCATCATTGCGTTCATTTCCACAAAGTCTTTTAAAGTATTTGATAGCTTAGGTGCATGCAAATGACCATTTTAAGAGCAACTATATGGTTGTGATGACAGAAATTGAGGAAGATCTGAGTCATTGGAGGATGATTCCATATTCCTGAAAGAGGTTAAATTAATATATTAAAAATTAGAATAATCTAAAGATTTACATGATGTTACTTGAAGAGGGGAACTGTGGAGGCAGGAGGTGGTATGGCAGAGCAGGAAAAGAAATTATGACTGTAACGATCATGAGTGTGGGGAATTCTCGGTTTTGGAATCTTTCTCCACTGCAAATTTGGAGAAATTAGGTGATTTTTGTTTTACTTTTTTTTATTATGAACTTAATCAACAAACAAAAATATTTCCATATATAAAAGAAGATTGTGAATCAGTCTGTGAAGTAACAATGCTTACATTTCATTTTTTTAAATATATGTCCAGTTTAATAAGTTAATAACAAAATTATTCTGTTTAAATTGTTAGTAACAGTTAGCCTGTTAGTAACAAAATTGCATCCAATTCTGAGCTTTTTTTATCTTCTGCATAAATTTTAAAATGTTTCATTGATGTTCTTTCCTGTCTTTTTCTTTTTTTGCATTTCTTTTGATACCAAATCACCTTCTCCCAAATAAAATCCTCCATTTATATCAAATATGCAAACAAGCAAAACAAGTCAATACATAGGCCATATCTGAAAATATGCCTTATTCTGTACCTTTAGTCCATAACCTGGTTTGTACCAAGGTCATGCTTCATCATCAGCCTTTTAAAGTTGATAATTGCATAGAACAGAGCTCTGACATCTTTCAGAGTTGTTTTCCTTTGCATCATTTTGCAAATTATTCTCCTGGTTCTGTTCATTTCATTCTATATCAGTTCATTTGAGTCTTCTCAGGTTTCTCTGAATCCTTCATTATTGACCATTTCTTATATGTCAATAATACTCTTTTAATTCATAGAGCACAATTAATGCCACTATTCCCCACGTTATTTCCAGTTTTTTCAGCAACAAAATTTATTACTATAAATAGTCTTGTACACTTGGGCATTAGGTGATATTTTTTTCCGTGGTCATACAGCCAGTTTCTCTCAAAGGCAGGACTAGAATCCAGGTTTCTGACTCTATCCATGATAATACATTGCCTTATTTATTGTAATACTGATTAAAAAAAATTCTAGCACATTATATAGAAAACCAAATGGGCATGATCTAGCTTGACCCTAAAGAAAAGATATGAAAATGTACCTCCCTCCCCTTTTTCTAGATGGGGTACTGTATACTGTATATACTGTACATTGTTATATACCATTGGGCTTCATTGATGTGTTGATTAGTTTTGCCAAGAGGCTTTTTCCCCATTGCTTTTTTTTTTACCCATTGTTACAATGAATGATTCAATGGATGAGGAAGCAGGAGAGGTTTTCTAGGAAATAAAGTCATGTGACAACAAAAGACCAATAAACATTTTTTTTAAATGACCGAACATACAAATGAACAAGAATGTAAATTGTTTGGTATTGGAAAAGAAATAGGTCACTAATACAAAATAGAGATTCTAGACATTGAATCATACATATACAAAATAAGTGTGTCATAAACTTAAGAGAAATAAAAAGTGAAGAAAGTATTCACTTTTTGATACATGTACTTAGGAAAAGAAATATAATAAGAAAATGTAACTGCATATCTTATATCTTTTGTTAGTTCATCAGTGATTTGAGAATTGGTTAGCTTTGGGATTTGGAACTCCTTTTACCAACAATAGACTACAACCCATCCATAATTTAGGAGTGTATCAAGTTAATAATTATTAAATACCTACCATGAGCCAGGCATTGTGCTATATGCTAGGGATACAAAAAAAGGCAAAGTCAGTCCCTGACCTCAAGAAGCTCGTAATCTATTGGGAGACACAATATGCAAACAACTACAGTTATCCTTTCCACATTGTAGAGATTAGGGGTGTCCCTGCACTGTGGAAAATCTGCAAAAAAAATTTTGGCCCTCCCTTCATACCAGAGAAGAAGTCTGAATTTTTTCTTTTTCTTTTATGGGGTGTTTACAGTACTTTTATAGTAAAATTTGGGTTAATTATTTGGTCATAGATTATTATATAGGTTCATGTTAAGTAAAAGTACTGGCCTTTGGCTTTTGTGTTCGTTTAAAATTTAACTTTTTATTTTAACTTTAAAAAAGAAATTGTGCATAATTATGTTATTAAAAATAAAATGTGTTGATATTATACAATACTATACATGCATTTTATGCTTTTCTGAGTTTCTAAACTTTTTCTGTGTCAACTGCTGACCTTTGTGTGTTGTCTGTGCTTCTACAGAACTCCCCCAAAATTCCCATTTAATTTCTTATGTCAACCCACAATAGAAACCACAATGGGGACTGTCACAATGTGGAAGTTTATGTATATATATGTAGGATGTATATGCAAATATCAAATAAAAAGGTATACACACACACACACTACATTGGCAATAATCTTAGGGGGAAGACCCCCGGGCATCAAAGACAGCCAATGAAAATGCATAGTTGGTAAATGGAGGGTCTTGTGGAGAGATCATCAAGGAGGCCTCAGACATTGGATCATAGAGTATGTGAAGGGAAGCAAGGTATAACAAGATTGGAAAGGTAGGAAGGGGGTGGATTGTGAAGGGCTTTAAAAGCCCAACAGAGGATTTTATATTTGATCCTAGAGGTAATAGGGAGCCACTGGAGTTGATTAAATAGGGAGGTGACATGATTGGACCTATACTTTAGGAAGAACACTGAGGGGAGGATGGATTGGAGTCTGGAGAGACTTGTGGCAGAGAGACTGATTAGCTGTCTGTTCAGTAATCCAGGTGTGAGGTGATGAGGGCCTGTGTTAGAATGACAGCAGTGTTAGGGGGGAAAGGAACCATATTGGGGAGAGATTAGGGATGTAGAACTGACAGGACTTGACATCAGATTGGATATGAAAAGTATGAGAGAGTGAGGAGTTGAGGATGACATCAAGGTTGTGATCCTATGGGAACTGGGATAATGGTAGCACCCTTGACAATAATAGGGAAGTTAGATAAAGGGAAAAGTTTTGAGGAAAAATAGTGAGTTCAGTTTTATACACATAGAATTGAAGTGTCTACAGATTATCCAGTTTAAAGTGTCCAATAGACAGTTGAAGTCTTGAGAGTTGCCTGACAGAGAGGTTTAAGGGACTTGCTTTTGATTATATAGCTATGAAGTGTCACACTGTGTATCACAATGGATTCCAACTGAATTATAGAAAAACAAAAAGAGCTATTGAAATATGGTATAAAGTAGCATAGATTATCTCCTTTGTGGCAAGGAGAAGTAATTAAAGAAGTAGAAGGGAATTTCTGAGTTACATGGAGTACTAGTTCCTTTCTCTTACCTCTGACTTCTTGAACCTCTCCAAAACAGAAATTTTGTGTCAAAGATAAAGCAATGTCACCTGTCGCTATGGTCTAGGACAGGGGTGGGGAATCTGTGACCATGAGGCCACTAGGTCCTTGGGTACAACACTTTGACTGAGTCCAAGTTTTATAGAACAAATCCTTTTATTAAAGGGATTTGTTTGATGAGGTTTGGATTCAATCAAACAGCTGCACTTTAAGGACCTAGAGGGCCACATGTGGCCTCAAGGCCACAGGTTCCCCACCCCTGCATTAAGACATCCAGAATCTTCAATGGCAAGGCTCAACAAAAAATTAAAACAATAGATTGGGAAAGAAAATAAACAGAAGTGAAGGACAATCTAGAAGAAAAGAAGCAAAAAATAAGAACATTAAAAGAAAATTTACTCACCATGCAAGAAAAATATACTGATCTCTAAGTCAGGATGCATAGAGACAATCTCCCAGAAGGTCTCCCAGAAGACTATGATAGGTCAAAGAACCTCAAAACTATAATGAAGTAATAGAAGAGAATTGCCTTGTATTTCTGATCATAGAACGTGAAATTCCAATTGAAAAAATTCACAGATTTCCCCTGGAAAAGAAGCCCAGGACTGCAAACCCTAAGACATAGTGTTTAAGTTTAATAGAAACCACAAGTTCAGCAAATGATCAGGAGAAAATTCTTCAAATACAAAGGAAAAGACATTTAATTAATGCAACTCTATACCCATTGAAAAAACGTATAGGGGGTGGCTAGGTGGCACAGTGAGTAAAGTGCCGGCCCCGGAGTCAGGAGGACCCGAATTCGGTTCCAGCCTCAGACACTTAACACCCACACAAAAAAAACTAGCCATATAACCTTGGGCAACTTAACCCCAATTGCCCTCCAAAAGGCAAAAAAAAAAAAAGTATATGGAATGAAATAATGTATTCCAAAGAGCAGTAGAGCTGAGGATGCTACTCTGTTCTGCTAATCTGAGCTTAACCAAACAGGAAAAAAGATGAACATTCAGTAATGAAGAGTTTGAAACATTCTAGAAGAAAATCAGAACTCCCCAAACAACTGAAATGTAGGAGGAATAAATAGATGCAATAGGAAAGTAGAACAGTAGTAATAAAGTGACCACAGCATGACTGGTACAAGACTTTTTCCTAAATATATGCAAGGAGATAGGAATAAAGGCAGAAATCTGGAAAAACTCGATGTGGATAGAAGGCATTATGGACAGAATTTGGTGACACTGAATTAGTGGGGTTTTTTTGTGAGGGTTCATGTAAGAGGGGAGGGGAACAGAGGATAGAGAGGAGTGTGTGATGTGCTGAGGTCAAGTCAAGGATTAGCAATAAGGAGAAGGTGACTAACGTGGTCTCAGAAAGAGAAGAGTAGTGAATGAGGAGGAGAAGGGATTTAAAATGGGTAGAAAAGAATACCTTTCCAGTGGCAGGGCATTCTGCTATTGAATGCTCCTATGGGTGAAGAGAGAATTTCTGTGAGGGGAGATGGGGATCTTAAACTGAGTCCACCTGGGTGATTTGGTGCTTGAAAAGTCTACAGTGAAAGGGGGGGAAGAGGAGTTGGAACTTCTATATGTGGCATTGGGAAAACATGGTCACAAGGAAATTTTGAGGAAAAGGTGGAGGAAAAGAAAAGTAACCAGGGGAGGGTTTAACTCAGAGGTAGACTGCATAAAGAAGGACATCAGGCAAGAGGGCCCCTACCATTAGCAGTGTCCTCTGACACCTGCAAGAATTGGAATTGTTGTGGAAGTGAGGCATAATGGAAGAGGGGAATCCATGGGGCAAGTCCTACAAGGCGGTGGCAGAAAGCACCTAGAGAGGAGTGCCTGGAATGGATACTTTGGAAGTTTTAAGTGCATGAGGAGACAGGACAAAAGAAAAACCCAGATCGTTACAGGGGTCATGAATCAGAGAATGAGGGTCTAGAGTAGACAGACAGGGTGGATAATGAAGAGAATGAGAAAAATTCTTTTTGGAAAGGGACACAAAAAATGAAGTTTAAAAAACTAATAAACAGGAATAATGGAGAAAAAAGGGGGATCTGCTTGACTGGGAGGAAGAAAGGACAGGGTTGGGGTGAGGGATTATATATCTAGATAAAAACAAGAGGAGAAAAAGGAACTAATGAACAAAACTCCAAGAGAAAGGAGTAACAAATGAGAAGAGGGGATCAGAGGTGAAGGGAAGAGAGCTAGAGGGAAGAGGGACACCTTAAGAAAAGGTTAAAGCAAAGTAACTGAAGGAACGTGATATTGTGCTTACAGCAGAAGAGGGAAAAGTTAATATCTTGGGGGGAACCCTCAATATTAGAGGAAAATATGAATCTAACTTTCATAATTTTAAATGTGAACTAATTAATCCATTAAAACAAAAATGTGACTTGTTGGATAAGAAAACCCCCTACAATATGTTGCTTATAAGAAACACATTTACAAAATAAAGACATAGGAGAAATAAGCAGTGGATGGTCCAATTACATTAGAATAAATCATATGAAATGATTTATTCACTAAATCATAGAATGAGGCACCCCTTAAAGTTTTAGGATAAATACTTTTGTTCTTAAAAAAT
This sequence comes from Petaurus breviceps papuanus, assembly GCF_028583685.1. Lineage (NCBI taxonomy): Eukaryota > Metazoa > Chordata > Mammalia > Diprotodontia > Petauridae > Petaurus > Petaurus breviceps. The sequence continues at coordinate 28,135,891 of NW_027187380.1, read as the reverse complement.
TACCTATATAACATTACCAGAAGATTGAGCACCAAGTGGTAAGCATTTTTTGGCCATAGCAGTTCGCGTAGATTATCTACTAAGTAATAGAGAAATTGTGATCTACATTATTAGGAGTCCCTACATACATTAGATTAAATTATGTGTTATGGAAATTTAGAACTTGTTTCTCCAATATTCACTCATTTGTTAAACATTAACTAGTTGCCAAGTACATACAATACACTTCAGTAAGTGCTAGGGGAAATAAAAAGGTAAGTAAGACAGCCTTTGTCCTGAAGAAGCTTAAACCTGATAGATAAGACTATACAGACAGATATAATGCTAGGTAAAATATAAATGTTTAGGAAGAGCATTACATACAGTGAGGGAGTATACATTTGTATAGGCTAAAGGAGAGATTTGAAACACTTAAATTTTATCAGTGATACACTTAATTTGGCATATTAAGAAAAGAAGGGGATATATGGCATATTTCCCCAATTGTTTGAGGGATATGGCTGTTACGTCCTTATTAAAATGTGTCTCTCTATGAGAGACAGAATACTGGGCTGTATATCTCCTGATTTAGGCATAGTGTGGTATTTAGAGATGTATGCTGTCAAATAACATAGTTGCCAGGCTTCTTTGATGAACTTCCAAGCCAAAAACCGAAGTGTCCTAGAAATAAAGGTTAATGTTGAAATTACAAAATATTTTCATTGTTTCAGTAATAGCCCCTTTGAAAATAAGAAAAAACAGCCTGAATCCCATAAAAATGATTTGTGAAAAGCATATTGTATCTGTAATCATCAATCTCAACTAACAGTAATTTTTCAAAAAGGGAAAGCTTCAACCAAAATGAAAGTCAGAATCTGTGCCTTAAAGCTTGTACACTGAAGCTCTTGCATCTCAGTAATTTACTCAGAACCTCTTTTATTCTTATTTTAGATATAATTTAGGTGAAATTATATTAAATATTATTCTCAACATTTCACACCTTTTTCTAGATTATAACATGCAGATTATTCAGTACTATTGGGTAATGTATTTTTTAAAAATTATTTTCATAAAATACTTTTAATGCTTTTGATATTTTAAAGGAGAATTCTATTAGGAGTTAAAAGATTATTTCTAATCTTAGCAATATCATTTCCTAACTGCATGACTTAAGCATTTAAATCACTTAAACTCTCAGAGCTTCAAGTTTTGTCACCAATAAATTAGTGGTGATAAATCCCGTCATCTTTCAGAGTTGTGAAGATCAGGAATAAAAATAAGTGGCATTTTTGTAGTGTTTTAAAGTGTATAGAGCTTTTAGCCTTGAAAAATTAGTACAAATTTTATTTTCCCTAATTTGAGGTGAAGATCTGAGGCTTGAACAACTTAGAGGATTTAGAGGTGAAAGCAACCTTGGAGATCATAGTCATTGTGTTTTTGAACTAGAGCAGGATTTCTTAAACTTTTTCTACTTGCCAGCCCTTTTCACATGAGAAGTTTTTATGCAACCCCAGGTATAGGTATATAAAATAGGCATACAAATCAAACATTTACTGATAATGAATAATAAATTTATTTTAAAACAATTCTTTGCTATACATATTTTATATGTATATATATGCTATACATATGCTATATATTATGCTATATATAATATATATTATATATATAATATATGCTATACATATATTACCACTTATTAAAGACAAAAGCAAATTTTCATTCTAATGAGATGGATGTGCTTGTTTATTTTTACATAAAAAATTAAATCTTGATGGAATATTTGATACTACAGGATGTAGAAGATCTTCAACATGTTTCACAGTTGATGTATTTTTTTTTTAAAGCAATAGGGATTAAGTAACTTGCTCAAGGTTACATGGCCAGTTATTTCTGGGTGTGGTGCTAAGTATCTGAGCCCGGATTTGATCCCCAGGTCATCCTGACTCTGGGGCCGGTGCTCTTACTCACTGAGCCATCTGGACGCCCCTAAGCAATTGGGGTTAAATAACTTGCTCAAGGTTACACGGCCAGGTGTTTCTGGGTGGGTGCTGAGTGTCTGAGCCCGGATTCAATCCCCAGGTCATCCCGACACTGGGGCCGGTGCTCTTACTCTCTGTGCTACCTGGCCGCACCAACACAGCTGATGTATTTTGCTTTTGTAATTGTCAAGGCTAAGAACACCGCTTTGCATAAATCCATAGTACAAAATGGCAGAAGTATGTTTGGGACATTTTTGAAATTGTTGGAAATACTGTCCTAATCCCAAACCAAAATTCATTTAGCGATTTTGTATGTTCATCAAACACACTGCAATTCATAACATGCGGTAGTTTTGAATCTGAGCCTAAGCATTTCTGGCAGCATTAGTTGGCATTGTGTAGTGTGATGGCATGTGCAGTACCAAGTGCACACATTGTGTGGTCAGAAACAAGGCTGCAGTGAAGTTGGTGCAACGCAATATGGGCAAGTGCTTCCAGGAACAATTTGGATTCATCACATGTATGATTTTGAATTAATTTTTGTTGTTGCACATTCAGAAACCTTTTATTGTTGTCAAAGTTTTTATGACCCCTGCATTCAGTTATGCAACCCCGTATTAGTCTGAACCCACAGTTTAAGAAGCTCTGAACTAGAGGAAATCATAGAGATCCTTTAGTCTGAACTACTCATTTTACAGATGAAAAAAGTGAGACTCAAAAAAATTTACTATTAGTTGATTTGCCCAATGTCATATAGACGCTATGTGGCAGAGTGAGAAATAAAACCTAGGTAAAGTCTCTGTGCCCAAGTCCAGTTCCTTTTTTTTTTTTAATTGATCTATCTGGTAGCTTTAATCCTATGCAGAAAGGGAACCCTATATAATAATCAAGGGATGATTATAATTTGAGAGTCTTATGTAAGCTTTCCTTTTTATTTTATTTTTATTTTTTTACAGCTATTTTACATTCCACATCCCCATGCAAAGTAAACTCTTTTCTTTATGGTGGTGAGAAGTATGAGAGGTAGCCCCTTAAGTGCAAGCTTGCCTAGGAGATCATGTTCATAAGAGCAGCACAGTTTCAAGAAGGGCATTTGCTCCTTGTGTTATCCTGGTCCATAGTCTTTCTTCTGTGCAACAGCCGCCTACTATTTATCCCTAAGTTGGGAAGAATAAGTATTAAGGTTATCATGGTAATATTTAAATTAATCTTGCTTTGTTTGCTTTTTCATTAAATTTGAAGCAGGAAGTTTGATGACTCATATTGTGGGCAATTGCACTCACATTTTCACCAGAATAACAGTATTTAGCAATATCTCCAGCAACATTTTACATAAAACAAAATACAAATGTGATAGTTCTGCTTATTCTGATATCAGAGTGAAATAAGTCAGTGACACAAATGCTTGCACAGCTCTGGTTTTATGGAAGTTTTAGTCATAAAGATACTTAGGTCATAAAACTAGAACCTTGTAAATAGCTACTGAGCTGTGGCAATAACAATTGAAGGTAGAACCAGAGAAAGGAGTCTTACTGTTTTCTCTTTTCTCTCAGGCTTCCTTGGGGAGTCTAGAGATAGAATTTATACTTCTGGCTATGCCACAAAAAAGCTCTATTACTTTTAAGCAAGTCACTTCATTAATGACAATTTATTTAGTGCCTTTTATATGTAAACCACCATATTAGGTACTGGGGGAAGAAGAAAGATCTTCTACGTGATCTTCTTATTCCACAGAATTTTAGGACTAGAAGGGACATCTCTCTAGCCCAACCCATACCCAAAAGGAATTCCCACTATGCCATACATACCCTTCTGTCTGAAGACCTCCAGCGAGAGTAAACTCATCACATCCCAAGGTATCTCATTGCACTTTGGGATATCAGTAATCATTAGGAAGTTTCCCTAATAAGCCTAAATTTCCTTCTTTGCAACTTTCATCCACTGCTTCTGATTCTGCCTAGGGGCAAACAGAACAAACCCAATCCCTCTTTCACATGACAGTATTTCAAATACTTAAAAGCAATTATCAGGTTTTATCTGCTCCAGGCTAACCATCTCTAGTTTTTTAACCAATATTTATATGAAATAAACCCTTCACCATCCTGATAGCCTTTTCTGGTTATTAATACCCTTTATTAACCAAGGCTTTCAGAATTGAGCATAGTATTCCAGATAGGGTTTGACCAGTACAGAGTCTAAAGGAAGTATTACTTCCTTTTTTCTGCAAGCTATGCCTCTCTCTTTATTTTTTTGGAAGGGGTTTTTGGGGTTAAGTGACTTGCCCAAGGTCACATGGCTAGTAAGTGTTAAGTGTCTGAGGCTGGATTTGAACTCAGGTCCTCCTGAGTCCAGGGCCAGTGTTCTATTCACTGCACCACCTAGCCACCCCTAAAATCCTTTATTTCTTTTTTTTGTTTTTGTTCTTTTGCTTTTTGGAGGGGGGAAGGCAGGGCAATTGGTGTTAAGTGACTTGCCCAAGGTCACATGGCTAGTAAGTAAAGCTATGCCTCTCTTAACGTAGCCCATGACCACATTAGCTTTTTTGGCTGCTAAATCACAGTGCTAACTAATATTCAGTTTGCAATATATTAAAGTCTTAGATTTGAAAATATGATATATTTGTTGAATTAATAAGACTCTTACCTTCCACCTATCCCTGCTAGGGATGGGAAACAAATTGCATCTGCTGTCTAGACATGATTCCTTTTATACTATATTTAAGAAGTTGATTTTTTGAACCCAAGTGTAAAACTTACACATATCCCTATTGAATTTCACTTTGTTAGATTCAGTTCAGTGCACCAGCCCATGAAAATCTTTTTGAAGCCTGTTTCTGTTATCCAGGATAGTAGCTCTCCTTCCCAGCTTTGTGTCATCTGTACATTTGATAAGCATGTCTGTACCTTTATTTAAGTCATTATCAAGAAGTGTTAGCCTCCATGATGAATCAAAGTATATGAATAAATTGTTCTCATAAGAAATCAAAAGCTAGGGGCAGCTAGGTGGTGCAGTGAGTGAAGCACTGGTCCTGGAGTCAGGAGGACCCAAGTTCGGTTCCGGCCTCAGACACTTAACACCCACACAAAAAAACTAGCCGTGTAATCTTGGGCAAGTTACTTAACCCACACTGCCCTCTAAAAGGCAAAAAAAAAGAAATCAAAAGCTATAGGAACAAGTTTCAAATCACTAGTGAGAAAAATATATGCTACAGAAGTTCTTAAGTTCTTAACCTTATAATCCAGGAAATTGACAAAAGCTGGGAATAGTTGCTATTGGAGAGGTTATGGAAAGACAGACACACTCCATTTGATGGAGCTATGAACTGGTCCCAGTATTATGGAAGATAATTTGGAACTTTACCAATAAAGTGACCAAAGTGTCCATACCCCCTTCCCTAGAGATCTCACTACTAGGCAGTATGCAAAGGAGGTCAGCAATAAACACGGGTCTTTCCAAGTTGAATTTAACCATCAACTATTCCTTTAGTCACACAATGCAACCAATTCTAAATCTAATTATATCATTGTCTAGTCCATATCTCTCTAGCTTTTGCCATAAAGACTAAGAGCAGCATAAGGTACTTAGTTAAATGTTTTCTAAAATCTAAATAAACTTTTCTAGCCCAGTCGGTAGCATCAGTTTAATAACTTAGAAAAGGAAATGATCTGTTACCAACATCTCTCATGATATGTTTTTGATAAAGTCATACTGACTTCATTATCCTTCTAATGATATATTCTAGAATTTTACCAGTAATTAGTTCAAGCTCACTTGCTTTATTACTTTCATTTTTATGCTTGTTTTTCTTCCCTTTTTAAAAAAAATTGTCATATTTGCCCTCCAATCCTGTACTTCCTTTCCTTGTTTCCAGGATCTTTCATATATCACCATAAATGGCTTAGCAATCATATCTGCCAGTTCTTTCATTAACTGAAAATAGAGTTTATCTGGTGACAACTTTGTTAAGGCCATATAGGTGCCCTATCACAATCTCCTTCTTTTCCTTGAGCCTCAGCTCCCTATTAGCTATTTTTATTCTGTCCTTTCCAGCACAAAGTCAAGTTCAGATTGAGAGGTTCTACCTTCTTTCCAATTGCTGTCATCATTCCATCTACTCTCAAGTAGTTGCCTTATCTCTTATTTAATTCTCTTCTTTACCTTAATATAACTTGAAAAAAATTAACTTTAGCATCCCTTGCCAGTCTATGTGCAGTCTATTAGCTTTAGTACTTCTACTTGACACTACTTTTATTGTTTTAATTAATTCTTTAATTTATTAATTTGTTTGTTTCCTTTTAGTTTACAGGATTCAATTCCACAATTCCTTGAATTTCACATTTTGTCCCCCTCCCTCCCCTCCCCACCATGGCGGCTTATTATCAAGTATAGGATCTGTAAATACTTTCACATTATACAATGGTCGGGTTATAAGGATGGATTGTACCAGCTGGAATGAAAAATGGTAAAGAGGACATAAAATCAAATAAGAGAACGAAAAAGATCAGGTATTTTGCTTCCACCTGGATATAAATTTAGTTCTTTCTAGTTCTTTCTCTGGATGCACGTTTTTCTCTCCATCATGTGTCTTTTGGGATTGACTTATATCCCTGCATTGTTGAGAAGAGTCCAGTCTATCAAAGTTGGTCATCACACATACGTTGTGTCTGTAATTGTGTGCAAATTTCTCCTGGTTCTACTCTTCTCACTCAGCATCAGTTCTTTTAAGCCTCTCCAGGTAAATATGAAGACTGTCTGCTCCCTGTTTCTTATAGCGCAATAGTATTCCATAACATTGTAATGTAATGCCAAGCAAAGGCAACTTCCCAGGTTCAAAATACCAGCATAGGTGCTCTCTATTTTATTCAGTAACAAACCCAGAACAGAGAAGATCAAAACATGACATCATTCAAAATACAGCATTTACTAAGCGTGATTAAATAATCTCCAAGTACTACCCCACCCCAGGATTTTCCAATCATTCAATCAATTACAAAGTCCCTGTTCCAAATACTTCTCCACCCCAGGCTATACCTTAATTAAGTCCACCACAAAGCCCCTCTTCTCAAATGGAGATTAGTTTCCAAACATAAGTAAACTACATTCATTTGTTCAACCACAGAACACAAAAAGGTCAAAAGTTCCCCACCCCTGGATCACAATTGAATCTACCCCAGAGTTACATCAAGTTTAAACACAGCACTTAATACCCAAATGGAGGTCTTTTCTTCATCTTGACACGAGGCAAGTTCTCAGCAATCTTAGTTCCTGGGGAGACAAGGCTTAGCAAGGCCATAAGATACATTGCCAGTCCCTTCATGAATTTATCCTCTGTCTGTAGAACAGTCCTAGAACCCCTGAACACATTAGCAAAGCCCTCTCCCAGGATTTCTGTAAACATACAACAAGAAAATCCTTCTTCAGGGCTTCTGAACCAACAGAAAGGCTCCCAGACCCCTGCAACAACAGCACTGTCCTTCACCAGTGGACAGTATTCATTCTGTCTGCCGGACAGTCTCCAGACCCCTGCAACAACAGTACTGTCCCTCACCAGTGGACAGTATTCACTCTCTGTCTGCAGGACAGTCTCAGGCCTTCTTAACCAAATGCCAGGTTCCAGGACTTTTTCAACAGGACAGTCTTTCACCAGTGGACAAATCTGGCAAAATAACATCAAAACAGACAGACAAAGTACCAGCAAAACAGCCATGTCTCCTCAGTCCTTGGCAGCTCAGGGGGCAGGTCTCAAAAGTCCAGGGCAATTCAAAGCGGCCACCAGCAATCTCTTAGTCTCTCCCTCTCCACGAGGTGCTGCTTCCAAAAAGAACTTCCGCCTCTCTCTTGTCTCTCCAAATCTACATCACCAGCTCCTCCCACTTCAGGACTTTCTTTTCACATCAACAAGCCCATCCCACAGGTGGGATTAACAAACTCTGGGTTTTAATACAATCAATTTGAAAACCAAGCCAATACAGGGGAATCTTTAATTGCCATTACTATCACAAACATGCATATACCACAACTTGTTCAACCATTCCCCAATTGATGGGCACCCCCTTAATTTCCAATTCTTTGCCACAACAAAAAGAGCTGCTATAAACATTTTTGTACATATGGGTCTTTCTCCCATTTCTATGATCTCTTTGGGATATAACCCTAGGAGTGGTATTGCTGGATCAAAGGGTATGAAAGAATTTGTAGCCCTTTGGGCATAATTCCAGATTGCTCTCCAGAAAGGCTGGATCAGATCACAACTCCACCAACAATGCATTAGTGTTCCAGTTTGCCCACATCCTCTCCAGCATTTCTCATTTTCCTGTTTTGTCATCTTATCCAATCTGACTGGTGAGATGTGGTACCTCAGAGTTGTTTTGATTTGCATTTCTCTAATCAATGGTGAATTAGAGCATTTCTTCATGTGCTTATAGATAGCTTTAATTTATTTCTCTGAAAACTGCCTGTTCATATCCTTTGACCATTTATCAATTGGGGAATGACTTGTATTCTTATAAATTTGACTCAATTCTCTGTATATTTTAGAGATGAGTCCTTTCTCAGAGACATAGGTTGTAAAGATTCTTTCCCAATTTCCCACCTCCCTCTTAATCTTGGTTACATTGGCTTTATTTGTACAGAAACTTTTCAATTTCATGTAGTCAAAATTATCCATTTTACATTTTATAATGTTCTCTAATTCCTGTTTCGTCATAAAGTCATTCCCTCTCCACAAGTCTGATAGGTAAACTATTCCTTGTTTTAGCAGACTGCTTACAGTATCAACCTTTATACGTAGATCATGAACCCATTTAGACTTGATTTTGGTATATGGTGTTAGATAATGGTCTATGTCCAGTTTCTGCCATACTATATTCCAGTTTTCCCAGCAGTTTTTGTCAAATAGTGAGTTCTTATCCCAAAAACCAGGGTCTGGGGGTTTATCAAACAATACATTACTGTAGTCGTTGACTTCTGAATCTCATGTGCCTAATCTATTCCATTGATCCACTCCTCTATTCCTCAGCCAGTACCAAGTAGTTTTTATGACTGCTGCTTTATAGTACAGATTGAAATCTGGTAAGGCTAGTCCACCTTCCCTAGCATTTCTTTTCATTAATTCCCTTGATATTCTGGACCGTTTATTCTTCCAGATGAATTTTGTTACTATTTTTTCTAACTCTATAAAGTAGTTTTTTTTTTTTTAAAGCAATTGGGGTTAAGTAACTTGCTCAAGGTTACACGGCCAGTTATTATTTCTGGGTGTGGTGCTGAGTATCTGAGCCTGGATTTGATCCAGGTCATCCCGACACTGGAGCCGGTGCTCTTACTCGCTGAGCCACCTGACCGCCCCTAAGCAATTGGGGTTAAGTAACTTGCTCAAGGTTACACGGCCAGGTGTTTCTGGGTGGGTGCTAAGTGTCTGAGCCCGGGATTCAATCTCCAGGTGTTCTCAACACTGGAGCCGGTGCTCTTACTCGCTGTGCTACCTGGCCGCCTCTATATAAAGTAGTTTTTTGGTAAATTAATTGGTATGGCACTAAATATATAATTTAATTTAGGTAAAATTGTCGTTTTTATTATATTAGCTTGACCCAGCCATGAGCAATTGATATTTTTCCAATTAGTTAGATCTGACTTTATTTGTGTGAAAAGTGTTTTGTAGTTATGATCATACAGGCCCTGGGTTTGTTTTGGCAGGTAGATTCCCAAATATTTTATAATGTCTACAGTAATTTTAAATGGGATTTCTCTTTCTACTTCTTGCTGTTGAATTTCATTGGAAATATATAGGAATGCTGAAGATTTATGTGGGATTATTTTATATCCTGCAACTTTGCCAAATTTATTTATTGTCTCAAGCAGTTTTTTACTTGATTCTCTAGGATTCTCTAAGTATATCATTATATCATCTGCGAAGAGTGATAGCTTGGTCTCTTCTTTGCCTAACTTGATTCCTTTGATTTCTTTTTCTTCTCTAATTGCTACTGCTGACATTTCTAGTACCAGATTGAATAAGAGGGGTGATAGTGGACACCCTTGTTTCACCCCTGATCTTATGGGAAATGCTTCTAGCTTCTCCCCATTACATATAATACTTGCTGATGGCTTTAAATAGATGCTACCTATTATTTTAAGGAAGGCTCCATTTATTCCTATACTTTCTAATGTTTTTAATAGGAATGGATGTTGTATTTTGTCAAAAGCCTTTTCTGCATCTATTGAGATGATCATGTGGTTTCTGCTAGTTTTATTGTTGATATGATCAATTATACTGATGGTTTTCCTAATATTAAACCATCCTTGCATTCCTGGAATAAATCCTACCTGATCAAAGTGTATTATTCTTGAGATAAGTTGCTGTAGTCTTTTGGCTAGTATTTTATTTAGAATTTTTGCATCTATATTCATGAGGGAGATTGGTCTATAATTTACTTTCTCTGTTTTATCTCTTCCTGATTTAGGTATCAGTACCATATTTGTGTCATAAAAAGAATTTGGTAGGACTCCTTCTTCACTAATTTTCCCAAATAGTTTGTGGAGTATTGGAATCATTTGTTCTTTAAATGTTTGATAGAATTCACTAGTGAATCCATCTGGCCCTGGAGATTTTTTCCTAGGGAGGTGACTGATGGCTTGTTCAATTTCTTTTTCTGAGATGGGATTATTTAAGTAATTTACTTCCTCTTCAGTTAATCTGGGCAACTTGTATGTTTGTAAATATTCATCCATTTCCCTAAGATTGTCAAATTTATGTGCATACAATTGGGAAAAATAATTCCTAATTATTGTTTTGATTTCCTCTTCATTGGAGGTATATTCACCCTTTTCATTTTTGATACTCATAATCTGGTCATATTCTTCCTTTTTTTTTATCATATTAACTAAGGGTCTATCAATTTTGTTGGTTTTTTCATAAAACCAGCTCTTGGTTTTATTTATTAGTTCAATAGTTTTCTTAATTTCGATTTTATTAATCTCTCCTTTAGTCTTCAATATTTCCAGTTTAGTATTTAAGTGGGGATTTTGAATTTGTTCTTTTTCTAGGTTTTTTAATTGCATGCCCAATTCGTTGATCTCCCTTTTCTCTAATTTAATCATGTATGCACTCAGGGATATAAAACTTCCCCTAACAACTGCCTTTAATGCATCCCACAGATTTTGGTATGTTGTCTCATTATTATCATTCTCTTGAATGAAATTACTGATTGTTTCTATAATTTCTTGTTTGACCCACTCATTCTTTAGGATTAAATTGTTTAATTTCCAGTTAGTTTTTAGTCTGTCTTTCCCTGACCCTTTATTGCATATAATTTTTATTGCATCATGATCTGAGAAGGATGCATTTAATATTTCTGCCTTACTGCATAGAATTGTAAGGTTTTTATGCCCTAGAACATGGTCAATTTTTGAGTATGTGCCATGAACCGCTGAGAAGAAAGTATATTCCTTTTTATCCCCATTCAGTTTTCTCCAGAGATCTATCATACCTATCCTCTCTAAAATCCTGTTCACCTCCTTAACTTCTTTCCTGTTTATTTTGAGGTTGGATTTATCAAGTTCAGATAGGGGGAGATTAAGGTCTCCCAGTAGTATAGTTTTGCTATCTATTTTTTCCTCTAATTCCTTTACCTTCACCTCTAGGAATTTGGATGCTACACCACTTGGTGCATATATGTTAAGTAGTGATATCGCTTCATTCTCGATGGTGCCTTTTAACAGGATATAGTTTCCTTCCTTATCTCTTTTAATTAGGTCAGTTTTTTCATTTGCTTTATCTGAGATAAGGATTGCTACCCCTGCTTTTTTTACTTTAGCTGAGGCATGATATATTTTACTCCAACCTTTTACCTTTACCTTGTGTGTATCCCTCTGTTTCAGATGTGTTTCTTGTAAACAGCATATTGTAGGATTATGATTTCTAATCCATTCTGCTATCCGTCTCCATTGTATAGGAGAGTTCATTCCATTCACATTTACAGTTATGATTGTTATCTGTTTCTTTCCCCCCATCCTATTCCTGCCCCTGTTAATGTTCATATTTTCCCTCTCTTCTCCCTTCCCCCCCTTAATAGTTTTCCTTTTGACCCCTGCCTCCCTCAGTGTTCCCTTTTCAGCCCCCCTCCCTTTTCCTCCCCTTTCCCCTTACTACTTCCCTCCCTACAAACCACTCCCACCCCCCTTTCGTAACCCTTTCCCCCTCCTACTGCCTGTAGGATATTGTTATACTTAATGAAGTATTCTATTTTTTCTTCACATCAAGAATGACAGGAACAGATCTCATGCGAAGCTCCTCTCCCTCCTCTCTTTCCCTCTAAAATGATACTTTTTGCTTTCCTTCTCTATAGTGTCCTATGCTTAACTGGTTGTTAATCCCTCCTTGTACCAGAACCAATGAGGGAAAAGCTCATATGCTTCCCAACACCCTCCCTTTTTTTCCTCTGCTATACAATTTTTATGCCTCTATGAGTGGCATAATTTACCCTTTTCCACTTCAACCCATCCCTTTGTAGCCCTTAACAAGATTTTTAAAAAATCGTCATTTTGTATATTTTATACTCATACCCTGTACTTGTCTCTTACCAGTTTGCTCTTATGAAATAGCAGGGTGTGTGTTTGTGTTCTCCTTGTTTACTTTTCTAAGTCACTGTTGCTTCTCGTGATTGGAGGTTGAATTTTCCATTGAGTTCTGGCTTTTTTGTCAAGAAGGTCTGGAACGCTGTTATATCATTAAATGACCATCTCTTTGCCTGGTCATTCAATATATGCTCAGTCTCGCTGGGTATGTGATCCTTGGTTGTAAGCGGAGCTCTTTTGCCTTCCTGAAAATTGTATTCCACTGCCTCCGATCTTTCAGTGTAGAGGCTGACAAATCCTGTGCAATCCTCACTGTGGACCCTAGATATTTGAATTGTTTCTTTCTGGCCGCTTGAAGTATTTTCTCTTTTATCTGGTAGTTCTGGAGTTTGGCCACAACATTTCGAGGATTTTTCAGTTTGGGATCTCTTACAGCAGGTGTCCAGTGGATTCTCTCGATTTCTATTTTCCCCTCAGGTTCTAGTATCTCAGGGCAGTTTTCCTTAATGAGCTCTTGGAGAATGTTGTCCAGGCTCATTTTTTCATCATAATTTTCTGGTAGGCCTATGATTCTCAGATTATCTCTCCTGGATCTGTTTTCCAGGTCAGTTATTTTTTCTTTGAGGTATTTTACCTCTTTTTCTAATTTTTCCTTTTTGTTGTTTTGCTTGGCTAATTCTTGGTTCCTCATAGAGTTATTTGTTTCTATTTGTTTAATTCTGGTTTTTAGCAAATCATTTTCCTTAGTTAATTTTTGAAGCTCCTTTTCCATATCATACACTTTTCTTTTTAGAGAGATGTTTTCCTCATTATAATGTTTTTCGAATTCTGCTATTTTTGTTTTGAGAGAATTATTCATTTTGTCTTCTATCTCTCTCATTTTGCTTTCAAAGTTCCTTTTGATCTCATCTAGGAGAGCCTTCTGTGCTTGGGATCCATTCCCTGTTGAAGTTTCAGCTGTGGGTGAGGAGTCCACATTGTCTCCCTCTGAGGTTGGTTCCTCCCTCTGAGGATAGTAGGACTCCAGAGTCTTTGTCTTTGTAGTCTGCTTTCTACCCATTTTGAGGCAGGGTCCTAACCATGCCCTTCCTCTAGGATCCCAAGCCTTTACTGTAGAGGGTTTTGCCCTGGGCAATAGTTACTATATTTTCAGGGTCAGAGGGGGGGTTTGGAGCAAGTGGGGTTCACTCTGTCATCCTCGTCTTTGGAGGTCCTGAAAGGGGCTTTTTTAAAAAAAGATTTCTGGGCTATGAAGTGGTAGCCCCAGGAGTGTTTGCTGTCCAGGACAGGGGCCCCTATATTTGCTTCTTACCTTGCTCTTTCCAGTCCCAGCCCTTTGATGATAGGCCTGGTAGTGGACCTTGTGGTTGGTGGGAAGACTTGCCCTCCGAGTTGATCAGGCCCCTTCCAGGCCTAAGTCTGCCGGCCCCGCCACGCCTTCCCGGCCTACATCTGCCGCCGCACCTTCCCGGCCTGCGTCCGCCGAGCCGCCCCCTCGCCTAACTGGCCTGCGTCCGCCGCGCCGCCGCCGCACCTTCTCAGCCTGCGTCCCTTGACACTACTTTTAAAAAGTCATGCACTCCTGTATTCATCATGTTTCTTGCCCTCGCTCCTATTTTCTGTATTTTTTTATTTTAAAAAAGTTTTTATTGATTTCTTTTTTTTTTGCATCTTCATAGTTTTCCACAGATGCACCCCCCCCAGATCCATCATATAACAAAAAGTATTTTAAAAGACAAAGAAGTAGAAAACAATCAGCACAACCTATTAATACATTGAAAAAAATCTAAGAGCTTGCACAATATTGTGGACATCCTACCCCCACAAAGTGGAGTGGGTTTAGCCATTTGATAGGCATCTACTTCTCTCATTTTTTGCAATTTCTATACTTATCTTTTCATATCTAAGTTGTATTTTAATATCTAAGTTGTATCTGTATCTACATTATTCTCTTTAAACAACTCCCATCTTTTCTCCTCCCTGGAATTATTTTTCTTTGTGTCCTCAGAATTTCATTCTTGGGAATTTCCTGCTCCTCTTGGGCTAATATCCATGGGGTACTACCTTCTCTGAACTCTTTGAAATAAGATTTTCAAAAATCCACATCATATGACAGATTATACCCCGTTTTATTCTCCTTTATCCAAACTCCCCTCAGGGAGTTTACAGCTTAGGAGAGTAATATAAATACCTAAATATGTAATACTATACAATGACTATTTCAGAATTTTAGAGCACAAGAGAGAGACAAAATGGTATATAAAGTAAGAGAAAGGAAAGATAACTGGTAATCTTGGGAAGACTTCCTGGATCATGTGCCTTCTTCACTGGATCCCTGCTTTCTCATCTTTTAAAAATAAGCTGATTAGATTTGATGAACTCTAAGGGCTCTTCCACCTGTGATATTCTATGGCTTTGATATCTACAGTAGAGTTGGAAACCCCCAGAGATAGTAAAATATATTGCATTTTTCAGTAGTGCTAAATTATATTTAATATTCTATGCTTTGGCTCTGCTAGTCACTGTTAAAGCTAATTCTTGCTCATATTTTTTTCTTCCTCCATGATTTTACTCATATAGGTAAATGATTGGCAGAAGGACTGGGTGACATTCTATGCCAGTCAGCGAATTCAACCTCAGATCGATATGGTGGAGAAGGAGTCTGGGGACAGAGAAGTAAGAGAAATTTGGTCTCAGCTGCAGGTAAGAGTTACAAACTCTTAAGTACTGCCATTTTAGACAAATGTATTCTCTGACAGTACCTGAGTTTAGATGAGATCTCTTTTTAGTTCTCTCCTTAACATAGAGAAATCAAGCCTGCCTTTTGTGACTGTGTTTCTCCAGAGTAAATGATTAGTTAAATCTAGCCTGATAGTTCTTTGCTAGAGTCCCAAGCTAAGTCTCATCTCACCCTATCATTTGAGTAATGCATAATAATTTTGCTTGAATACTGTTAATTGCTTTTTAAAATAAATTCAATTTGTAATCTACAATTCCTTTGGAAAAGGTTTAGCTTAATATAAAGAAAACCTTCTTTATAATTAGAGCTGCTCAGAGTTTCCTGTTACTGGAAATGTTCAGAGGTTAGGTGACCTCCCATTGGAGATATTGTAGAAAGAATTTATGCTTCAAACAAAGATTGGACTGGATGATCAAGATTCCTTCCAACTCTGAGATTATATTATTGCTTTAATTGATGAAACTGGAAAGATGGCAATCACCAACATCTTTTTTTCCTCTCTCTTTCTTTAGTTGAAGATACCTGGCATGTTCCAACACCTGGAAATTGTACCTGCCTTACTTCATGGAGATCTTTGGGGAGGAAATGTTGCAGAGGATGTGTCTGGGCCAATTATTTTTGATCCAGCTTCCTTTTATGGCCACTCAGAGTTTGAGCTTGCCATAGCTGGAATGTTTGGGGGCTTTGGCAGCTCTTTTTACTCAGCTTACCACAGCAAAATCCCCAAGGCCCCAGGGTTTGAGAAGCGACTTCACCTCTATCAGCTCTTTCATTACTTGAATCATTGGAATCATTTTGGATCAGGATACAGAGGATCTTCCCTGAATGTAATGAGGAACCTCATAAAATGAGTGCTCTCTTAGTGTTCTGGTCTTAGCCCACTTTGTTGATTCAGATATAGTATTATTTCTCTAGGGAGGTATGTAACATAGCCAAGCATCTGGAGTCTAGGATTTCTCTTGTTCCTGTTCTCTATTCCCTTGAACACCACCATATCACCAAAGGAATTGGTTGTTGTTTTTTTTTAACTTTTTCCTGTAATTAGATTAGCTCAGTATTGAGCTTTTTAATCCATAACCCACAAACACATACAGTAGCTTATTTATAAGTCATGAAAAATACCTCACAGCTTAGAGAAAAATTTAAAGTTTAATATTTTGCTAGATGCTACAGGATAAAGAAACTGTGAAGTAATAGATGGTAGCATTTAGCCATCATGTTACCAAGATAGAAAAGGAAAGCTTATTTGAAATGTGAATAAGAAAGTTCAATAATAATTAGATGCCCTTATTTCCTGTTTGACTACTTAGATACATTCCTTTCAACTTTTGTAGTTCTTAGGTGAATCCTTCTTTTAGTATGAAGTAGATTTCCTAACCTTGGCTAGCTGTCTTCCTATAACAGAATACAAAAAGTGGTCAGTTCTGCTTTTTGATTGGTATGGCCTAAATCTATTTGGAAATGAAAGTTATTAATTAGAAACTTCTTAACGTTTAGGACCAGTGAATTTATTAAAAAGAGGTGCAGCAGCCTCTTGTGTTTTCTAATAATAATGTTCTGTTTTTTTTTCCCCAGAGAAGTCTAGAATCTCTTTAATGATCCAAGAACTATTTTTCAAATATTAGAAATCAGGTATTTCTATTTTGATGGCAGAAATGTAGCTTTACAAACTGAAGAGCATAAAAGTTTGAGAGAAGGAACTGTTTCTCAGGCTAATTATAGTTCTGAAGTTATTTCAGAGTATTTCTGAAGGAATATATTATTTTGTACTCTGTTGCTCTGAGAATTGCAGATGAGAAATGTTATCATAATGGAATTGCTGAGTCAGGTCTAGATTTTACCATGCAAAGGTGGCTTCCAGACATGTTTCTTTTTTTTCTGTTGCTTCCTTTGCTGTGTATACTGAAATGAGCTTTTAAATGCTTTAATGTAGTCCTGGATAAGTGAAGTAATTTATTAGCTTTTTTGTTTACTCCATCTTGTCCTTGAATTTTCCTGAGCCAGGTCAGTTATCTTATTTTCATAGAGTCTTAAAACAAATTGAAATTTGCTTCCTTTACTTAGTATTTTCACCATGTTAAGCATGACTCCACTCTTCCCTCCCCCAACTGATCCATGAGCAGGAATTTCAGCCTAGGTAAAATCCCTGTTGAGTGTTTCCCCATCCTTCCCATCCCCTGCCCCATCAGATATTCCCCATTCTCCCTGTCCCCTGTCTCCACCAGTATTCCCCCATTCTTCCCCGTCCCCTGCCCCCCAGCCGATATTCTCCATTCTCCCCTGTCCCCCTCCCCCCCCCCCCCACCCCCCCTCCCCCCCCCCCCCCCCCCCCCCCACCCAGCCTCCCCCCCCCCCCCCCCCGTCCCCTGCCCCCACTGGTATTTCCCCCCTCTCCCCCACCTCCTGTCCCCCATCAGATATTCCCCATTTCCCCCATCCCTTGCCCCCTGCCCCACACTGGATCTTCCCCATTTTTCCTCCTGGATCTTCGTACATTATAGGTTCCCTGTCCCTTAGCCTAGGGTAAACTTTGTGCGTGCAGGAAATCCAAATATATACTGTCAAATCACTGATTGTTGTCTTGGCTTACCATGTTTCCCCGATAATAAGACACTGTCTTATTATTTTTTTTGAAAGAAAAATACCAGAGGGCTTATTTTCAGGGGAGGGCTTATGTTGTCCTGCCTCAGCTCTCCTCCGCGGCACTGCTCTCAATGGCGCCAGCAAGCAAATCACTGGGGAAGAACAGGATGACGCACTCACTGCTGCAGCTCTGATTGGATGCAGCTCGGAGCGCAGTGTGCATTTCACCGGGGGGGAGAGGGGGGGACGGTGCATACAGAGGGTACCGTAATATAGCGTGTAGCGCAGGGGATCACCTTCACTACAGTAGCAATCTCAATAGGGCTTATTTTCGGAGGAGGGCTTATTTTAGAGGAATCTTACACAGTAAGGGGAGGGCTTATT
>NW_027187380.1:28065297-28117644 GCF_028583685.1 Petaurus breviceps papuanus | reverse complement strand
GAGGGCTTATTTTAGAGGAATCTTACACAGTAAGGGGAGGGCTTATTTTCTGGATAGGTCTTATTATCGGGGAAACACGGTCCGTAACCTGACTATTGGAATGAATCTCTTTAAAAACCGGCACATTGTCTGTGCCAACTCACTGTCTGATCTGGGTATGTGAACCCAGCAGTCCCACAGTAATAAAGTCCACTTCCATATTTTACTCTTTGGGATCTTTTGTCTTGCTCCTTTCAGCTCAACAACCAGTGTGGTAAATTTAATAAATGGTATTGATGCTTATCACCCTTTTTGCCTAAAATTTGAATGATCTTTCCACTGTTTCAGTGAGTGATATCTGACAATGTATTTACTTTTGCTGTTTGTCTTGGGTAAATATCAGCTGTAACATTCTTGCATGATAATAAAATAGACAAAGGTTGTTTCTAAAAGATCTGTTTTGACTTGTTGCTTTCTTGTTCATATCATTGTAATAGATTCTTTTATTAAAATTTTAATTTACATTTTTTGTTTTTATATCACTTTCATTTCCAGATATATCCCTTTCCCTCTTCCAAAAGAACCATCTCCTGTAAAAAGGAGGGAAAAAAAGTGTAAAAGTCAATCAGAAAAGCCCCAAAAGTACTGAAAGAGGTAAGAAATGAGAGCAGAAAAGAGGAATACAGATAAATAGTGTAAAATAATATAAATAAATAAAAGAAGTACTATGTGCTATGAGGAAATGTACTAATGGTACAAGCTAAAAACAGGTTCCTGAAGTTTAGCTACATCTATTATTATGCATAATGGATAACTAAGGGACCCCATCCACTCACTTGTTTCCCCTCATACAACTACATCCTTATTTTAGGCACTTACTACCTTTTGCCTGATACTACTGACAGTATCTGGGACCCTCCTTGAACTCTTCTTTGAATCTTCCCACTTGATCTGGTGGTTCACCTGAGGCCATAAACTTGTGTTATTGCTTTGCCCAAATTTCTGTTACCCTTAACTTAGCCTAGCCCTCCATTGTCTGTTACCTCTAGATTACCTCCATCTACTTCCCACCCTTGATCCTATCAAAATTCCTTTCTCTTAGTTACTGGCTTCCTACCTCTAGTCACCTCTGTCCCATCAAGATTCTCCTTAGACTCAAGATCCTCCCTTCATCCTTCCTCCAGTCACCCCAGACTACTTGACTACACCTAGATCCCTCCCACAGTCTTTCAGTATATAAGTCCATCTTGTTTCCATGAAAGTTCTCAGATTCAGTCTGGCCCACTTGCCAGTATAAATGCTCAGATTGCTTAAGAGTCTACCCAAATGGTGGATCTTTAATTAATTTTGTTTTTCTTTGACTGAAAGAAGACTTGAGTGGAATTCATTTGGGCTGATGTGGTGTGACACTATTTTGGTGTCTCAGCACCCCTGAGCCTCAACACTACTGCGATACCCTTCTAAATGATCTCCCTGTCTCTAGCTTCTCTATGCTCCAATCCATTTTCTTTTTTTTTAATGCTTTATTAACTTCTGATTTACATCATTCATTTCCACCAGATTTTGAGTTAAAAATTTTCTCTCCATTTATCCCCTACCCACCGCCCCAAAATAGCAGACCCACAGGATATGCCCTCCTCCAATCTGCTCTCTCCCATATTTTCATCCATACCCCTTTTGACTTTTCCAGTGGATCTCTATGCCTCAGTGCCTGTATATCTTGTTTCCCAATTACATGTAAGATGTATTAAGAACAGTATATATATATATATATATATATATATATATATATATATATTTGAATATTTGATTTTAAAACTTTCAATTCCAGATTAATTCCCTTCCTTCCTTGTCACCCACCCTTACCGGGAAGATAAGCAGTTCAGTATAGGTTGTACATGTGTGGCTAATGCAAAACAATAACATAATAGATATGTTGTAAAAGACTGACTATATTTCCCTCCTCCTATCCCACCTCCCACTTGATCTATTCTCTACTTTGATCCCGTCCCTTTTCAAAAGTGGGTGCTTCCAACTTTCATCCCCCCCAGCCTGCCCTCCCTTCCATCATCCCCCCTCTCATCTCCTTCCCCCCCTACTCTCCTGGAGGGTGAGATACCCTATTTAGTGTGTATTTCACTCCCTCCTCAAGCCAAATTCAATGGGAATAAGGTTGACCCTTTCCCTTTTGCCTTCCCATTCTTCCCCTCCATTGTAACCATTATCCCTTGCCTCTTCTATATGAGATAGTTTACCCCATTCTGTCTCTCCCCATCTCGTCTCATTATATTCCTCTCACCTCTTAATTTCACCTTTTAAGTATCATCCCTTCCTGTTAAATTGGTCCTGTGCCCTCTATCTATACCTGTAAACAAATATACACACATTCACATATGTATTCATATGCCCATATACCCTCATATATAGAAATATACATATATATATATATGTGTATATTTCTATTCCCTTCAACTACTGAGGAAAGTTTCATAAGTTACAATTATTGTTTTTCCATGTAGGAATGTTAATAGTTCAACTTTGATAAGGTCCTTATAATTTCTTTTCCCTGTTTACCTTCTCATGCTTCTCTTGCTTCTTGTATCTGAATGTCAAATTTTCTATTCAACTCTGGTTTTTTCAGCAAGAATGCTTGAAAGTCATCTATTCCACCGAATGACCATATTTTCCTCTGAAACATGATACTTAGTTTTGCTGGGTAGGTGACTCTTGGTTTTAATCCCAGCTACTTTGCCCTCCGGAATATCATTTTCCAAGCCCTTCGAATCCTCAGTGTAGAAGCTGCCAGATCCTGGGTTATCCTGATTGTGTTTCCACAATATTCAAATTGTTTCTTCCTGGCTACTTGTAATATTCTCTCCTTAATCTGGGAATTCTGGAACCTGGCTATAATATTCCTAGGAGTTTTCTTTTGGGGATCTTTTTCAGGAGGTGAATGGTGGATTCTTTCAACCTCTATTTTGCCCTCTGGTTCTAAAACATCAGGGCAGTTTTCTTTGAGAACTTCCTGGAGGATGATTTCTAGGTTCTTACTTTGGTCATAACTTTCAGGTAGTCCAATAATTTTCACATAATCTCTCCTGGATCTATTTTCCAGCTCAGTGGTTTTTCTCATGAGATATTTCACATTGCCTTCTATTCTTTCATTTGTTTGGATCTGTTTAACAGCATCTTGATTTCTCATAAAGTCATTAGCTTCCATTTGCTACAATCTAATTCTGAAGCAATGATTCTCCTCATTGAGCTTTTGAAATTCTTTTTCCATCTGGCAAATTTGGCTTTTTAAGGCATTCTTTCCCCCATTGCCTTTTTGAGCCTCCTTTGCCATTTGAGTCAGTCTGTTTTTTAAGGTATTATTTTCCTCAGTCAGGCTGTTGACTCTCATTTCATAATTTTCTTGCATTGTTCTCATTTCTCTTCCCAATTTTTCCTCCACTTCTCTTATCTGTTTCTTAAGGTCCTCTATGGCCTGTAACCAGCTCGTATTTTCATTTGAAGCTTTTGGTGCAGGAGATCTGACTTCACTGTTTTCCTCTTGTTCCATGCTTTCTCCTTTTTGTCCCCAAAATAGGAGTCTAATGTTGGAATCTTCTGTCTGCTTTGTTTCCTTTGTCTACTCATTTTGCCACTCAGTTACTTGACTTTTGGGCTTTTTTCCACAGTAGGACTCTGCCACCAGACAAGGGAGATTTCGTCCCAAACGCTGGGGTTTTCTCTGCTGCCGGAAGTATTAGATGGGTGCCCTCTCTGAGGTTTCCACACACTCTGGCAAGCTGGACACACACCCCAGGACCTCCACCCTAGACTGCAATCCAGATCCAAGCAGGTTAAAGCAAGAGCAATTACCCCTCAGACTGGTGCTTGGTCCCCCTACACTCTGCAGGCCAGGACCTGAAGCTGACGTGGCATTGGATGGCTTTGCCAGCGTCTCAGTGGCTGTTCTCCCCAGGGGTAAACGCCATGCACTCCCACTTACTGGTCCCAAAGTCCAGACTGCACTGACCTCTCACTTTGTCTTTCACATCTATGTGTTGATAAATCTGGAAAGGGCCACAACTGCTGGTGATATGGAGTCCCTCTGGCCTGGTGGCTGGTCAGGCCCACCCTGGGGCTAAAGCCTCAGCATGGGGCTTGGCTCAGCTCCCAGAACACTGCGATGGCCTATTCCTGCTGGCCTGCTGGGCTGTCCTCAGCAGGAGGTCAGATTCTCTGTGTCATTTTGTGGCTTCTGCAGCTCCAAAGTTTGTTTAGAGTCCCCTTTTTGCATGGATTGGGGAGGGTGGAAGCCAGAGCAGTGGGAAGGTCATGCTTCTATTCCGCCATCTTGGCTCTGCTCCCCCCTCTCCAATCCATTTTCTGCATAGTTGCCAAATTGATATCCATAAAATTCAATACTGATCATGTCACTCATCTTTGCCAACTATGGGTGGGAGAGAAATTTTTTCCATCAAAGGATAATAATTATAAAACATGCAACAGACATTTTGGTTTCAAAAGCTTTCACATGAACAAAATTCATCCATAAGAGGTGACAGGGGTAAAATTTTTGTATCAAATCCTTCTGATAAAAGATCTAGTATCTCAGCTATATTGACATCTAACAAATATGTATAACCAAAAGCCATTCCCCAATAGAACAAGCAGTTCTAAAAGAATTGCAAATTATTAGCAACCATGTGATAGTGATGGACACAGGCTCTGGGAAACTCCTTGAACTCTGATTGAATCTTCCCACTTGATGAAACATTTGCCTAAGACCATAAGCCTTTCATTATTGCTAGGCCCAAATCCAATATTCTTAACCTAGCCAAGCCCTGCATTGTTGAGCTGCTTTCCACCCTTGATCCCAGCAAAATATCTATACCCAAACCTGTCCCTTAAACTAGCCTAGCCCTCCATTGTCTGTCATCTCCAGGTAGCCTTCTGCTATTTCCTACCCTTAATTCCATTGTTGGTGTCTGACCTCAAGATCCTCCTTAGACTCTTCCTCAAGACCCTTTCCAAACCCCTCCTCTGGACCATCCCTAGATCCCTCCCACAATCTTTCTGTGTATAAGATCCATCTTGCCTCCATGAAAGGGCTGAGATTAATCTAGCGCAGACTCTCTCTGTCAGATTATTCTGACCTGCCTGTCCAATACAAGTGTCACAAATACTTGGGTTCCTTAAGAGTCTACCCATTATGGTGAATCTTTAATAAACTTTGTTTTACTTTGTCTGGGAGAAGACTTGAGTCATGTTCCTTTGGCAGAACCTGGCGTGTTGGTATATTGGTGTCCCGAGCATCCCTAACAACATTTATGGTTCCCTGACCAGGAAACACTGCCAGTCTCAAATTCTTCTCCAGCCAGGACTGGAAGGTATATAAGCCTCCCCCTCTCCCTATTCCCTTCTTGCTCTCCAAGTAACTTGGAGGTCCTTTTTGGGCCAGACCTTTCAAGTCCTATTAGGCCAGACAGCTAGAAGTCTGTCTCATACTCAGCCTGCTCTCAGCTTCTTTTTCCAGTGGTTATGTTGGAGGCCATGGACGTGGGCATAGCTTCTGAAGCATGGAGGACAAGGACAGATGCCCCATGTGGAAGTGTAAGCCTGAGTCTTTCAGTTGTCTTGGCACTAGAGAATTGGGAAAACTTAAGATACTTTTTTGTCTTGATTTGTTTTATTTTTCTGGCTTACTCCCAGATCTTCTGTTTAGAGGAAGGGGCTTCCAGCCCTTACACCTATAATGGGTCAACCTTTTTTAATTCCCAAAACTTTGCCTTTAGTTTGTCTTTCACATCATTGGAAAAAATTTAGTTTCTTTAAAGAACTTAAAAAGAAAAAAACTGGTCTTCTTTTGCAACACATTTTGGTCTTAGTATGACCTAGAAGAGCACAAAGTGTTGCCAGTTTTGGGGACTTTAAAACCTAATTCTCTCTCATTTTTTTTTTTGCTTTTTTTTTTTTGGAGGGGGGAAGGCAGTGCAATCAGGGTTAAGTGACTTGCCCAAGGTCACATGGCTCATAAGTGTTTAATGTCTGAAGCCAGATTTGAAATCAGGTCCTCCTGACTCCAGGGCCGGTACTCTATTCACTGTGCCATCTAGCCTCCACTAATAATCTCTTGCAGTTAGAATCTTACCATTGCAGAGAAGGAAAATGGATAAAAGTTTCCTAATTATTGGTCTCCATTGAGCTTTCTTGGCACCTGGTTCTCAGAAAAGACTGTAAGACGCTTGTAGCTAGAGCTTCCCCTAAAAGGGGCAATTGCAGGGCCAATTAAACGACCCGCTTCTTATGACCACCAAGGCTTTGGCCCCAGCCCCTCCCACCTCTGTGACTCCTGCTCAGGTCCCAGCCATGGGTCTATCCAAGGCAGATCCCCAACCCCTTCCTCCTTCTCTTCAACCCTTTTTCCCTTGGTTTCCCTTCCATTTTCCTCTATCCCAATACCCCTCATTTTCTGCCTCCTTCACCATCCACATCTTCTACTCTGCATCTCCCAGTATGATCCCTATCCCCTAGGCTCCCCCTGCTCAGGTACCAGCCACCAATCTTGCTGAGGTGCCTCCCTCTGCCACCCCTCCCCCTGAGGCAACACCCACTCAAATCTCAGGCCATACCCCCATGGCAGTCTTTGGGGTATCTACTCCTCTGAGTCCTTCCCCTCCTCAGGTGCCAACTGACCTTCCTTGCTAACCAAATCCCCCAGCGTTGCAGTCTAATCCAATTCAGCCAGCACCCCCCACCCCCTACCTCCCAAGAAGTGGGACTTCCTATCCCCTTTTCCTAGACCCTGTTCCCACAGTGCCTTCAGAGCTTTTTCCCCTAAGGGAAGTTCCCATGTTGTGGTTTAAACCCAGGGACACCAAAAATTGCTGGGGTGGGGGCTCTGCCCATGCAAAAACTGTTGGGGTTTCATTATGCGCTGTTGTGGAACCATGTCAAAAAATCCAGAGTCAGACCACTTCTAATCCAAGTATAGGCATTTATTGAGATTGATGCCTCTTATGAAGCAGGCTAAGTTCCAAGAGGAACCAGCAACTTCAGAGAAAGCAAGATGGCTTTTTATAGGGTAAAGATGCAATTACATAACAGAAATCATGAATATTAAAAAGGCAGGAGGGGTTTGTTAATGGATTTGGTAATGGAGGAGGGGTCCAATTTATGGTTTGGTGGTTAAACGTTCTGGTCATGCTGCCCTCCAATTGGCTAGCTATTGTGGTCCTGTCTGGTTGATGGATAGTTAGGTATTGTGGTCCTGTCTTGGGTTAGATGGATGATGTGATTATGATTGAATACAAGAACACACCTATTTCTGTGGGAATGGATCTGGGGGCAGTGACTAGGTAAAGGCAGTACCTAGGTTCCCATCACATAGACACACCTTCTGTTTCTGTGGGAACTAAGAGTTCATGGACAAACTTGTTGTTCCATTGAGCAGTGAGGCATATATGAAAAAGTTAGGACATTGGCAGCAGGGTTAGATTGGTACAGTGGGGCCTGTGGTTCAGTGGGGCCAGGCCTATAATGAAGTTAGAATATTGGGGCTGGGGTCAGCTTTATTAGGATTCCATCACCTGTCTTGCTCAGTGGGACAATTAGAGTGCATGTTCCATTCTCCATTTCGGATCTCATTCAAGTTAAATAGAAACTGGGGAGATAATCTAAAGGCCCCACTAAGTTTATTGAGAGCTTTAGGGGATTATCCCTACAATTCAAGCTTTCTTGGGATGATTTGAATATCCCTTTCTCCACCTGTTGTTCCACTGAGAAGAGAAGAATCTGGGAACAAGCTCCAAAATTTGGGGATTGTTTGGCTAGCAATGACCCCACAAAACATCCCCCAGGAATAGCTGTTGTTCCTACTAGTGACCCTGAATAGAATTAGCAAAAGAGTGCGGATAGGGAAAAGAGAGACTATATGGTACTTTACCTGTAAGAAGGCATAAGAACTGCATTTCAAAAGAAAATAAATTATAAAATTAGGGAAATTACTCAGAGAGAAAAGGAAAACCCTGCTCTTTTCCAAGACCATTTGGCAGAAGCTATAAAGAAGTATACAAGTTTAGATCCTGACTTTATAGAAGGGGCAGAAGTCCTTAACATGTATTTCATTAATCAGTCTGCCCTAGATTTTAGGAGGAAATTGCAGAAATTGGCAATGGGACCCCAAACACCTCAGGCCCAATTACTGGGGACAGCCTCTGGATCTTTAAAAACAGAGACCTAGTTGCATCAGAGGAGAAAGAAGTATAATAGTAATGGAATTTAAAGATTCCCCTGTATTGGCTTGGTTTTCAGGTTGAGTGTTGAAACCCAGAGCTTGTAAATCCCACTTGTGGGATGGACTTGTTGACATAAAAAAGAGATGGCAGAACTGGGAGGAGCTGGTGCTTTAGAGAAGGCCCAAGCAGAGAGAGAGGAAGAAGAACTTTGGGGAGCAGCATTGTGGAGGATTGCTAAGGGCCAGTTGGAGCTTCCCAGAACTTTTGAGAGCTGCCATCCAGAGCTGCCAAGGACTGAGGAGACATGGATGTGATGCCAGTATTTTGTCTGTCTCTTTTGATATTGTTTTGCCAGATTCGTCTGCTGGTGAAAGACAGTGCTGTTGTTTCAGAGGTCCTGGAACCTTGCTGTTGGTTCAGAAGCCCTGAAGAAGGATTTTCTTGTTGTATGTTTATAGAAATTATGGAAGAGGGTGTTGCTGATATTTTCAGGGTCCTGAGACTGTTCTGCAGGCAGAGAGTGAACTGATGAGGACATTGGCAATGTATATCGTGGCTTTGCTAAGCTTTGTCTCCCCAGGAACTGAGATTGCTGAGAACTTGCCTTGGGTCAAGATCTTTGGATATTAAATGCTGTGATGATATCTTAACCTTGCTGTAGCTCAGGGGTAGGTGGCCTTTGTACTCTCCACTGTCCCTTTTGAGAAAGTGCTTGTCGTTAGCTGATGATAATTGTAATTCAGTTGTGATCCAAGGGTGGGAAACTTGACTTTTTGTGCTCTGTGATTGACCAAATGAATATACTTTGTTTATGATTGGAAAATAATCTTAATCTGCATTTGAGAAGAGAGACTTTGTGATTGACTAAATTAATGTACTGTCCAGAGGTGGAGTAGTACTTGGAAATTATTGAATTATACTTGGTGAATGCTGTATTTTGATTTTCTCTGTTCTGTGAATGTTTTGCATTAATTTGTCACTGAATAAAATGGAGAGTTATTATGCTGGTATTCTGAACCTTGGAAGTTGCCTGTGCTTGGCATTACAAGAAGGAAGGGAAAGAGCTAGAGACAGAGAACATGGTCAGTTCTTGGCTGCTGCCATGGCCAGGAAAGGACCCAAGGACACCCTCCTCCCAGAGGGAACCCCAGGAACCAATCTTGGTGGGACTGTGCCCATATGACCAGGAGAGACATTACAGGAAGGATTGTCCTGGAGGTTGGAAAAGTTATTGAGCTGCCCACCAACACCCTGTCCTCCAGTCTTCTCAAGACTTGGAATGACAGGGGAACCTGAAGCTTGGCAATGCTTCTGCTTTGTCCATCTCTCAAAAGTTAAGCCCTGGGCAAAATTTGAGGCAAAAGGTAAGGTTATGCACTTCATCATGGCTAAGTTCTCTGTTTTAACCAATTACTCTGGCTTTAGCCTCCCCTTGACCCATCAGGTCAGGGGCATCAAAGGGGAAACTAAGGGATGTCTACAGAGATACCCTGTCCCTCTCCTACTTGAGAAGCTATTGTTTGAATGCCCCTTCCTTATGCTTTCTTCTTATCATGTCCGCCTGTTGGGGAGGGACCTGATGGTGATAATAGGAAGCAATTTTCTCTGGTTAAGCCTCCTAGACCCCCTCATGTTCCCTGGGAAAAGTGGTGAATAGTTGAGTCAATTGTTTTATATCAGGGAATTACTGGGCAAGTTACTTCTGTCACCCTACCTGTTGTTCAACTCCTAGATCCTAACATGTTCCTCCATCACCATTCATATCCAATTAAGCCTGAGGCCTGTGAGGGACTGCAACCATTAATTGCCACTCAAGGCCCTAACTCACTTCCTCTAGAGTGGGGCCCCAACCAGGCTAAAGCTTTTGAGACTAAAAACTAAATTGACCACCACTCCAGCATTAACTCTACCCTATCTAGAAAAACCTGTCACTCTCTATGTTGATGAAAGAAAAGGACAAGCTTTAGGAGTCCTAACACAGTCCTTAGGACCTGACCCCAGGCCCATTGCCTGTTTTTCAAAACTATTAGACTCTGTGACTGCTGTTGCTTTCCATGTGCTACATGTCCATGGAGCAATTTGGAAAGTAAGGGAATATCTGACAGCAAAAACTTCCTCTATCAAACATGTCCTTTTATGTTATGGTCTTGCCATAGTCATCTTTAATTCCCTTTCAGGGAAATTGTCTTTTCTCCATATGCTTTTTGTGCCTCATTTGCTTAACTTCCTTGCCAAGTTTGTCTCCTCCAGGGTCTAAGCTATCAAATTTCCAGATGACCACTTAGGCTATATACCAACCTCCATTTGAATCCAAGGTCTCCATCCCAATGGACCTTCAGCCAGGTTCTGAAGTCTGACCCCTTGAATGTGAAGTCTTACCCCTTGAACAGAACCCAGAGAGGCAGGGACAGCTTTACATTCCTTGCCAGTAGGAAGCACTTTCAGAAGCTGAGACCTTGCCCTTTACCCCAACGGAATTGGGGTCCCATTTGTTTGAGGTGGGAATGATGAGGTACAGGCTCTGGGAAACCCCTTGAACTCTGATTGATTCCCACTTCATGAGACATTTACCTGAGACCATAAGCCTTTCATTATTGCTAGGCCCAAATCTGTTATTCTTTAATCTAACCTAGCTCTCCATTGTCCAACTACTTTCCACCCTTGATCCTATCAAAATATCTATACCCAAATCTGTTACCCTTAAACTAGCCTAAATCTCCATTGTCTACCATCTTCATCTTCAGCTATTTCCCACCCTTAATCCCATTGCTAGAGTCTGACCTCAAGATCCTCCTTAGATTGCTCCTCAAGACCCTTCCCAAACCCCTCCTCTGAATCACCCCTAAATCCTTCCCACAATCTTTCTGTATATAAAATCCATCTTGCTTCCATGAAAGGGCTGAGATTAATTTAGCACAGACTCACTCTGTGTCAGAGTATTCTGACCTACTTGTCCAATACAAGCGTCACAAATGCTTAGGTCTACCCATTATGGCAAATCTTTAATAAAACTTTGCTTTACTCTGGCTGGGAGAAGACTTGAGTCGAGTTCCTTTGGCAGGACCCAGAATATTGGTATTTTGGGCTCCCAAGCACCCCTAAACCTCAACAATAGTAGGGGTCAAAACACTAATAGTAAAAGGATTGTAAATTAAAGCAACTCTTGGAATTCACCTCTAACCCCACTAATTGGCAAATTCTCATGACAAAAATATGGAAACAGACAATATTGGAGGAGAGTTTATAGTAAGACAAAACTCATTAAAGCACCATTGTAGGAAATGTGAATTTAGTGCAACCATTCTGGAAAGCAATTTGAAATCATGCAAACAAAATGGTTATTATGTTTATTCTTTTTTTCTACAAATTACTTGCCCAGGGTCACACAGCTAGTAACTGTCAAATGTGTAAGGCCAGATTTCGGGTCCTCCTGAGGACCAACCAGGGTTGGTGCTCTATCCACTGCATCACCTAGCTACCCATGTCTATAATTTTTTTGCTTTTTTTTTTTTTGGAGGGGAGAGGGCAGGACAATTGGGGTTAAGTGACTTGCCCAAGGTCACACTGCTAGTAAGTATTAAGTGTCTGAAGCCAAATTTGAACTCAAGTCCTCCTGACTCCAGGGCCAGTACTCTATTTGCTGCACCACCTACTCACCCCGATAACTTTTGAACTAGAGATTCTGGTGCTAGACATATGCCCCAAGAAAGTCAATGACCAAAAGAAAAGCCCCTTATGTACAAAAATATTTATAGCATCACTTTATGGTCAAAGAATGTGGGGGGGGGGAATATATGACTATAGTTAGGAAATGGATTGGTATATAAATGTAATGGAAAATTACTGAGCTGCAAAAATCCACCATGATGAATACAGAAAAGCATGGAAAGAATTGTATGAAATAACAGAACCAAGAAAAAATATACACAGTGGTTACAACTATGTAAATGAGAAGTACAATAAAATAACTGAAATGAAATATTTTGAAATTATAATGACCAAGTTCAGGTAACCAGTATGAGAAGATACTTTTCTCTATTACTTTGCAAAAAGTGGAAGTCTCCAGGGAAAAATGTGCATCATGTCAGACTTTTTAAATATGTTTCTTTAGTTTTGCTAAACTGGGTTGTTTCCTTCCTCTTTTTTATTCTTTATTGTCAGAGATAGCTCTCTAGCCAGGGATAAGGGGAAGGATATTGGAGAAAATATAGGTGGCATAAAAACAAAAGGTCTCAAAAATATTTCAGGAAAAAAAACCACAGATACATCTGTTTCTAGAAAGTGCAGGGAAGGTTTCATTCTTCAGAATTTTTCTTTTTTTACTTCTGGGTGGTGGTGGTAAGGAGATGGGGTGAAGGCCATCCCATCCAAAAAAATTTAATCTCTTCTTGCTCCTGTAAGAGGTGAATTGAACTTTTGTTTCCACAGAAAGCATGTAATACATGCAATGCCAGAAAGTCTTTTATTTGCTGCCAAATGTAGGAAAATAAATTGATTAGAGGGAAAGTCTTGGGAATGTTGATTAACACTTCACTCAACAGGATGTGTGTGCCTGCTTATCAGCATATCTAAAGGTGAATATCTCCTTCTCTTGTACTTTGAGTAAAATTTAGGAATTGTCTCTTTTGTGTCCACAACCCCAAAAGCTAGAGGAGAACTTCATTCCATAGTATCATCTTGATATTGGGACTCTGTGTTAATGTTGAAGGAAACTAAAACATCCTCGGTTCAACCTCTTATCAACTGAAAAAATGCCTTTAAAAGGATTTATGACTTGTCATTCCTTTACTAAATAAAGTATAAAGAATGAGGAAGAAAAGGCAGGAAATTGAAATGTGGAAATGAGAGATTTAGGCAAGGGTGTAGACCCACATGGGAGTGGCATTTAGGTGTTTTCAGATAGGCTGTGAACCCTGAACTGACCACAATGATGATGGAATCCTAATAAATCTGCCCCCAACCCCAATATTCTAACTTCATTATAGACCCAGTCCTACTGAATAGCAGGTCCACTGAACCTAGCTACAGTGGATATAGTACCCTAACTTCTTCATATATGCCTCACTGCTCACTAGAACAAGTGTATCCCTGAACTCTTAGTTCCCACAAAAATAGCAGGTGTTTCCATATGATGGAATTCTAGCCACTGCCCCCAAGCCCATTCCCAAAACAGGTGTGTTCTTGTACTCAACAACTATCACATCATCCATCCAGCTCAAGACAGGACCACAATACCTAACTATCCATCTTGACCAGACAGGATCACAATAGCTAGCCAATTGGAGGGCAGCATGAACCAAACCTTAACAAACTCCTTCTGCCTTCTTAATATTATTCATATTCCTCTATCCTATGTAAATTTTGATTATGTAATCAACATCTTTACCCTATAAAAATCCATCTTGCTATCTCTGAAGTTACTGGTTCCTCTTAGAACTTAGCCTGCTTAGGGGCGGCCAGGTGGCTCAGCAAGTAAGAGCACCAGCTCCAGTGTTGGGATGACCTGGATCAAATCCGGGCTCAGATACTCAGCAGCATACCCAGAAACAACTGGCCGTGTAACCTTGAGCAAGTTACTTAACCCCGATTGCTTTAAAAAAAAAAAAAGAACTTAGCCTGCTTCATGAGAGGCATCAATCTCAATAAATGCCTTTACTTGGATTACAGGTGGTCTGACTCTGAATTCTTTGAGATGGTTTTGATGGAGTGCTTGGGGTCTATGTTTGTAACATCAATTTATAATACCACTTTGTAACATCAGTCTGTAAAACCAGTTTGTAAAATCACACTCCATTCCCCACCCCCCAGCTTCAGAGCAATGACTCTGCCCAACAACAACTATCTCAGCTTGGAACAATAACAAACTATTCCTATTAATCCTTCACTAAAGTATTGATAAACATTCCATCTTAGGCAACTATTATCTTCCCCTTGTATAGTGTCCTGCTGCCCCCGTGAATCCTTCGGTACCCTATCTCTAGGTTGACTTCTTGGCTGCCTCAATGAATCCTTCAGGACCCTATCTCTGGGTTAACTCCTTAGCCTTGGTTCCCAGACATCAATATTGTCAAACATGACACTGATGGGTGGCACACTGGGAACTTCTCCATCAGCCCTTGACCACTAGCTGACTTAGTGACATTTCAAGGCTAAAACCACACCTCCAGGTAGCCCCACCTTGGGCTTTTCCCCAGTGAATCATGGGCAATATGCCTTCACAGTTACATTAAAATGCATGTTCCTTTAAACACTAGCTCCACCTTAACTCCTCCCTAATCCCGCCCTTAATTACCTAGTTAGCATAATTGGCAAGGGTTCTACTATGGATTATCCTATAAAAATCTTAATTCTACCCCTTTAAGGTTGCAGGTCCCCTAAGGATCCTTGCCCGATGAAAGGCATATAATAAACTTTTGCAACTCTGACTCCAATTTGGCTTGAGTTGAATTCTTTCCAGATTGAATCGAAGATTTTCTGGTCTTAAGATAAAGATCAGAGTTCCTGCTGAACCTATTGTGAGTCATCCCTCATCAATTTCACCACAACATATCATGAAACCACAACAGTTTTTGTGTGGGCAGAGCCCCCCCTGCAACAATGGGATGCAGGGCAGGAAATTCAAATCAGGATGGGTTACAAAAAGTTTTGTAATTGTCTGAAAGGGTGTGTCTCCATATGAGTCATCCAGGCTCCTTCCATCTCTGGCATGAAAAGGATTAATAAAATCTTTCCTTAATTCACTGAGGGCCATGTGGAGTTTTTCAGTAGGATGATTATTTCTCTTATTTATTTATTAAAGCAATCGGGGTTAAGTAACTTGCTCAAGGTTACACGGACAGTTATTTTTGGGTGTGGTGCTGAGTATCTGAGCCCAGATTTGATCCAGGTCATCCTGACACTGGAGCCGGTCCTCTTACTTGCTGAGCCACCTGGTCACCCCAGGATGATTATTTCTCACAACTGGGGGAACTCATCTTGGGCCCCACATCCACCCTGCAGAATATATTAAAGTTCCAACTACTTCACTAAGCCTGATTCTATCTAATTTACCTGCCTATTTGGGTTCGAGGGGTTATTTCTCACACTCCTGTGTGGGGTATGGGGACTCCAAAAATTCCCTACCCAGAAAAATTAAAAGTCAGAGGTATCTTGAGGAAAGAACAGAAAGTTTATTCAGTTCTTATGAGAAGAGGATATCCCTTCCACCAGTATGAACCAGCAGAATGAGGTGTATTACAAAAGACAGGACAAGAACTTATACCCTAAGGCAATCAAGCCACCTACCCTCCCACCCCACCCTTCATCCCTTCTTCTATTGGCTGGGAGGCAGGCTTTCAGTCTTGGAGCAAAATATAACCCAATGGCAGATAACAAAGAAGCCTGCCACTGTCTCCTATTGGTGGGGAGGCGGGACAGGGAGCCAAAGTATTGTTCATGTCCTTATTTGGTAGGGGCTAAAGCAAGGGAAGGGAAAAGGTCATAAGCAAGGGTGGAGGTGCTAACCTCTGAAGGGGCCTAATGCAGATAAGGCTGTGGCATGCAAGGGTGGAGTGTGAAAGACCCTTGAAGGGGGCCTAATGCTGATGTGTAAGGAGGGGGGGAAGGGTGAAACTGAAATTCCAGCTTGCTTCCACAAAACTTATGGGCTGAGAAGTTTACATCTTTCTCATTCACTCCTTTGCTGGAAAACTGAGTTCTAAGAAAATTTTTTAGGTCAAACCCTGAAATAAACCAAATACATAAGTAAAGGCAAAGTCTTCTTTAACTGAGATAAAGAAGATTGCAAACTGGGGTCACCCACAAGTGCAGAGCACAGTAGATTTCCCAACCAAGAGACTCATGAAAAGCTTCTTTATACTTTTATTAGGGGAAGAGGAGGAGGTAGTATGAGGTAGCAAGGCCTGGTCATTGAGATGCCAGCTGCCCTTGGCAATATGAGAAAGGAAAACCACTTCATCCTGACAGTTGTGCCCTTCAGGCTGTGAATCCCAACAGAAGGCATAAGGATGAAAAGGTCTACTTTTGAGGCAGGTTTGGCTCAAACTGGCTTTGTTTACAAGAAATCTTTTCTAGGGTAGGGATTTAAGGTGTGCTCAGCCTAATGGAAGTTATCTTAAGGGTAGAAATATGAGGACATTACTGGAATTCTGACATTTGTAGGATGATTAAGAGGTTGTGGTAGTATGTATTATATTTGTTGTTAATTTTCTTTCATCTAGAAGAACTTGAAAGAGGCTTAAATTTCCTTATGGGTTCTGGAGATCCTGATCATCTCCAAATTGTTGCAAAATCAACAATAGTTTTATCTTCAGGGTAAAGTTCTCTTTATATTTACATTGACTGAATGGCCACAGGCAGTATACTTAATTGCTTTGGGATAATAGGGAAAGCCTAATAAGTACTCACCTTCTGCACTACCAGAAGCATAACCAGAAGCACAGAAGTCACCCTGGCTCACCTTCTTCAACTTATTTCCTTCTCCACTTCAATGAGATCATTTCATCCATTCCAAAACTTCCAATTGTTTGAAGCCAGGACTGGCCAGGCCAATCTAGTACCTCAGATTTAATACTAGAACAAAATAAAAACACCTGACATTGTTGACTTCGGAGCCAAGCCAATAGTGATACACAGTTACAGAGTTTATTCCTGAAAGCTAGCAGAACTTGTGCAAGGAGTGCAGGACTAAAGTCCTGACTGGTAAACAGAAGAATCTTAAGACTTTTTATACATTTCAGAATCATCCCAAGTCAGGATGATATGCCACAAACTTTGTGACTTCTATTTGTTACCAACTATATGTGAAACAGAGTTCTTTGGTTGTAAATGCAAATTGACAAGGATCAGAACAGGGCCTATTTACATTTTATAGTCATGGGATGTCTGTTTTGCTTTCATGTAGAGTAAGTCCCAAGATAAGGGGTATCTCACCTCTGGGCTTTTAAGTTGCTAACATAGGGAAAGGCATTTTAAAATCAACCAAAGCTGACAAAATACAACACCCATCCCTATTAAAAACACTAGAAAGTATAGGAATAAATGGAACCTTCCTTAAAATAATAGGTAGTATTTATTTAAAGCCATCAGCAAGTATTATGTAAT
Organism: Petaurus breviceps papuanus; assembly: GCF_028583685.1. Lineage (NCBI taxonomy): Eukaryota > Metazoa > Chordata > Mammalia > Diprotodontia > Petauridae > Petaurus > Petaurus breviceps. The sequence goes on along the minus strand of NW_027187380.1, from coordinate 28,100,338 downwards.
GGAGAGAAGCTAGAAGCATTTCCAAAAAGATCAGGGGTGAAACAAGGATGTCCACTATCACCCCTCTTATTCAATCTGGTACTAGAAATGTTAGCAGTAATAATTAGAGAAGAAAAAGAAATCAAAGGAATCAAATTAGGCAAAGAAGAGACCAAGTTATCACTTTTTGCAGATGATATGATGATATAGTTAGAGAATCCTAGAGAATCAAGTAAAAAAAACTACTTGAGACAATAAATAAATTTGGCAAAGTTTCAGGATATAAAATAAACCCACATAAATCCTTGGCATTCCTGTATATTTCTAATGAAATTCAACAGCAAAAGGTAGAAAGAGAAATCCCATCTAAAGTTACCGTAGACATTATAAAATATTTGGGAATCTACCTGCCAAAACAAACCCAGGACCTATATGATCACAACTACAAAACACTTTTCACACAAATAAAGTCAGATCTAACTAATTGGAAAAACATCAATTGCTCATGGCTGGGTTGAGCTAATATAATAAAAATGAAAATTTTACCTTTACAATTTAATTTAATTATATATTTATTGCCATACCAATCAATTTACCAAAAAAGTAATTTATAGAGCTAGAAAAAATAGTAGCAAAATTCATTTGGAAGAACAAATGGTCCAGAATATCAAGGGAATTAATGAAAAGAAATGCTAGGGAAGGTGGACTTAGCTATACCAGATTTTAATCTGTATTATAAAGCAGCAGTCATCAAAACTACTTGGTACTGGCTAAGAAACAGGGTAGTGGATGAATGGAATATATTGGGCACATGAGACTCAGCAGTCAATGACTATAGTAATCTATTGTTTTGATCAACCCAAAGACCCCAGTTTTGGGGATAAGAACTCACTATTTGACAAAAACTGCTGGGAAAACTGGAATATAGTATGGCAGAAGCTGGGCATAGACCATTATCTAACACCAAATACCAAAATCAAGTCTAAAATGGGTGCATGATCTAGGTATAAAGGCTGATACTGTAAGCAATACCAGAAAGCAAGGATTCGTGGAGAGGGGAAGACTTTATGACCAAACAAAAATTAGACAAACAAGAATTAGAGAGCATTATAAAATGCAAAATGGATAATTTTGATTACATCAAATTGAAAAGCTTCTGTATAAACAAAGCCAATGTAACCAAGATTAAGAGGGAAGTGTGAAATTGAGAAAGAATTTTTACAACTTATGTCTCTGATAAAGGACTCATTTCTAAAGTATACAAAGAAATGAGTCAAATCTGTAAGAATACAAATTATTCCCCAATTGATAAATGGTCAAAGGATATGAACAGGCAGGTTTCAGGGGATGAAATTAAAGATATCTATAAGCATATGAAAAATTGCTCTAAATCAATATTGATTAGAGAAATGCAAATCAAAACAACTCTGAGGTTCCACATCTCACCAGTTAGATTGGCTAAGATGACAAAACAGGAAAATAACAAATGCTGGAGAGGATGTAGAAAAATTGGAACACTAATACATTGCTGGTGGAGTTGTGAATTCATCCAACCATTCTGGAGAACAATCTGGAATTATGCCCAAAGGGCTATAAATAATTTCATTCCCTTTGACCCAGTAATACCACTTCTAGGGTTGTATCCCAAAGAGATCATAGAAGTGGGAGGAAGACCCATATGTACAAAAATATTTGTAGCATCTCTTTTTGTGGTGGCAAAGAATTGGAAATTAAGGGGGTGCCCATAAATTGGGGAATGGCTGAACAAGTTGTGGTATATGCATGTAATGGAATACTATTGTGCTATAAGAAACAAGGAGCAGATGGACTTCATATTTACCTGGAGAGGCTTATACAAACTGATGTTGAGTGAGAAGAGTAGAACCAGGAAAAATTTGTACACAATTATAGACACAACGTATGTGTGATGACCAACTTTGATAGACTGGACTCTTCTCAGCAGGGTTATAAGTCAATCCAAAAAGACTCATGATGGAGAGAGATGTTTACATCCAGAGAAAGAACTAGAAAGAACTGAGTTTGAATCCAGATTGAAGCAAACTACCTGATCTTTTTCTTTTTCTTGTTTTGTTTTGTTTCCTCTTTCCCATTGTTCATTCCATCTGATACAATCCTTCTTTATAACCTGACTAATGTCTAATGTGAAAGTATTTGCAGATCCTATACTCAATTGTATGCCCTCATGGGGTGGAGAGGGGGGAGAGAAGGGAGGGAGAAAAAATTTGAAACTCAAAGAATTGTGGAACTGCATCTTGTAAACTAAAAGTAAACAAATTAATAAAGACCAAAAAAAAAAAAATTAAATAAAATCAACCAAAGCAGTTTGTTTGATTAATTCAGACTTTGGCTAAAATATGATATTAAGTGATTATCAGGACAAACTGTCTTATGATGCTGTAGGAGAAACTATCCTGTTTCAAATCCATTACTTCCCTATTGAAAGGTAGGAAAAGTTCTTCATCCTAAGTCTTCTGGAGAATTGATTGATCACTGTTTTGTTCTGAGTTCTTAAGTCTTTAAAGATTATTTGTATTTAAAATGTTGTTGTATAAAGTGTTCTAGTTTTGTTTACTTTTTTTGTATAAGTTCATATAAGTGTTCCTAATTTTTTCCAAAACTATCCCCTTTATCATTTCTGTCAAACTAACAGCTAGGTGATGTAGTGGATAGAGTGCCTGGCCTGGAGTCAGGTCACATGTTGCCTCAGACACTTAATATCTGTGTGACTCTGGGCAAGTCAGTTAACCCTGTTTGCTTCAGCGTCCTCATCTGTAAAATGAGCTGAAGAAGGAAATAGCAAATAATTCCAGTGTCTTTGCCAAGAAAGGCCCAAATGGGATCATATAGAATTGGGCATAACTGAAACACTTGAACAGCAACAACACAATAGTTCACATTCACAGTTCACATTCACAATATCACATTCATATTCCATAATTTGTTCAGTTAGTCCCCAGCTGATGGGCACCAATGTTTTGCCACCTCAAAAAAGAACAGCTATAAATATTTTTATATGTATCCATTCTTTTCTCATTCTTTGATATAGGCCTAGTAGCAGTATTGCTATATGCACATTTAGTAAATTTGGGGCTGTAGTTTCAAATTGCTTTCTGGACTGAATGACCCAATTCATAGATCTACCAACCGTTCTGGTAATGTTTTTGTTTTCCTACAACCTTTCCAACATTTGTTATTTTCCTTTTCTATTGACTTTGTTAATCTAAGGACTATCAGGTAGATCAGAATTACTCTAATTTTAATTTCTCTAATTATTAGTGGTTTGAAGGATTTTTTAATCTATTAATAGCTTGATTTTTTTCCTTTGAAAACTACTTTGTCACAATCTTTGAGCATTTACATTTTGGGAAATAGCTCTTATTCTTACAAATTTGTATCAGTTCCTAATAGGTCTTGGAAATAAGGCCTTTTATAAGAGAAACTTGCTGCAAAGATTTTTATTCCCAGTTACATGTTTCCTTTTTAATCTTAGCTGTATTCAACTTCTATCTCTTTTTAAAGCTTAATTTTATTTTTTAAAATTAATGAAAACTACTTTCTTTTTCACCTCTTTTCTCCCTCCTACCCCTCTCCTATTGAAAAAGAAAGAAAATAAAAATATTTTGTAAACGATAATCATTAAATATCATTTTTTGTCAAAAGCCTGAACTAATAAAACAGACTGTTTGCTTTAAAATATATTTTCCTGTGTCAGCAACTCCAGAGAACAGATAAGACTAAATAGTGGGATTTCTCTTATCTTGAGGGCATACTCCATAAGGGGGAAAATACAGACATCTTGAGATGATAAATTCCAAACTAACCCTTGTCTATTGTCTTGTCAATCTGAATTTACAACTAAGAAACTTCCTTTATCATGGTATGAATAGTAAACATGTGGAGATGATAAATTTGAGTGACACAGCCACCCTAAATTGGGATGGTTCTAAAATGTTCTCATTCTTTTGTTCAGGCAGTCAGAACTTAGGTTCTCCCTCTGTGCAAGCACATATCTTCTAGCTTTAAGGGAATAAATGATGTAAGTGTATATCACTGTAGCACCACACACAAGTAGCTTTCCAGAAGAATGCTAGTGTGAACAGATTTTAAGGTTCTGATTATTCTATTTCTTCCATAACAAATCAGAGCAAAACATTCACAGTAAATCAAGGTACAGCATTCACAATGTTACAACTCATCACAGAAAATCACAATATAGTATTCACAACAGCTTATCACTAAAATGGCCACATAGTTTTCACCAAAGTGGTCACAATATTTAGAACAAAGAACAATCATCTCAAAATACAATAGTCAAAGTCTTGCACTCATGGGGCACACTAACTCAATCAGTCACTTATTCAGCAATCAATTACTAAGTATCATTAATCACTAAGTACAATCTTTAGAAAATACACAAACCCTCCATCCCTAGGTCACAAGTAAACTGCAATTTCATCATTATTCAGTACCCGTGGAGAGGTCTTTTCATCTTGACTTGGGTCTGGTTCTCAGATTCCCTGGATCCCTTTCCATTGTCCCAGATTCTACCTGGATTCACAAGACTGTCACCTGGGTTCAATGGCAGACAGCTCCCAGTTCCTGGGCTCCTAGACTCCTGGCCTCCTGGGCTCCTGTGCAGAAAAAGTTCCACCACCACAAATTTTCAGGTTGTTCTGGCTCAGTTTTTGATTCTCTCTTCTGTAGCTGCTCTGCCTCCAGATTCCTGTCCCAAGAAATTCTGACTGTCTCTCTGGGGCTTTTCTTACATACACACAACATTAAATTTCTGTTTCAGCCAACCTCTTCATGTCATGTCAGGAACAGGGGTTTATACCTTCTGTTTCTTTCACAGAGGTTTGATTAGTTACTAAGTGCTAAGTACCTGCTTACTTGCCAATACAAAAAGGGGTCTTCAAATTACCATCACAATCACCTAGCCTGTTTGTCTCCTTTTATCAAACTTTCAGGTTAACAAGTATGGTACCATAACTTGGTTGGAACTCTTGAATGGGATAGACTGAACAGCACCTCACTCTGTCAAAGCTAATAATTCAAGGTACCTCAGGATTCATTTTTCCTGGAGTCTTAACCTTGATGGAGTCAGGTAAGTTCCTCATTACTAGCTTCCAAAGGACTCCCACTAGTTTGGTTGAAATCTGAAATTTCCCTTTAAAGCTACCTCAGGGAGCAGAATTCAAATCTGTGGTTAAACAGCTCTGTAGAAATTCCTAGGAAGTACTGATCAATCTCAGGAAAATTAGCACCAGCAGTGCCAGAGTTTGTGGTGGTTAAAGTAAGCATTTGCCAGTGCCAGTGTCAGTTAACTAAAGATAGCCTCAGATTATTTTGGCAATGATAGGGCTCTTTGAACCCATCAAAGCTACTTTATCTTAAAAATTTATTTTAAAAGGGAACAAAACATCTGGAATAGCCAATTTGTGATGAGGATTTTTAACAAGCCTCTAATTCACCCTTTTTCTGTATATTTGTTCTGTCAATTTGTCTGTCAATGTGTGTGTCTCTGTGTCTGTACCTGTACTGTGAATGAGTCTGTTATATTGCAAGATCTAAAATACAGGCAACCAGAAACTTCTAAGGGCTGCAGCTACAGAAACAAACAAACAAATCTGTAAGACTCTTTTCCTTGTAGTTTCTGGTCTGGCCCACCTTGAATTACAATGAAATGTTAGATATGGTTAAAAGCATCTAGGAGTGGCTAGATGGTACAGTGAATAGAGCACCGGCCCTGGAGTCAGGAGGACCTGAGTTCAAATCCTGCCTCAGACACGTAACACAAATACTAGCTGTGTGACCTTGGGCAAGTCACTTAACCCCAAATGCCCTCCAAAAAGGAAAAAAAAGCATTTTAGCAGATTCTGGGATTAATCATTAAGAAGTTGGAAATTGTTTATATTGGGATTGCTGGAGAAAACTCCTGGGACTGTAGGTAACTCTAGGACCTTGTCTGTGTTGAAATACCTCCTCCCAATCCTTCCCTTAGGATTCTCAACTCCCTCCCCAGAGTTAAGAGGGTTTCTCAGGGTATCTTTTGTTAACTTCTCTCATCCCAGATCAGATTAAGAGAAGAGAATACAGGAGAATTGTAGATAAAACTTATATCACCCTTCCCCACCTGGCAAAAGGAGGAGAGATATAACACTTGGAAACTGGAAGTAGCCCCAACTTCCCTGTGCCCCTGGACACCTTGTAACCCACCATTCTAGGCAAAGTTTGGAACTATCACCCATGTCTTGTACATTATGCCCACCCTGGCCCAGCAGCTGCAAACTGCCCGAGGCTTAGTAAATTCTGCAGTTATAGGGGGAAGAGAGAGGTGGATGGATCGCAGGCCTGTGAGGAGCATTCCCTAAGTCTGCCTCCAAGAATTATCACCACTGGAAAGCCAGTCTTTGCTCCAGGTAACTTCTACACTTCTCTGTTCCAGTTGCAAAAATGTATGTTACCTCTGTTTGACCTTTTTCCTGATTTGTAAAGGGAAAAATTTTAGTGGTTGTTATGGGATCAAAATGATATAATGATTGTAAAATATTTAATATAATGCCTGGCACATGTTGGATACAACACTATTATCTCTTTAACTTTGAAGTGGTTTTGATTCCAGGAGTGATAAGAGCAATAATTTCTATATATGCTACAATCAATGTCATTTGAAATGCATTGTTGTGTTATTGCTGTATTTCTAAAATTGTATTGTATTTCTAGAAGTTTGCTTAGCTTGTGAAATTTGAAAAATCATTATGAAGTAGAAATAGTGTTAGAGCAATTTTAAAAATCTGGATTGTGTTGCATATGATTTGTTTTTTATGTGATAAAAATTTATTATGTTTGGTTATAAACAGGTAGTAATAATACTGCTGATATTTGCCATGATAACAGATTGTCCATTTAAAATCTTGATTATTATGGAAAAAATATATATATATAGTGCTTTAAAGTTATAGTTTCCATATTATTAATGATGAGATGAATGATTCTCTATGCAAAGTAATTTAGAAATACATTCACCTAAATTGATAATGGGTTTCAAGTATCATAATAATAATGTTCAGGGCATCGTACATTTCTAAATTGTGATTTGATAAAAATTATCAGCTCTGTTGTTAAAAGCAATTCTCAGTGTGGCTAGGTGGCACAGTGAATAGAGCACTGGCCCTGGAGTCAGGAGGACCTGAGTTCAAAACAGGCCTCGGACACTTAACACAAAAACTAGCCATGTGACCTTGGGCAAGTCACTTAACCCTAATTGCCCTCCAAAAAGCAATTCTCCTATCTAAATGTTATTAAGAAGCTGTTAAGTAACCTACAAGTTCTCATGAGTATGTTAATTTGAAGGTTTATGGACTACCACATGCACTATCTTTGTGAAATTCCAGAATGTAATTAATTTCTAGGGATATATTTAAGGACAAAGGAAAGAAAAGATACTGAGTAAATTTTAAGGTCTGGTAAACTTTGCTATTGTGCTAAGGCTAATTTAATGTGGTATGTTCTTCTTGGCTTATTAAAAACAATCTTTACATTATAAATATCCTTTTCACTAAGGAACTTTGTGATCTAGGAATTCTGTATAATACCTTAGGAATTTATGTTACTTAAGGACAATTTATACTAACTTAGTTTAATGAATTCCAATTCTAATGATTTATTATTTTTGCTTTAAGTCTGGAGAAAGAGATATCATTTAAAACTTTACAACTAATTTTCTTCATAAAAGTTTAGCAACTATTCTTAACATCAGGATAAATTTAAACTTTTTAAAGAAAGGGAAATATTTTTAGAAGAAATGTTTTAAAAGTCTTGTGTGATTTTTTATATTTTGGGGGCCTACTAAATTTTCAAGATAAGCCATTGTTAAATTAATATAATAAGTTGTAAAGCAGAAAAGATCTTGCTGTTTTGATCTCCATTTGAATTTATCAAATAAGTTAAAATTTATATTTGAATGTAAATGTAAAAGACTTAAATTGAAATATTACATTCTTCTAGACTAAGCATAATTAGGAAAGAATAAACACACTTCTAAATAAGGAAGTAAATCTGTCAGACTGTGAGGTTAGCTTTTAACCTCTTTGCTTTGTTTAAGGTGGGATTACTGTACAGAACAGTTATGTTAGTAAAAGAATAATAACTTATGAGCTATCTTGTCTTACGGTTATAATGTAAAGTAAAGTTGAATAATCTGGGTTTGAGAGATTTGGAAAGATAAATAGAGGGATGATTAGAAATATGGAAGGCAGATAAGAAGGTTTGGGGACAAATGGGAGTTATCCAAGCTCCTCCTGTCTCTAAATAGTTATTCTGGATATTTTTGTGTTAGTTTCAGATGGTTTAAGTATATTGCAAGAGTATGAGGAAGTATTTTAAGGAGATAGAAAAATTATGTAACTTGATTTTAAAGTTAATAGCTGAATCAAATTTTAGATGGCCCTATCTGAAGGATATCGATCTATATTTGCTATTTAAGTCTTTTGAGACTGCAATTTACTATTGTTTTAAGCTTTGATTGCATGGATTGTCATCATAAAACCTATAATGGAATGACATGGGCTGCAGATTGAGAGCTGTTAATGGTGGATATCTGTGCCTGGGAAAGGTTTTGAAGACAACCTTGGACTTGGCCTAGGTAGGATCTTCCTAACCATATTTCCCAATTTCACTATTTCCTTTCTGAAAAAGGAAAAATTCTCCACCTCATTACTCCTAAGCCCTGTTTTCAGCACCTAGTGGCTACATGATTGTCTATCAGATATGACTCATACCTGGAATCAAACAGAGCTAAGGAAGTTCTTTCCTTCTGCTAAGATCCTTCATTTTTTATAGCAAATTTACAATTATAACCTATATTCATTGCCAAATAAATATAATATGGAGATATAATCCAAAAGAGGAAATGATTAAATCAAGTAATAAGAGAAAGATACAATGGGATAGATGTTTAATTAAAAAGGATAGCAAAATTTGAGAAAAGCAACAGGATCAGACTGATTCCTCCAAGAATTATATATAGGTGTGTAAGATTGGCTTCCAAAATTTTTATATCATGGAAATTTAAGCTTTAAGCATATTTTCATAATAAGATCTCAAATTTGGATTTTTGCACAAAGACTGTATAAGACAGTGGTAAAAATAAAATTATTTCTCCTTTATTAAATTATCTGTCTGATAATTTTAAAAGGTAGATGAACGTATTTTATGGTTGGACCCTCATGTTTTAAAAGATTCTTATACCAGGTACAGGATTTAGGTAAGGACAGAAAGAGCAAATAATCAGAACTCCCCTTTTGAAGTATATAACTATATGAGGCATCTGAGATTCAAAAAGTGCTGTTTAAATGGATATTGGGAATGGGCCACTGGGATACAAGGAATTTGGTGTTAATATAATGATCTCATTGATTTGTGTGGTTCATATGTAAGTTTTCTTGGTGGCATGTAAATCTCCCTTCCCAAAACTAATATATTGTAAGCCATCTAAATAGTTTAATCTGTACCTGATTTAATGAAATTATTCAATTTTGTAAACTGTGAGAAAAACTTTCTTGTATTATTTGAACCTAGCCCTTCATGACTGAAAATCTGAACCTTTTATTGTACTGTTTGAACTTAATCTTGCATGGATGGGAAACTGAACCATTTCTATGTGTCTTTAGTATCAAATCATATGTTTTTGGGGAGCCTCTGTCAGGTCTGTCTGACTACTGGACATCTGAGCCCTTAGGAGACCTTTCCCTCCAATTTCGAAGGATCCTGAAAAAGACATCAGACACAGATAGCTTTGTCAAGTTTCCAAACCAGACCTGCACAAAGGACCTGCTCCTTCCCCATCTGAGCCCCTTACATTCCCAAGACTGGTTCCTTATATCTATGGTGGCTTTGGCTTATTGTTACCTGGTTGTTCTGTATTGCCATTATGCTCCCTACCTTGATTCCTCTTGCAGCTTGTTCCTTTTCCTTGTTTGCATTTGCCTTGCAGTAGCTGCCCATATTTGGGAATGTCCAGTCACAGGGGAAGAGTAACTTCTCCTATCTCACCACTGCCTCCCATGAGGCAGACTCAGTCTGACAAAGAATTCAACCTTACCTTTAGTGGCCCCTATTTCAGGAAGCAGTTGGGAAAAAAATCCCAAATCCAGTTAGATGAAGATTTTCTCCTCTGAGGAAGAGAGAGGTTTTTCCATACCTTCCTTGGTCTTATGGCAAAGCTTATAGCTTGCCATTGACCAAAAGGGTGGAACGATAATCATTAAATATCATTTTTTGACAAAAGCCTGAACTAATCAAACAGATTGCTTTGTTTTGTTTTAAAAATGCCTTTTTCTGTGTCAGCAACTCCAGAAATCACCTAAGGCTGAATAGTGGGATTTCTCTTGTCTTGGTGGGGCATACTCCATATGGGGGAAAACACAGACATCCTTAGATTGAACCTGTTTGTCTATTGTCTTATCCATCTGTATTTACAACTAAGAAACTTCCTTTCCTATGGTGTGGATGGTAAACATGTGGAGATCATAAATCTGAGTGACACAGCCACCCTGAATTGGGATGGTTCTAAAATGTATTTAAGTTTTCTCATTCTTTTGTTCAGGTAGACAGAACTTCTGGATCTGTGCAAGCACATATCTTCTAGCTTTAAGGGAATAAATAACATAAATGTATATCACCTAGTTTGTTTGTCTCCTGAAACCAAACTTTCAGGTTAACATAACAAATATTCATAGTTAAATAAAATTAATTGTGACATTGGACATGTAAAAAATATCTCAGTGTTCATCCTGAGTGTATCACCTTTCTATTAGGAGGTAGATCCCATGTTTCATTGAGTCCTTGGGAATCATATTAGGTCATTGCTCCCATCAGAGTTTCCTACTCTCTGTTACATAAGTCAAAGAGAGTGATAAGACAGGAATATGTGCAGCCCTAGTGTTCTAAGTTCTATTTTAACTCCCTCCTCCCTTCTCTGTTGCAAAAGTTCTCTTTGGATTTGTGGACTACTCACAGATAATAAACCAATCAACATTCAGAGACAAAAACACTGAAATTTTTATTTGTTCAGAGTGAGATACACTCCACCAAACTATTGATGTAAATGTATATCTCTTTTAATTTAACTATTAATACAATTTGTTATATGAAGCAAAGAGGAAAAATAGCTACTCATTATAGAGCAACTGCTTAAACAAAGAGAAAAACATGCGTGTTAAAGAGGCTGAATATCATTAGTCTCAGGAGAAAGAGAGAAGGAATATGTTCTTGTTGAGGTTTAGGTTTAGGGGTGCTTGGGACCCCAAAATACCAGCACACCAGGTCTGCTGAATGAATTTGACTCAAGCCTTCTTTCAGTCAAAGTAAAAGAAAGTTTATTAAAGATTCTCCATATTGGGAGACCCTTAAGGAGCATGGGCATTTGTATTGCTAATGAGAGTGGGTGTAAAGCCAAGCACAAGCAGCTTTCAAGAGGACTGATGCTGTGAACAGCTTTAAGGTTCTGATCACGTAATATAGTGAACTCTCTATTTCTTCTGCAGTAAACTAAACCAAAACATTCACAGAAACTGAAGTACAGCATTCACAAAGTTATAACATAACAACTATCACTAAAGTGACCACATAGTTTTCACCAAAGTGTCCACATAGTTTTAAACAAAAGATAACATTCAGTAAGTCCTTAACTCAATCATCCTTAAGGAGCAAGCCTCCTTAAGGGACACAAAGCACAGAGGTCAGAGTTCTCCACCCCTAGGTCACATTGTCTTAGTCTCTCATTCAAAAAGTCTTCTTTCTTCTTGATTGGACATTAGTTTCCAATTGTTCTTAACTTAATCATCCTTAAGATGTATGAAGTACAGAGTGCAAAGTCCTCCCACCCCTAGGCCACAGTAAATCATGATCTTCTCAGTCAGCATTAAGTACCCAAGGAGAGGTCTTTTCATCTTGACTCAAGGCTGGTTCCCAAATTCCATGGTTCCTCTTTAATGGGTCCAGCTCCTGCTTGAATCTACCTCTTTGAGTCACTTGTGACCACTACTGCTGGTTTCCCACTTAATATCACTTTACTGGGGGACAAGGGGAACAGGTAGTACTGTTCTCCCTCCCCAGGAAAGCTGCTTAAATCCTAGAGTCAAAGCAAGCTGCCAGTTCAGTTAGGAATGATGAAAGCATGAATTGGTCCATTAAATTAAGTCACCTTTAGTATAAATTTACTAGAAATTCAGCTGATAAACTATTGACACTTGATTATTGAACATTAGAAAAATGCTCATTGAACATTCTTACCCAAAACAAATAAACTATAGTTTTTTTAAAATTATTTATTTATTTATTAGGGATGATGAGTTTATTTTACTATCACTTAGAAAAACTATGTGATTGTAACCAAATCTAATTGCCAAAAGGCCCCAAAGAAATTGAAATGAATGATAGTATTGTGTGATAGTATTACAATTTTTTTATTTTGTATAATAAAGTATAAAGGGAAATTCACCAGAATGAAGATTAATTCTGTAGACAGCTTTGGATATGAATGGGAAATAAAGACTATCATTTAGAAAAACCAGGTGATTGTCACCATTTCTAATTACCCAAAAGGCCCCAAAGAAATTGGAATGAACTATGCATTTGTAAGCCTTTAAGAATACAAAAATGTAACACTATTGCAACTAATTGGTTTTGCGTAATAAAAACTTGCAGTAAAGTATAAAGTAAAATTTACTAGAATGAAGATTAATTCTGCAATTTTGGATATGTTTGGGAAATAAAGACCAGAGTAATTAAGCAAATAGAAGGAAGTAGGAGAAATGTCAGATCAGAAGAGGGAAGGGGCAATTTTGAAGGTCTTTAATCAAAGTCCACTACAGGAATGTAAAAAAAAAGGAAGGAAGAAAATTTAAGCAAGTAGGGATGAGTGAAGAATAAGTTGTTATTTTGTCCTTCATTCTTGAAAAGGACCATGACATCTGGGAGCTGATGCCATGACATGCAAGTGAATTGGATTTAATTGAGGAAGGGCTGTGCCAAGATGCCAGCCTCACTTTATCCTCAGAGACATCTGGGTCCAGTGGCAGGATATAGAGCAAGACGACTGGAGGTAGCATTGGATGCAGTGGGAGACCTTGGTCTTTTTAAGCTAAAGTCTAACAGGTCTCAGTTTGACTGAGGCAAGCCCATTCACTGATTAAGGTTGGTAAGAAATGAGGCAAAGAATGACCTTTCTTACCTAGTTGGTGGGGTTGGGGGGTGCAGTTAGAAATCTGGGAGGGGAAGAATTTTACAGCAAATTTCTCTGATATTTCCTCATCCCTTAAATAGAGAACTGGGTGAAATTTATAATAATGTGTGTTATTCTCCAATTGAAAAATGATCAAAGGGGGCGGCCAGGTAGCACAGTGAGTAAGAGCACCGGCTCCAGTGTGGGGATGACCTGGGGATCAAATCTGGGTTCAGATACTCAGTACCACACCCAGAAATAACTGGCTGTGTAACCTTGAACAAGTTACTTAACCCCAATTCCTTAAAAAAAATGATCAAAGGATATGAACAGGAAATTTTCAGAAGAAATAAAAGTTATCTATAGTAATATAAAATAAAAGTTCTAAATCACTGTTGATTTGAGACATGCAAATTAAAACAACCTCACATCTATCACATTGGCTAAAATAACAGAAAAGGAAAATGACAGATGTCAGAGGGAATGTGGAAAAATTGTGACATTATTAGTGGAGTTGTTAACTGACCCAACCATTCTGGGGATCAATTTGGAACTATGCTCAAATGTCTGTAAAACTGTGCTTATCTTTTGACTCAAACAATACTACTACCACCACATCTATATCCCAAAGAGATTAAGAAAAAAAAAAGGAAAAAGGACATTGAAGGGCTAATGAAATAAAATCTTCCCTGTACATTTATAGGCCTATGTGACTTATGTTTTCCTTTCTCCTTAGAACACAGGCCATGTTGCCAGGACTAAAGGTAAGAGTATTCCCAACTGATCCTTATTCCTTGAAGGGTGGGACACCCTTCTAGGAACATATTGAATTGATCCTGTGTCCTTTAGAACACAGACATTTTGCCTTATAACTCAAAAATATCTTGCTCCTTTGAACTCTGGCCCAGGCCACAGCAGCAACAAATTCTGTGCTAAGTCACATAGAGCCTGAGTGCAGAGCCAATCAGGTGCCAAGTCATGTGGGTTCTGGCACATAGACTCTAACACTAAGCCTATCAGTTGCTAAAACACACCATGCCAATTTTTCCTTTGTTTGAAACTGAATTTAATCTTTTAAAAATTGCTTTAAAAATTTCTATATCCTTTGGAGTCCCACCTTCAATGTTAGGTCATTGATTCTTGTAAAAGAATGTCCCAGGACTGAAACCAAGGGACTCCTCAGCATGCAAACTGAAATGTTGGTGCTTCCCCAATTTAGTGATGTATGTAAATATTTCTATTAATCTATTAAGCTTGGGTGGAGTCAAGACGGCAGAGTAGAAATAGGACTTCCACTGGGCTCCGGCTCCCACCACCTCCAATTCATGTAAAAGGTGACTCTGAACAAACTTTGGAGCTACAGAACCCACAAAATGACACAGAAAAGCTAACCTCCCACTGAGAACAGCCTGGTAGGCTGGTAGCAAGTGGTGAGCACAGTGCTCTGGAAGCCAAGCCCAGCTCCACCTAAGCTGGAGGTTTTAGCCCCAGGGTGGGCCTGACCAGCCACTTGCTGGAGGGACTTCAGATCACCAGCAGCTGTGGCAGTTTCCAGAATTATCAACACATAGATGCTAAGGACAAAGTGAGAGGTCAGTGCAGTATGGACTTTGGGACCCTGTAGATCAGGAGTGTGGTCCACCTCTATCATTGGACGGAGAAGAGGCTGAGGAGCTGTGGCCCTGCAGCCACCGCCACATGGCAGCTTCAGCTCTTGGCCTACAGACTTTAGGGGGACCAAGCAACCAGTCTGAGGGGTGATCACTCTTGCTTTAACCTGCTTGGATCTGGATCACTGTCTTGGGTGGAGGTCCTGGGGTGTGTGACCAGCTTGCCAGAGCGTGTGGAGGCTTCAGAGAGGGCACCCAACTAATACCTTTGGCAGCTGAGAAAACCCCAGAGCTTGGTACGAAGCTCCCCTGTCTGGTAGCAGAGTCCTATTGTGGCAAAAAGCACAAATGTCAAGTAATTGAGTGGCAACATAAGTAAAAGAGGGAAGCAAAGGAAACAGAGGAATCCAACAATAGACTCCTACTTTGAGGACAAAAAGGATCAAAGCATGGAACAAGAAGAAGACAGTGCAGTCAGAACTCCTGCACCAAAGGCCTCCAAGAAAAATACAAGCTGGTTACAGGCCATAGAGGACCTTAAGAAGGATTTTGAAAACCAAATAAGAGAAGTAGAGAAAAAATTGGGAAGAGAAATAAGAATGATGCAAGAAAATTATGAAATGAGAATCAACAACCTGACTAAAGAAAATAATACCTTAAAAAATAGACTAACTCAAATGGCAAAAGAGGCTCAAAAAGGCAATGAGAAGAAGAATGCCTTAAAAAGCCAAATTTGCCAGATGGAAAAAGAATCTCAAAAGCTCATTGAAGAGAATCATTCCTGCGAATTAGATTGGAGCAAATGGAAACTAGTGACTATATGAAAAATCAAGATACTATTAAACAGATCCAAACAAATGAAAAAATAGAAGGCAATGTGAAATATCTCATTGGAAAAAGCACTGACCTGGAAAATAGATCCAGGAGATATCATTTAAAAATTATTGGACTACCTGAAAGCCATGACCAAAAAAAGAACCTAGAAATCATCCTCCAAGAATTTCTCAAGTAAAATTGCCCTCATGTTTTAGAACCAGAGGGTAAAAAAGAGGTTGAAAGAATCCACCATTCACCTCCCGAAAGAGACCCCAAAAAGAAAACTCTTAGGAATATTATAGCCAGGTTCCAGAGTTCCCAGATCAAGGAGAGAATATTACAAGCAACCAGGAAGAAACAATTTGAATACTGTGGAAACACAATCAGGATAACACAGGATCTGGCAGCTTCTACACTGAGGGATCAAAGGGCTTGGAAAATGATATTCCAGAGGGCAAAGGAGCTGGGATTAAAACCAAGAATCACCTACCCAGCAAAACTGAGTATCATGTTCCAGGGGAAAATATGGTCATTCAGTGGAATAGAGGACTTTCAAGCATTCTTGATGAAAAAACCAGAGTTGAATAAAAAATATGACATTCAGATACAAGAAGTAAGAGAAGCATAAGAAAATCATAGAATCATAGCATAGAAAATCAAAGAAATAATAAGGAACTTATCAGTGTTGAACTATTTACATCCCTGCATGGAAAAATGATAATTGTAACTTATGAAACTTTTCTCAGTATGAGAATAGTTGAAGGGAATAGAAATGTGTGTGTGTGTGTGTGTGTGTGTGTGTGTGGAGGGTATATGGGCTTATGAATACATGTGAATGTGTGTATATATGTTTACAGGTATACATAGATAGAGGGCATAGGATCAGATGAATGGCAAAGGATGATACTTAAAAGGTGAAATTAAGAGATGAGAGAGGAATATAATGAGAGGAGATAGGGAGAGACAGATTGGGGTAAACTATCTCATGTAGAAGAGGTAAGGGAAAATAGTTACAGTGGAGGGGAAGAACAGGAAGTTAAAAGGGAATGGGTTAACATTAATCTCATTGAATTTGGCTTAGGGAGGGTATGACATACACACTAAATAGGGTATCTCAACCTACAGGAGAGTAGGGGGGAAGAGTATGAGAGGGGGGATGATGGAAGGGAGGGCAGGCTGGGATGGAGGGAAGTTGGAAGCACCCAGTTTTAAAGACGGACAGGATCAAAGTACAGAATAGAACAAATGGGAGGTGGGATAGGAGGGAGGGAAATATAGTCAGTCTTTAACAATATATCCACTGTGGAAATGTTTTGCGGGGTGGCTAGGTGGCACAGTGAGTAAGAGTGTCGTCCCTGGAGTCGGGAGAACCCAGGATCAGTTGTGGCCTCAGATACTTAACACTCACACACAAAAAACTGGCCGGGTAACCTTGGGCAAGTTACTTAACCCCAACTGCTTAAAAAAAAAAAAAGGAATGTTTCGCATAGCTACAAATGTACAACCTATACTGAATTGCTTATCTTCCCAGTAAGTGTGGGTGACAAGGGAGGAAGGGAATGAATCTGGAATTCAAATTTTAAAATCAAATGTTTAATATATATACATATACATATATATATATAGATAGTATTATCAATATTATTTTACATGTAACTGGGAAATAAGATATACAGGCACTGGGCCATAGAGATCCACTGTTCCCTACTGGAAAGTTGGAGGGTGTATGGGAGAAGATATGGGAGAGAGCAGATTGGAGGAGGGGATATCTAGTAGGATCGCTATTTTGGGGTGGTGGGTAGGGGAAAAATGGGGAGAAAATTTGCAACTCAAAATCTTGTGGAAATGAACGATTTTTAAACTAGAAGTTAATAATGCATTTGATTAAAAAATCTGTTAAGCTTTATCTTTCTATATTTCTTTAATACTGCTCTACATTGTCCTTGTGTACAGAATAAATGTTACTCTGATCTTAGTCTGGTGTGAAGAGTGTTCGTTATACTATGTAATCTGAACCTTAAAAAATATATTCACAACAGCTCCTTAACAATACAGGCCTATATGTACACAAATATTTATAGCAGCTCTTTTTGTGGTGGCAAAGAATTGGACATTGAGAGGATCCTCATCAACTAAGGAAAAGCTGAACAAGTTGTGGTATATGATTGTAATGGAATATTATTATGTTATAAGAAATGATGACCAGGATAATTTCAGAAAAACTTGGAAAAACATATAAATAGATGCAAAATGAAGCGATTAGAACCAGAAAACCATTGTACATAGTAATAGCAGTATTGTAAGATGATCACTTGTGAATGACTCAGCTATTCTCAGCAATACAATGATCCAAAACAATTCCAAAGGACCTATGATGAAAATCCTGTCCACTTATAGAGAAAGAACTGATGTAGCCTAAATGCAGATCAAAGCATACTTTTTTTAACTTCATTTTTCTTGGGAACCCCCCCTTTTCTCTATGTTTTCTTTTGCAACATGGCTAATATGGAAATTACTGAACATGTATAATCTCTATAAAATTGCTTGTCCCCTTAAGTGGACAAGGAGGGTAGAAAGGGAGAGAATTTGGAACTCAGAATTTAACAAAACAAACATTCAGAGTTTGAAATACAAGACTGAAGAGAAGAACAAAAAGGTAAATAGGAAAGAGAAATTATAAGGTTAACGGTTTACATTTCTACATGGGAAAATGATACTTATTATTCTTTGGAATTTTATCAGTATTAGGGCAATTAGGAATATACATAGACAGAAGGCATGGGTATGAGTTGACTATGATGGGATGATACCCCAAAAAATAAAACTAAAGACTGAGAAAGGGGAATGCATTGGGAGAAGGGAGAGAGAGAATGGGAAAAATTATATCATATAAAAGAGACATGAGAGATTTTTTACAGTAGAGGGAAAGATGGGGATAAGTTGGTGGCAGGCAATACTTGAATCTTATTCTCATCAGAACTGGCTCAAAGAAAGGATAACACACACACACTCAGTTGGATATCTAAGGAATCATTTAACTTTTGTTTCCACAGAAATCATGTGGTACATGATTTGTGAAACCTAGGAAGGTTAGTGCAGGAAATAAACTGATTATAGAAAATGTAGTTGAGGATGTTACTTTTGTGGGCTCCTACTTATCAGCACATTTCTTTGTTCTCTGAGTAAACCCAGAGAATAACTTTTCCTGTGTCAAAAAACTACAAAGGTCAGATGAAGCTCCATTGAGGCTTGTTAACCCAAGACACTGTCTTGTCTTGATTAATGGAAATTTTCTTATGTTAATGGTAGGGGAAACACAGATGTACTGGGATGTATTTTCAATTGACACATTGTCAACTCTCTTATCAACTGAGAAAACTCCTCTCCTGCTATGGTTAAACATATATGGAGATCATAAATCTGGGTGATGTAGACATCCTGAGTTGGGATTGTTCTAAAAGGTATTCAGGGCTTGAAATGTGGAGAATGGGAAGCACAATAGGGGGAGACCCACTGTGGGGGTGGAGAGGCAGGGAGGTAGTTAGGAGCTTTGGATAAGTTGTAAACTCTGCAGTACCCAGCCAATGGGGAAGGGGAGGGATTTGCATTTGGGACAGGGAAATAAGAGTCCTTATTTTCACACTGCAGTGCTTGGCCTTCTTGTTAGGTTACTGATAATTGTAAAAGAATGTTGAATAAAAGTTCTTCCTGAATTCACCAATGGCCATGTGGAGTTCTTGGTAAGGCATTTGTTTCTTACAGGTATAGAAATCTATCTTACTCAACAGGGAAGTAGGGAGGGGTGGGGGAGTAAAAGAAAGAGGAAGGTTGATGGAAGGGAGGAAGAATTAGGGGAGGCAGGGGTCAGAAGCAAAATACTTTTGAGGAGGGACAGGGTGAAAAGAGAAAGAGAGAAGGATAAGTGGGGAAAAAGCAGGATGGAAGGAAATACATAGTAATTATAACTGTGAATATGAATGGGATGAACTTCCCCATAAGAGAGAAGCAAATAACAGAATGGATTAAAAACCAGAATCTGGGAACTCAAAAGTGTTAAAAATTAATGTTAAAAATTGTTTTTCACATGTAACTGGAGAAAAATAAAACACCAAATTAAAAAAAAAAAACAGAATCAGGCAATATATTGTTTTTTTTGTTGTTTTTTTGTGGGTTTTTTTTGTCTTTTTGGAGGGGGGAATGCAGGGCAATTGGGGTTAAGTGACTTGCCCAAGGTCACACAGCTAGTAAGTGTTAAGTGTCTAAGACTGGATTTGAACTCAGGTCCTCCTGACTCTAGAGCTGGTGCTCTATTCACTGTGCCACCTAGCTGCCCCACAATATGTTGTTCATAAGAAATACACTTGAAGCAGAGAGACATACAGAGTAAAGGTAAGATACTATAGTAAAATCTATTACACTTCAGGTGAAATAAAGAAAGCAGGAAAAGCAAGCATGATCTCAGACAAAGCAAAAGTAAAAATAGGTCTATTGAAAAGAGGTCAGCAGGGAAGCTACATTTTGCTGAAAGGTACTATGGACAATGAAGTATTATCAATACTAAACATATATGCACCAAATGGTATAGTATCCAAATTCTTAAAGGAAAAGTTAAATGAAGGTTATATAATAATAATAATAATAATAATAATAATAATAAAATAAAAGTTAAATATAGGAGAAAATAGACAGTAAAACAAAATTTTCCAAGTCTTTTTTTCAGGCCTCATCCTTCCTGAACTCTCTGGTATGCTGATCCCATTGATTATACTCTTTCTCTTTCAGGATACTGTCTCCTCTCTGGGTGTTTATGGCCCCCTTGACCAAAATTAACATTTGAATTTTTCATGCTGTTAGTAGTTAGAAGGGAGAAATGGTAAGTACTTCCCCCACTGCATCCCTCTTTCTCACCCCTTGATTTTATTTTATTTTTGGATAAGTACTGAATGTGCTGCAAACACATAGTCTTATCTTCCTAAGAAAGATGAATATTCTGTCACAAAAAATAATTTAAAAAATTGTTTTTATAAGCAATTGGAAAAAAATAGAAAAAAATTTTTATTGAAAAAAAGCTAACTCTTCTTTTTGTTATTTATGTTTGTTCCCTAGTACCTTTTTCCTACTTCCCTTCATTTTTCCCCTTGCTAGGAACCAGAGACAGAAATAAAATTGTCCCTAGAGTAACCATGAATCAGTATCTGTGAGAACAGGGTTTGGGGTAGTGTCTACACCGTCTATTGAAATGTCAGACTCCCTGAACTTAACTTTGGTAAGTTGTGAATGAAGGTAAAAGACAAGAATGAGCACAAGTCACCAGTCCTATAGCCTCCGCTGAGCAGTGCCTAGCTAGTCACTCTGTTAGACTTGCTTTCTAGATTTGTGCCCCCAGTTAGGCAAAATCTGAGAACTTTAGTATTTAGCACTCCTTCAAGGTTAACCTCTGAATTATGTCAATGTTGTGCACCTGCTTTCCAGCCTTTACCTCCAACATGGACTTCATTTCCTTCTTCTCTTCTCACCTATGATTCACTTCAATTTATCTGGTCTGGTTTACCATGGCACTTCCCATGATGTCCCTCTTTCTAATTCTAGATGTAAGGAGAATACTCAGATAAACATTTCTGTTTCTGAAAAGGTGCAACGGTAATGGGAATTTGAAGATCTTCCCTGTGCCTTAATAAGCCTAAGAGAATTTGAAGACTTTCCCTGCTTTGAAAATAAACTCTGCCCCAATAGGCTAAAGGTAATCACATGGAGCCTGTGGTGGGAGGAATTTGCTAAAGGGTGGAGCAGAGACCACAGGAAGCTAGAAGTCAGACCCACTAGATGGTGGGAGGAGAGAGGATGGCAACCAAGCAGACAATTAGGCTTGTGAGTAAATGCTGGTCTGTGGGAAGGCTAATGGATGCTGTGGCTCTCTGTGCTTATTAACTTCTTTGCTCCTATGGTGGAATCAGCTTTCTGGTTTTGGGATTCAATATTCTGGTGTCAGAATAAATGTTTTGCTTCTGTCTTCTATATGGAGAGTCTGTTATATTTTGATATTGAGCACCATGCATGTATATTTATAGTGATCATGGTTATGGTAAATATTGCGTTGGCACTACATTTGGTGGCAATGATGGTATTGCAAGGTATCAGACCTCTATTTGGAGGCATAAAGGATTTAGAAGAAGAAAAGCTTATCCCAGGATGGGAGGATTTACCTTATGCCTCCCTAGCTAGGGAGTGATCTAAAAGAACAGAGCTCTGTGAAAACTGGGAACAGAGGTTACAAAAGGGAGAACCTAGAGATTTAGAAATATATTTGCAAAGAATACCAATAAGACCTGGGTGAGAGCTAGAGGTAGTGTGTAGGAGGGCTAGGTTTAACTAACAGGTTACTGCATTATGTGTAAGAGTAGAGACAAGCTCTTACAAGAAAAAACTCAATTTCAAAGGGAATCGGCTAGGTTCCAGTATTTGGACTCTCTTTTGGAAGAGAGGGCTGTTGTGAATTTGTCTCAGAAAAAGAAGTAGAAAAGTTAACAGAAGGAAAGTTCATAAAGTTTTGGTAGAGGCTGAGCCTAGTTGCTATGACAACAACTCCCAGGAGAGTACCTATGTACAGAGTGATGATACAAGGTTTCGTGACCAAGGTTTTACAAGGGTTGAAGCTCACCCCATACTGAGAAGAAAGTAGGAGAATCAGGGAAGCCAAACAGTGTTCAGGGAGATAATTAAGGATTTCACTCAACAAGAGGTTACTGATATATTAAGCATATTCATTCAAAAGAGAGGAGAATCATTAGTGTCTTGGATGGTGAGCATCAGTGACTAAAGAGCCAGAGGAGTATTGGTAGATATTGTGGACTGCATGAAATTTGTAAGTATTTTTCAGAATATTTTTGTCCAGAAAACTTTTAGAAATTTTCATATGGCAGGAGGTAACAATATGATCAATGTGTTAGCTTTAGCTGCCAATGGATGCAATAAAATGTATCCCATTGATTCCATGTGGCCAGTGGAGAGAGACCCTGGTATTCACTTAGAGACTACATGAGAAAGTTAAAAGAAGAAGTAATGAAAACCACTATCATGGTAGGAGATGCAGATGAGTATCATGATATCCCCTTAGCAGTTCCTCATAGAAATATCATGGTGAACATGTGCTCTTGCTTATAAGCGCCTGCTTCTGACTCTACTAATTGGTGAAATAGGGCACCCTCTTTCGGAGGTTCTGGATAAGACTTCACAGCTAAGTGACTTGGGAGAATGGGAAAAAGATAAATTTCCTCAAGAGAGAAAAGTAAATGGCCAGCAGATTCAAAGTCAGAATAGATTGACAAGAAAGGAACTGTTTACTGCTCTATTGACAGTAAGAGTTGATTTTGGAAAAATTGATAGTATTCCAACTAATGAATTATATAAAATGTACGGACATAAGGGGCTTAATGTCAGACAGAATGGAAAAGTAAGGGTTGCCCCTACAAACGCTCCTGAAGAGAGTATCCTGTATCCAAGTTTGACACACCTTCAGGGACAATAGGAAATTGGCCAAGCCCCAGCTCAGATTAAGGAAATACACATATGAGATTGCAGACCCCATATCAACCTAACTACATATTGGAAAAATGGATCAAATACTGTAACCAGGACATTGATCAATACTGGGGTGGAGGCCTCCCTTATTTATGGAAACCCCAACAAGCTCAAGTATGGAACTCCTATTACCATCACAGGACTGGGAGGGGCAGACATATCAGCCAGACAAGTTAAACTAATGATGAAAATTGGACAATTACCTGAGAAAGAATAAACTGTGGTTATTGTAGCCATTCCTGAATACATGATTGGAATAGATGTATTGAGAAGTATGACCCTGAATTTACTTGAAGTAAGTTTGAAGTAAGGAAGATAGGAGTTAATACAATTTGAAGCAAGGAAGACAGGAATTAATACAGCTTTAGTGGGGAAAATAAAAATGGACCCAATCACTTTACCTGAACCTTCTGAAGTAATTAAAACAATATCATGTGCCAGGTGGACAAGATGAAATTGCCAATACCATAAAGGAATAAGAGGAAGCAGGAGTGCTAGTCTCTACAACCACATGATGGAATAATCCTGTCTGGGCAGTATGAAAATCAGATGGGACGTAAAAAATGACAGTGGATTATAGACAGTTGAATAAGGTGACTCCTCCCTTGTATGCTGCTGTTCAAGATAATGTCACTTTAATAGAAAGGATCCATAAATATGATGGAACTTGGTACACGATCATTGATTTGGCCAATGCTTTCTTCACATCCCAATAAACTCTAAACAATGGGAGGAGTTTACTTTCACTTGGCAGTGCAGACAATATATATTTACCCGCTTGCCACAAGAATATCTGTATAATCCTACTATTTGTAATAGGATTATGATTGAACATTTGGATAAATTAAAGCTATCCGGTATAAGCTTACCCACTATATTGATGATATTATGATACAAAGTAAAAATGTAAAGGAAGTGGAGAAGAGTTTGACCCTTTTAAATGAGCATACGAAAAGTAACGGGTGGGAAATTAACCCTGCAAAGATTCAAGTATCAGCTCAAAATGTAAAATTTTGGGGTATACAATGGAATAAAGGGCCACAAGAGATTCTTCTGCAAATGCAACAAAAGATTCAGGATTTTCCTATCCCCACCAGTAAGAAAGAGGTCCAAAAGTTGTGTGTGTGTGTGTGTGTGTGTGTGTGTGTGTGTGTGTGTGTGAAATGCTTTATTAGCTTTTAGTTTACATCATTCATTTCCACAAGATTTTGAGTTACAAATTTTCTCCCCATTTTTCCCCTACCCACCACCCCAAAATAGCGATCCCACTGGATATCCCCTCCTCCAGTCTGCTGTATTCCATATCTTCTCCCGTACCCCCTCCAATTTTTCAGTAGGGCATGGTGGATCTCTATGCCCCAGTGCCTGTATATCTTATTTCCTAGTTACATGTAAAATAATATTAATAATCACATATATATATATATATTTTCTAAACATTCGATTTTAAAACTTTGAATTCCAGATTCATTCCCTTCCTCCCTTGTCACCCCCTTACTGAGAAGATAAGCAATTCAGTATAGTTTGTACATGTGTAGCTATGCAAAACATTTCGATAGTGGATATATTGTAAAAGACTGACTATATTTCCATCCCTCCTATCCCACCTCCCACTTGTTCTATGCTACCCTTTGATCATGTCCCTTTTCAAAAGTGGGTGCTTCCAATTTCCCTCCACCCCAGCCTGCCCTCCCTTCCATCATCCCCCCCCTCTCATCCCCTTTCTCCCTACTCTCCTGTAGGGTGAGATACCCTATTTAGTGTGTATGTCATTCCCTCCCTAAGCCAAATTCAATGAGAATAAGGTTGACCCATTCCCTTTTGTCTTCCTGTTCTTCCCCTCAATTGTAACCATTTACCCTTGCCTCTTCTATATGACATAGTTTACCCCATTCTGTCTCTCCCCATCTCCTCTCATTATATTCCTCTCTCATCTCTTATTTTCACCTTTTAAGTATAATACCTTCCTATTAAATTGGTCCTGTGCCCTCTATGTATACCTGTAAACATATATACACACAACCACATATGTATTCATAAGCCCATATATCCTCCAATATGGACATATATACACACATACATTTCTATTCCCTTTAACTATTCTCATACTGAGAAAAGTTTCATAAGTTACAATTATCATTTTTCCATGTAGGGATGTAAATACTTCAACATTGATAAGTTCCTTATGAATTTTTTTTTTTTGCTTTTTGGAGGGCCATTGGGGTTAAGTGACTTGCCCAAGGTCATATGGCTAGTTTTTGTGTTAAGTGTCTGAGGCTGGATTTGTGTAATAGTAATGGAATTTAAAGATCCCCCTGTATTGGCTTGGTTTTTGGTTTGATTGTGTTAAAACCCAGAGCTTGTGAATCCCACTTGTGGGATGGACTTGTTGATGTGAAAAGAGAGGGCTGAACTGGGAGGAGCTGGTGATGTAAATTTAGAGAGACACAAGCAAAGAGAGAGGCAGAAGAACTTTTTTTTCGGAAGCAGCATCTTGGAAGCAGAGAGAGACAGAGAGGATTGCTGAGGGCCAGTTTGAATTGCCCAGGACTTTTGAGAGCTGCCACCCAGAACTGCCAAGGACTGAGGAGATATGGCTGTTATGCTGGTACTTTGTCTGTTTTGATGTTGTTTTGCCAGATTTGTTCACTGGCGAAAGACAGTCCTGTTGTTGCAGAGGTCCTGGAACCTGGCTGTTGGTTCAGAGCTCCTGAGACTGTTCTGCAGACAGAGAGTGAATTGTGCCCAGTGGTGAAGGCCAATCCTGTTGTTGCAGAAGTTCTGGAACCTTGCTGTTGGTAAAGAAGCCATGAAGAAGGATTTTCTTGTTGTATGTTTACAGAAATCCTGGAAGAGGGTTTTGCTAATGTTTTCAGGGGTCCTAGGACTGTTCTGCAGACAGAGAATGAATTAATGAAGACACTGGCAATGTATCTTGTGGCCTTGCTAAGCTTTGTCTCCCCAGGAACAAAGATTGCTGAGAACTTGCCTCTGGTCAAGATGAAGAAAAGACCTCTCTTTGGGTATTAAATGCTGTGCTTAAGCTTGTTGTAACTCTGGGGTAGATTCAATTGTGATCCAAGGGTGGGGAACTTTTGACTTTTTTGTGCTCTGTGATTGAACAAATGAATGTACTTTACTTATGATTGGAAACTAATCTCCATTTGAGAAGAGGGGCTTTGTGCTTGATTAAATGAATGTACAGCCTAGGAGTGGAGTAGTACTTAGAAGAGGGTCTTTGGAATCGACTAAATGAATTATAATGTCCAGGGGTAGAGTAGTAATTGGAGATTATTGAATTATTTGGTGAATGCTGTATTTTGAATGATGCTATATTTTGATTTTCTCTGTTCTTAATTTTTCACTGAATAAAATGGAGAGCACCTATGCTGGTATTTTGAATCTTGGGAAGTTGCCTTTGCTTGGCATTACAATTTGAACTCAGGTTCTCCTGACTCCAGGGCTGGTGTTCTATTCACTGTGCCACCTAGCCACCCAGCTCCTTATGATTTCTTTTACCTGTTTGCCTTCTCATGCTTCTCTTGCTTTTTGTATCTGAATGTCAAATTTTTTATTCAACTCTGTTTTTTTCATCAAGAATGCTTGAATGTCCTCTATTCCACTGAATGACTATATTTTCCCCTGGAACATGATACTCAGTTTTGCTGGGTAGGTGATTCTTGGTTTTAATCCCAGCACCTTTTTCCTCTGGAATATCATATTCCAAGCCCTTTGATCCCTGTGTAGAGGCTGCCAGATACTGTGTTATCCTGATTGTGTTTCCACAATATTCAAATTGTTTCTTCCTGGCTGCTTGTAATATTTTCTCCTTGATCTGGGAACTCCGGAACCTGGCTATAATATTCCTAGGAGTTTTCTTTTTGGGATCTTTTTCAGGAGGTGAATGATGGATTCTTTCAACCTCTATTTTGCTTTGCTTCCCTCATTTACTCATGTTGCCATTCAATTACTTGACTTTTAGGCTTTTTGCCACAGCAGGACTCTGCTACCAGGGAGCTTCGTTCCAAACTCTGGAGTTTTTTCAGCTGCCAAAGGTATTAGTTGGGTGCCCTCTCTGAAATCTCTACATGCTCTGGAAACCTGGTCACACACCCCAGGACCTCCACCCAAGACAGTGATCCAGATCCAAGCAGGTTAAAGCAAGAGTGATCACCCCTCAGACTGGTTGCTTGGTCCCCCTAAAGTCTGTAGACCAAGAGCTGAAGCTGCCATGTGGCGGTGGCTGCAGGGCCACAGCTCCTCAGCCTCTTCTCCGTCCAATGGATAGAGGTGGACCACACTCCTGATCTACAGGGTCCCAAAGTCCATACTGCACTGACTTCTCACTTTGTCCTTAGCATCTATGTGTTGATAATTCTGGAAACTGCCACAGCTGCTGGTGATCTGAAGTCCCTCCAGCAAGTGGCTGGTCGCGGCCTCCCTGAGTCTAAAACCTCTTGCGGGGGCAGAGCTAGGGTTGGTTCCCGGAGTCCTGTGCTGGCCACTTCCTGCCAGCCTTCCTGGCTGTTCTCAGTGGGAGGTTAGCTTCTCTGTGTCATTTTGTGGGTTCTGTCTGGCTATAATATTCCTAGGAGCTTTCTTCTGGGGATCTTTTTCAAGAGGCAATCAGTAGATTCTTTCAATTTCTCTTTTTCCCTCTGGTTCTAGAGTAATCAGGGTAGTTTTCCCTAATAATGTCTTGAAAGATGATTTCTATGCTCCTTTTTTTTTTCCTTTTGGAGGGCAATTGGGGTTAAGTAACTTGCTCAGGGTTACGTGGCTATTTTTTTTGTGTGGGTGTTAAGTGTCTGAGGCCCGAATGGAACTCAGGTCCTCCTGACTCTGGGGCCAGGGCTTTACTCACTGCACCACCTAGCCTCCCCTCTCTGCTCTTTTTTTGATCATGGCTTTTAGGTAGTTCAATAATTTTAAATTTATCTCTCCTGGATCTATTTTCCAGGTTAGTGGTTTTTCCAATGAGATATTTCACATTGTCTTCTATTCTTTCATTTTTTTGAATCAGTTTCATAATATCTTGATTTCCCATAAAGTCATTAGCTTCCAGTTGCTCCATTCTGATTTTGAAGGAACCATACCCCAATCGGACCATGCTCCTTTTTCATCCAGGTCTCACAGAGTTTTCCCACTCACCTTCTATGCTATCTTTGGCATTTGTGGGTTAAGAAGTCTGGAAACTGCCACAACTGCCAGTGATTCAGTTCACTGACTTCTACTGTTGTTGTTGTTTATTTCTTTGTATTTCTATTCCATTGTCTGTGTTGGTGTGGCTCATGCAGGACTACACTCTGCTCCCAGCCTGGTGTGATATATACTTCCTGCCGACCTTCTAGGTTGTCTTGGACTGGAGATTTCTTTCACTCTGTCATTTTGTGGGTTCTGCAGCTCTAAAATTTGTTTAAAGTCATTTTTTACAGGTATATGGATGAGTTTGGGGAGATCTCAAGCAAGTACCTGCTTTTACTCCCCCACTGAGTCTTTTCTAAGCACTTTAATTGTCTTTCCATCTCCCATCTATTTCCAGAGCTGTTGGCCCTATTTATTACAAATTATTCTTGAAGATAATAATCCTTGAAGATTTCAAAAGGGTAAAGAGAGAGTTGGAGCTAATCACTCCTTGTAACCTCTTTCCAATGCAGGTGCTTGTGATTTGATGTTAGCCAAGTAGGGAAAAAATTCCATGTAAATTAAAGGAGGTAAACATATACAGTTTGTGGAAGCTGCATGCATCAGAGATCACAGTGAGTATTTTCAAGTTTCAAAGCACTTTATAGGAATTATCTCATTGACACCTCACAATCCTGTGAGGTAAGTTGATTGGTTGTTGTCCATCATTCTTGAAGAGGACCAGCACGATATCACTACACTAGAGTCAAGTTACAGGATGTCAGACTGTGACTGATCAG
Organism: Petaurus breviceps papuanus; assembly: GCF_028583685.1. Taxonomy (NCBI): domain Eukaryota; kingdom Metazoa; phylum Chordata; class Mammalia; order Diprotodontia; family Petauridae; genus Petaurus; species Petaurus breviceps. The sequence continues at coordinate 28,071,185 of NW_027187380.1, read as the reverse complement.
ACCAATATGATCTCAGAATGCTTTCCCACAGGTTGGGCACATAGAGTCCATTTGGGGTGCATTCTCTAAATCTGCACGTCTCGTGTTTCTTTTGAGGTACTTCACTTCTGCTTTGCTCATGGAGCACACATAGTCCCTTTTCTGATGATGATGCACCATGATGAGCAGTCCTGTGCCAGTGTCTCCTGTGTCACACAATCAATTCCAAAATTCTTAAGAGAGACTTTGAGATTATCCTTGTATCATTTCTGATTGCCATGTGAATGTTTGCATTGTGAGAATTCTCCATAAAATAGTCTTTTATGCAAGTGTACATTTGGCATTAAAACAACATGGCCTGCCCATCTGCACTTCATTCTTTGCTGTAAAGTTTGAATGCTTGGAAGTTTAGTTCAAGAAAGGCCTTCAGTGTCTGGTACCTTATCCTGCCAGGTGATCTTCAGAATCTTCCTAAGATAATTCAATGGAAGCAATTCTGTTTCCTGGCATGGAGTTGATATATCGTCCAGGTTTTACAGGTATGCCACTATGAGGTCAACACAATGACTCTGTACATCTTCAATTTGGCAAGCTGCCTAATACCTCATCTTTCCCACACTTTCCTTTGGAACCTTCCAAGCACTGAGCTAAATTTTGGCAATGCAGGGGTCAATCTCCTTATCAATATGTATGCCCTGGGAGCCAAGAAGGCAGAGTAAAAGCAGGGACTTGCTTGAGCTTTCCCCTCAAATCCTCCCAAATACCTGTAAAAAATTACTCTAAACAAATTCTATAGCAGCAGAACCCACAAAAGGATAGAGTGAAACAAATTTCCAGGCCAAGACAACCTGGAAGGTGACAGGAAAGGTCTGTTGCATCAGTCTGAGAGAAGATTATAGTCCAGCCTGAGTTGCATCAGCATAGATGCAGCCAGAGCAGGCCCCAGGGGCCTAAATCACTGGCAGCTGTGGCAGTTTCCAGACTTCTCTACCCACAAACAGTAAAGAACTAAGAAGGTCAGTAGGAAAGGTCTGTCAGATCTGGGTGAGAGAGGACCATGGTCTAGTTCCAGCCCCAGCCCAAGGGCAGCAGTGGTGGAGGCAGTGGCAATGGTTCCTACCAGAATTCTTGGCCCACAGGCAGTGAGGGGATCCAGTGACTGATCAGAGGTATATTACAAGGATCTCTTTGGTGATACTGAGGCAGGATTCTTTTACTTTGTCTGGGCTTGAATTTGGGTTGCAGTCCTGGAGGGCGGTCCTGGGATGGAGGAGACCACAGACCAGAACATAGACACGAAGAGGAGTAATACCTCTCCTTTCATCATACAACCTTGGAAGAATCAAAAGTTTATAGGTCCCTAGAAATATCTCTGAAAATAGCTGAACAAAACCCTGGAATCTTGGGACAGTATTGCCTCCACATTGGAAGCAGAGACCTACCTTATCAAAAAGTTAAAAAGTCAAGTAATTGGCTAGGAAAATGAGCAAAAAGCATAAAAATTCAGATGATAAAATTTTACTTTGGTGACAAGGAAGATCAAAACATAAAACTAGAAAAAAGACAATAAAGTCAAAGCACCTACACTCAAAGCCTCCAAGAAAAATATGAATTGATTGCAGGCCATGGAAGAACTCAAAAAGGATTTTGAAAATTAAGCAAGAGATATAGAGGAAAAATTGGGAGGAGAAATGAGAGTGATGCAAGAAAATCATGAAAAACAAGTCAACAGCTTGCTAAAGGAGATTCCCCCCAAAAAGCTGAAGATAATAACACCTTAAAAAATAGATTAACCCCAATGTCAAAAAAGGTCCAAAAAGCCAAAGAGAAGAATGCCTCAGAAAGCATAATTGGTCAAATGAAAAAGGAGATCCAAAAGTTCCCTGAAGATATTCAATTTCTTAAATTTCTTTGGATAATCATTTTTTAAAAATAATCATGCTTTTTCTTTGGTCTTTTTTTGGAGGGGGAAGGCAGAGCATTTGGGGTTAAGTGACTTGCCCAAGGTCACACAACTAGTAAGTGTTAAGTGTTTGAGGGCAGAATTGAACTCAGGTACTCCCGACTCCAGGGTTGGTGCTCTATTCACTGCACCACCTAACTGTCCCTTGAATAACCATTCTTTTTTTTTTTTTCAAATGTTTTATTAACTTCTGAATTACAAATTTTCTCCCTGTTTTTCCCTTACCCCCCCCCCCCCAATAGCAGTCCCACAGAATATCCCCTCCTACAATCTGCTCTCTCCCATATTTTCTCCCATACCCCTTTCGACATTTCTGGTGAATCTCTATGCCCCAGTGCCTGTATATCTTATTACCCAATTACATGTAAAATAGTATTGATAATAGTATACACACACACACACACACACATATATACATACATATCTGACTATTTTATTTTAAAACTTTGAATTCCAGATTCATTCCCCTCCTCCCTTGTCACCCACCCTTACTGGGAAGATAAGCAGTTCAGTATAGGATGTACATGTGTGGCTAATGCAAAACAATAACATAGTAGATATATTGTAAAAGACTGACTATATTTCCCTCCCTCCTATCCCACCTCTCACTTGTTCTATTCTCTACTTTGATCCCGTCCTTTTTTGAAAGTGGGTGCTTCCAACTTCCATCCCCCCCAGCCTGCCCTCCCTTCCATCATCCCCCCTCTCATCCCCTTTCCCCCCTACTCTCCTGGAGAGTGAGATACCCTATTTAGTGTGTATTTCATTCCCTCCTCAAGCCAAATTCAATGGGAATATAGTTGACCCATTCCCTTTTGCCTTCCTATTCTTCCCCTCCATTGTAACCATTTTCCCTTGCCTCTTCTGTATGAGATAGTTTACCCCATTCTGTCTCTTCCCATCTCCTCTAATTATATTCCTCTCTCACCTCTTAATTTTACCTCTTAAGTATCATCCATTCCTATTCAATTGGTCCTGTGCTCTCTATCTATGTATACCTGTAAACATATATATACACACATTCACATATGTATTCATATGCCCATATACCCTCATATATAGAAATACACACACACACACACATATATACATATACATATATATTTCTATTCCCTTCAACTACTGAGAAAAGTTTCATAAGTTACAATTATTGTTTTTCCATGTAGGAATGTTAATAGTTCAACTTTGATAAGTTCCTTATGATTTGTTTTACCTTATCATGCTTCTCTTGCTTCTTGTGTCTGAATGTCAAATTTTCTGTTCAATTCTGTTTTTTTCAGCAAGAATGCTTGAAAGTCATCTATTCCACTGAATGACCATATTTTTCCCTGAAACATGATACTCAGTTTTGCTGGGTAGGTGACTCTTGGTTTTAATCCCAGCTCCTTTGACCTCTGGAATATCATACAGTAGAAGCTGCCAGATCCTGAGTTATCCTGATTGTGTTTCCACAATATTCAAATTGTTTCTTCCTGGCTGCTTGTAATATTCTCTCCTTAATCTGGGAATGTCGGAACCTGGCTATAATATTCCTAGGAGTTTTCTTTTGGGAATCTTTTTCAGGAGGTGATCGGTGGATTCTTTCAACCTCTATTTTGCCCTAAAACATCAAGGCAGTTTTCTTTGAGAACTTCCTGGAGGATGATTTCTAGGTTCTTATTTTGATCACGGCTTTCAGGTAGTCCAATAATTTTTAAATGATCTCTCCTGGATCTATTTTCCAGTTCAGTGGTTTTTCCCATGAGATATTTCACATTGCCTTCTATTCTTTCATTTGTTTGGATCTGTTTAACAGCATCTTGATTTCTCATAAAGCCATTAGCTTCCATTTGCTCCAGTCTAATTCTGAAGTCATGATTCTCCTCATTGAGCTTTTGAGATTCTTTTTCCATCTGGCAAATTCGACTTTTTAAGGCATTCTTCTCCTCATTGCCTTTTTGAGCCTCTTTTGCCATTTGAGTCAGTCTGTTTTTTGAAGTGTTATTTTCCTCAGTCAGGCTGTTGACTCTCATTTCATAATATTCTTGCATTGTTCTCATTTCTCTTCCCAATTTTTCCTCCACTTCTCTTATCTGCTTCTTAAGGTCTTCTATGGCCTGTAACCAGCTTGTATTTTCCTTTGAAACTTTTGGTGCAGGAGTTCTGACTTCACTGTCTTCCTCTTGTTCCATGCTTTCCTCCTTTTTGTCCCCAAAATAGGAGTGTAATGTTCGAATTTTCTGTCTGCTTTGTTTCCTTTGCCTGGTCATGTAGCCCCTCAGTCACTTTTGACCTCTGGGCTTTTTGCCATAGCAGTACTCTGCCACCAGACAGGGGAGCTTTCGTCCCAAGCACTGGGGTTTTCTCGGTTGCTGGAGGTATTAGATGGGTACCCTGTCTGAGACCTCCACACGCTCTGGCAAGCTGGACATACACCCCACGACCTCCACCCTAGACTGCAATCCAGATCCAAGCAGGTTTAAGCAAGAGCAATTACCCCTCAGACTGGTTCTTGGTCCCCCCACACTCAGCAGGCCAGGAGCTAAAGCTGCCACATGGCACTGGCTGGCTGCTGGAGCCTCAGTGGCTTCTCGCCCCAGGGGCAAAAGCCACGCACTCCCACTTACTGGTCCCAAAGTCCAGACTGCACCTCTCACTTTGTCCTTCACATCTGTGTGTTGATAAATCTGGAAAGGGCCACAGCTGCTGGTGATCTGGAGTCCCTCCAGCTGGTGGATGGTCAGGCCCGCCCTGGGGCTAAAGCCTAGGTGTGGGGCTGGGCTCTGCTCCCAGAGCACTGCACTAGGCTCCCAGAGCACTGGGCTGGCAGATTCCTGCCAGCCTGCCAGGCTGTCCCCAGCGGGATGTTAGCTTCTCTGTGTCATTTTGTGGGTTCTGCAGCTCCAAAGTTTGTTTAGAGTCCCCTTTTTATATGGATTGGGGAGGGTGGAAGCAGGAGCAGCTGGGAGGTCCTGCTTCTACTCTGCCATCTTGGCTCTGCCCCTTGATTCTTAGCTTCAGTTTCTTCAGGGTTGTTTTAAGGCTTGGTTAGTCAATAAACATTTCTAAGCACCTACTATGTGCCAGGTATTGTGCTAAATACTGGGGATACAAATATGAAAAAGACAGTCCTTGTACTCAAGGAATTTACAACGTATTGGGATAAGATAATACACAACAGGAAGCTGAAAAGGGAGGGAGCAAGGGAAGGTAGTTGGCTTCACAGCATGATGGAGTCCAAAGGAGTTCAGTCCCATGGAAAATGAAGAGATAGTTGACTGGGAGCCATATTTAAATAAAGCTTTGGGAGGAGCTCTTTGCTCAAATATGGTAATATATGTAAACTACATTATGGACCTTAAAGTACCATATAAATGCTAGCTGTCATTAAAATTTTTTATTATAGGCTACTGAGAGAGAGAGGTTCCTCCATAAGAGTTTGTCCTCTATGATGCTCAGTGGCCAATGATCTTTGATACAAAATCCCAGGCATGAACTCACAAGGACCAATTATTAAAGCATATGTCCTACTGTGTTTTTGTTTCAAAGTACATTTTTTTTTTTTATCAAGGAGCCAGAAATCATGTCCTGCACTATGGAAGGTGCCCCTTTTGTGATAAATGTCCAAGTCCTCTAAATCTCATCAATCAGGGTACTCAACTGATTATGAAATGCACTGATCAGCCTTCCCTCTCTCCCAAAACTGATTAAAACAACACTATAGTTCTATTGTGGCATCAGAAGTTCTTTTCTAAGTCAATCATAACACTAGATGATGCTCTTAGTGGGTAAGGGATATGAATTACAAGATAAAACAGTGATTTAGAAGGTGTAGATTGAAAGATGCAGGTTTGTATTGATTCTGCCCTTGGGAAGTGGAGGAGAATAGCCAGAGAGGGAGGAAGGGAGAGAGGGAGGATGAGAGAGGGAGAGAGAGAGAGAGAGAGAGAGAGAGAGAGAGAGAGAG
>NW_027187380.1:27842820-28065197 GCF_028583685.1 Petaurus breviceps papuanus | reverse complement strand
GAGAGAGAGAGAGAGAGAGAGAGAGAGAGAGAGAGAGAGAGAGAGATTCTTTAACTTCTCTAACAATGAATGGATTGGGGATTGGGACCCCAGTCCTAAACTAGAAAAAAGTTACTCTCTGAGCTGTCCTGTCTATACTCATGTCTTAAACAAATGGACACAAGGACATACACATTTGGGTCAACCACAGAAGTTTATGGGAAGTAAAACTAATTATGTTATATAATTTATAGCATTATAAAGGAATACATTCAGAAATAGACACCAGTTGCACCTAGCTGTAGGGATAGGGAATAGGAATAATCTGGTTTGTGATTAGCCACTATCCTTTCTAAAGAGATCTATACTGCTATACTGTATTCTTTGGCTGTCAGACCTCATTTTGCCTTCCTCTCTCCAGTGGCCTAGGATAAGAAAATGCATCTTGGGCTTCTCTTCAAACTGCCATGCTAGTTCCAGTGGAAAGGTCACTAACTTCTTTCCCTTTTCTCTTTCTTGGCCAGCAAGACGCAGCAAAGTTACCAACTACTGGGTGCTGAAAGGAATTAATGATTCATAGCTATAATGTTTTTCTATAATTTTATGTGCTTGAAGCTCTGCCTCTAGTTTTGAATGTCAAGTGTCCCTTCCTATGGAAGTTTTCTTTTCCAGAAATTCCTAGAATTGTGCTGTGCCAAATAACCAAATTTTGTCCTTTTGTATGCTCATCTTGGACACAGTGGATAGAGTACTGGGCCTGAAGTCTGGAAGACTCACCTTTCTGAATTCAAATATGGCCTCAGAGACTTATTAACTTTGTGACCCCGGGCAAGTCACTTAACTGTTTCCTCATCTGTAAAATGAACCGAAGAAGGAAATGGCAAACGAAATGCTCATTTTGGCTCAACTACTAGTGAGGTAGAGTAAACATGGTTTCTTCATACTCCTACAACAGGAGGAAACCCTGGCTGACTTTTTATCTTTGACTCCTGGAACAGAATAGTCCCTTCTTTCTCCCAACAGCATCATTTGGAAGAAAAAGCACTGGAATATGAACCAGGAGATTCAAATTCTAGACTTCGGTTTATCATTAAGTAGCAATATAATCCTAGGCAAATCATTTAATCTTTCTGTGTCTCAGTTTTATAATTTGTCAAGTGATAAGTGGGTTGAACTGGGTGGTTTTTAGGCCCCTGCTGCCTCTGACATTCTATGGGTCTATTAGATGGAAAGCAAGGCTAAGCGAAAGGAGTTACTGTGGCCCATTACTGTCTCATCACAACCAACAGAGAAAGGCAAACAGCTCTCTGGGTGGCATATGGTGGGAATATTTAAAAAAAAATGCTAAAGCTGCCCAATAGAGGAGGACTTTTCAGGCATAAATTAGGAATGATGTAGGGCGAAGAGATGACACAAAAATAAATTTGACTAAGGGGCGAACGCTTTGTATAAATAACTAAAGGACCCAGATATGCAGTCATACCAGGCTCCGCCCACACGGCTCTGTTCTCTTTTGTCTCCTGGTGCCTTCCGTAGCGGAACTGAGGTCGGCATCTGAATTCGGAAGTGAATGAAGTCTTACTGCCTAGCCTTGCGACCGCGAGTTGGGGAGAAACAGTGAGGGACGAAATCCCGCTGACCTGTCTCTCAGCTTTACGGTGTGCTGACCAGGGGAGAGGGGCGAGAGAGCGAGATGAGAGAAAGATTTGGGGGTGGGGATAGCCGGAGGGTGGGTAGCAAACGCTGCTCTCTGTTTTGAAAGGATTGGGCTGAGGCTGGGTTGGACCTTGGGTAGTGTCTGGAGAGTCAGTTCTAGTAGTGCTCCTTCCCTTCCTTGTCTCCTCCGTCCCCCATGTCCAGACAGTGATGATATGCTGCCTGTAGCATCTTTGGGGTTGTGGAATGTCGGGATGGGGGTGGGGGAAAGGCCGAGGGTAAGGTGTGGCAGGATCGTGTGCAAAGCTATGCCTGGCGTTGAGTCCTAAGTACCTGGTCGTTCTCCCCCCCCCCCCCCCCTTAATTCCAGTGTGCCGACAGCTTTTCCAGATTTTCCTATCTGCCGCGCTACCACCTTAGCCCTAATGCCTTTAAATGAGTTAAATGGAGATGGTACTGAGCAAGAAGAAAGGGTAAACATGGAATCTGATTTGATTGCCATTACCAATGTATTGGAGACTTTCAGTGAGAGCCAGGAGACAAAAGGGCTAATCGATAACCTGAAATACGTGTATGGCGATTTGGTAACTCGTGAGGTTACAATTGAAAAGTTTATAGGTAAGTGTAACTTAGTTGTATTTCCATTTTATGATAGTTTTTATGATTTCTTTACAGAGAGACAATGATAGCAAAACAGATAACCACGATTTGAAAAGAGTTTTTGTGGTACTTAGGTGATAATTGCTAGGGTGCTTTGTATGGAGTTAACTTGGTATAGTGGTACAGTTTGGGATTTGGAGTTCACTACCTATATAACCTTAGAAAAATCACTTAACATCCCTGGGCCTCATTTCCTCCTCTGTAAAATGAAGACTTGATGATCTCTAGGTACCCTTCTAAATTTATAATTCTTTGAGTTCATGACGGAGATACCTGTGATAATCCCATTTGCTACCGTTTGATCTGGTTTTCTAAAGAACTCAGGGACACAAGGAGAAAAAGTCAGATCCCATTTTGATTTTTAAGACATACCTTCAGTGACATGTAATAGAGGAAGAGAATAATTGCTAACTGGCTTTCAAAAATAGAGCTAAGATTTAAATGGGCATAGTAGAAGTGGGATAGTGGAGATGGTAAGCAGTGCACCTAAATGTGGGATATACAAATCACACATGAAATAGTCTCATTACTTTATAGCAATATTCTCTGTATATTTCTTGTATTGTTCTAATTAGAATCATAAATGTTTAAGCTAGAAGGACCTGTAGAGATCATGTGAACCAGTCCCTTCATATTATAGATGAGGAAACCAAGGGCTAAAGAACAGAAACGACTTGCCCAATATCTCATAGTAAGTGGCAGAGTAGCGTTTTGAACCTGTTCCTAAAAATATTCCTTCCTCTGAAGCTGAGATGCATTTTGCAGCTAATTGACTCAGGGAAAGTGGAGAGGGGCATGCCCAATGAAAGGACTAGTATTTTGTGTATTTTTCTATTCAGTTTGACTCAGTAAAATGTCTATCAAGTGTTTGCATTATTTATATTACATTTACATACTTAAATTTATTAAGTTGGAGGCATCTTACTAGGTGCTGGGAATACAAAGACAACAATGAAATAGTTCTCTCTTTTAAAAATTTATTTATTCATTTTTATTTTACAACATTCAGTTCCATAAGCTTTTGAGTTCTATGTTTTCTCCCTTTCCTTCCCTCCTCCCTCCCCAATATGGCTTGCAAATCTAATATAAGCTGTACATATACATTCATATTAAACATTTTCACATTTGTCATGTTGTAAAGAAGAATTATAACCAATGGAATGAACCACGAGGAAGAAGAAACAAAAGAACAAAAAAGAGAGAGCAAATAGTACGCTTTGATCTGCATTCAGACTCTAGTTTTTTCTCTGGATGTGGACACCATTTTCTACCATGAGCTTTTTGGAGTTGCCTTAGAACCCTGCATTACTGAGAAGAGCCAAGACTGGCAAAGTTAGTTATCACACAATGTGGCTGTAATTGTATACAATTTTCTCCTTGTTCTGCTCCCCTCACTCAGCATCAGTTCATATAAGTCCTTCCAGGTTTTTCTGAAGTCTTCCTGCTCATCATTTCTTATAGCACAGTAATATTCCATTACATTCATATACCACAACTTGGTTAGCCATTCCCCAATTGATGGGCATCCCCTCAATTTCTAATTCTTGGCCACCACAAAAAGAGCTGCCAATATTTTTGTATCTGTGGGTCTTTTCCCATTTTTATGATCTCTTTGGGTTGTAGCCCTAGAAGTAGTATTGCTGGGTCAAAGGCACATTTTTATATCCCTCTGTGCATAGTTCCAAATTGGTCTCCAAAATGGTTGGATCAATTCACAACTCCACCAGCAATGTATTAGTGTCCCAAGTTTCTCACATCTTCTCCAGCATTTATAATTTGACTGTTTTGTCACGTTAGCCAATCTGACAGATATGATGTGGTACCTCAAGAGTTATTTTGATTTGCATTTCTCTAATCAATAGTGATTTAGAGCAAAAAATGAAATAGTTATTAAAAGGAGATTTTACTTTGTTGGAAGATTACAACTCAGACTCAAAGAAGCTTAAGGTATTTTCAGAAGGGAGGGTACATTAACAATTAGGGAGTTCCAGAGAAGCTTCATGGAGGAAATGGAGCCTGAACCTTGGAGTAAGATTAATATTCTGAGTGTGGGCAGGGAGAACATCTCAGGCATTGGGGAAATCCTTGAGCAAAAAGGTGGAGTCTGCAGGCAGGAGATGAAATGTCTAATTTGGGGAATCTTTAGAATTTCCCTTTGGCTAGAGTGTGTAAGAGGGAGAAATGTGAAGTAAGGCTGGAAAGGTGGGTTACACAATTATGGAAGGCCTTACAAACTCCTTAGCATTCATTTTTATATTAGATGAAGCCACTAAATGTTTTTGAGCTGGTGGCACTGTACCTTCAGACCTGCTATTGTGGTAGTGGTATAGAGCAGTATTCTCATATTCAAATAGAAAACAGATCCCAGCTGTTTGCATATTGACTTATAAAGCCATTACATTATTTATATATGTATTGTATTGTCATTTTTATTTATTGTGTTAAACCAGAGGTTCCCAAACTCACTTGGCCTGCTACCCCCATTAAAAAAAAAGTTATTCTTCATCCCCCAGGAAATCTAATTTCTTTATCCCTTTAACGTCTTTTTTTAAATTTGTCTTATTTCAAAAAGAATATAAAATATTTTTAAAAATGAGACATCTTAAATTTAATAATTTATTTTAAATTTATGGGTTTTTTTTTTCCTGCATTGAAATTTTGATGACATAGTATTGGGTCATTTAACTGTATAGTATTGTATTTTAAGCAAGTCATTATGTGTACATATTCCTGCCGATGCTTGCTGGACTTCCTGACAATGCAGTTGGGATACACTGGTCTGCCAGCATTTGCTTGTTAAGTAAGACCTGTTGGTGGACTTGACCACTGATGGGTTATAATTTGTGTTTTGTGTGTTTTTTTGGAAAATAATGTAATCACTATGACTTTAACTCTGTTACACAACAGATGAAACGTGTATATATGGTTTTTCAAAATTTTCTTCTCTCCTTTCCTTATGCTTCCACTGCCCTCTTAATTTTACTCAGTGGCCCCCAATTGTACCAGAGACTACCACTTCATCATTCTGGTGCCCACCAGGGGGTGATATTGCCCACTTTGGGAACCTGTGTGTTAAACCTTACCCAATTAGTTTTTAATTTGGTTCTGCTTTAGATGAATAGTGTTCGACACTGCTGGTGTAGAGGATTGATTCTTTGTAGGAAGGAAGCAAAGAGTTAAGGGACTATTACCATATTCTAGGTAATGGTGGCCATATAAGTAAAGAGAAATGGAATGGATAGAAGAAATGATATAAAAGACTTGATAGGACTTGTCAGACAATTGGCAAGAGAGGAGGAGGGATGAATCAAATTGGAGGAGGGGTATAGGGAAGTTTGGAGGTGAGGTGGGTTTAAGGAGAAGGATGAGGGGCTCTATTTGGGAAAGTTGAATTTAAGATACTGATTCAACATTTGGTGGAGATGTCTAGCAGCTAGTTGGAAATATGGTGAAAGTTTAGGACTAGATGTGTAATTTTGGGAGTCATCTGTGTAGAGATGAGAATTGAACTCATGAAATCAGTTTAGAGCACTAAAATGGAGAGAGAGAGAAAAAGAGAGAGAGAGAGTAAAAAAGAGAAGAACTTTCAGAGTGAGGTGGAAAGAGAGGAATGACTTCAAAAACAAGACTGAGGATTGGTCTGATTAGTTGAAGAATTAGGAGAGTGCATTGTCATTGAAGTCAAGGGAGGAGAGAAAAAATAGGAAAGGGTGATCCATATTGTGAAAAGTATAAGAGGAAGAAAAGGAAGAGGAGGAGGAGGAAAAGGCTATTTCATTTAACTACTGAGAACACTGGTAATCTTTGAGGGAACAATTTCAGGTCAGTGGAGAAAGTTGGAAGCCAGATTACAAGTAGTTGAGAAGTGAATCAGCATATTAGATGTCTCTTTCTAGGACTTTAGCTGTGAAAAGGAGAGAGATAAGACTGTGGCTTCAGGGATGGTAGGGTCAATTGCAGGTTTTATAAGGAAAAGGGATGGGGGGGTGGAGAGCTGGTTATGTATAGGAAGCGGGGGAAAGATCCAGTAGATAGAGGGAGATTAAAGGTTTTAGAAGGGGAGAGAATGATGGAAGGGGAAAGCTTCCATACAATTCTCTTATACTTTTTCTTCTTTACAGAGAAGGGGATTATGGGAGAGGAATATATTATGCACAAGTACTCTAGCTTGCCCCTCTTTTCTACCTCTTATCCAGAGCCTAGTCAGTTAGTCATCCTCCTTCCCTCTCTCCCTCCCTCTTTCCTTCCTTCCTTCCTTCCTTCCTTCCTTCCTTCCTTCCTTCCTTCCTTCCTTCCTTCCTTCCTTCCTTCCTCCTTCTTTAGGAGTTTGTCTTGCTTATGACTAACTCCTCACTGAATCTTTCCTGCCTCTTATTCCCACTTTTTCTATCTCCCTATTCCTTCTTGTTTCTTTCTTGAGTTGAATTTATTTCTGCATCAGATTTGTGAGTGTGTCTGTATGTGTTTTCTACCTTCCATTGACCATTTCAGAAGAAAGTAAGGTTCTAGTAATTACTGTCCTCCAGTGCCCTCCCCCATTTGTGTAGACTCTACTTGCCAGATCCATTTAAGTAAGATAAATGAGATCCCCTTTTCTTTCCTAGTATATCTATTTTCCCTTGATTTCCTTTTTTTAAGATTATCAAAACAATAAAACCACTGTTAGGCCTTCTGTCTCATTTGACTTCCTTTCTTATCCCTCCTTCCATTTGGATTCTTTTTTTATTATTTATTATACTTATGAAATATATCATCATATTAGTACATTTTGATAGTCAATTCTATCTATCGCGTAACCCAAAATATGATAGTAATAGTAAACAAGAAAAATAGATATATACAGGGTCTTTCCTATGTATTCTTGAGTAAGGGAGCAAACCAAATTCCTGGGCCATTCCTAGGTAAACTGGAAAAAATTAAACAAAACAACAAATATGAAGATTTTATAGCTAAGACATAAAAAAAAATTTCTTAGACTTTAAGCAATACAAACAATAGTTTTTTAAATTAGAGAATTCTGTTTGTATACACGTCTTTGAAAACCAGTAGCTCCAAACACAAACATACATGTATGCATGTATTTATGTATATGTGTTCAGTTGTTTCAGTCATGATTGACTCTGCATGACCCCATTTTGGTCTTTTTTTTTTTTTTTTGCGGTAGAGGAGGTGGCAAAGATACTGGAGTTGTGCCCTGAGTGTCCCAAGTTCTCAAGAATATTTGAGGTTACTAAATATCAGTGCTCTCATAGACTTAATGAAAATTTGTCATTGATCCATGCTAGGTGTATGATTATGTACTTTTGTATGAATAGAGTTTTTGTTTTAAAATTTTATATTTTTTCTAATTATATGTAAAAAATTTTTTTAACATTAAAAAATTTCAAATAGAGTTTATTAAAATGTTTTTGAACTGCTTTATTCAGTTCTGGCATATATGAATGATGTCATTGGTCTGAGAATTTCCTTCACAGTTATAGACTGCCTTTGTATCTGCTTGTCCACAACATTCTGTGATTTCTTGATAGGTGATCCACTGAATACACTGTAGAACTTCCTCTAGTTAATTTAATATTTCATAGATAATAGGGCAGCCCTCAAGCTGTCTTTTAAAAAAATTTTAGATTTATTTTTAGTTTAGAACATTCAGTTCCACAAGCTTTTGAGTTTTAAATTTTCTCTGCCTTTCTCCTCTCCCCCCTCCCCAAGACCTTGTGCAATCTGATAGAGATTCTACATGTACATCCCTATTAAACATATTATTACATTAGTCATTATGTTAGGATTCTTAAAGGGCATATGTATCCATTAGAATGTAAACACTTCATCTTTATAAAGTCTCTTTGGATTGTATTTACTTGTATTTACCTTTTTATGTTTCCTTGAATCTTCTGTTTGTACTTAAAAGTTTCTATGCAGCTCTGGTCTTTTCATCAGAAATTCTTGGAAATCCTCTATTTTATTAAAGGTGCATTTTCCCCCTGTAGGATTATATTTAGTTTTTCTGGGGAAGTTATTCTTAGTTCTATTTGTGTCTTGTCTTCTGGAATATTGTATTCCATTTTCTTTGTTTGTTTATGGTTGTACTTGTTCTCATACAATCCTGACTGGTTTATTGATTCTTGAACTCTTCATTTCTGGGTGTTTGCAGTTTCTTTTTCTTTGATTTGGAAGCTCTGAGTTTTGGCTGTGACATTCTTGGGGCCACTCTGCATGTCTAGATGGACTGTTATGTTGTCCTATATACTTCTGGCCTGTCTTAGCTGGGGGTCTGCTGTTAATGTTCTTCAGTTTATGAGTGCTATGTTCTTCAAGTTTAACATTGATAGCTTGGGTCAGGTAACTACAAACTTTATCCAGGTCTTTTGTAGTCTAAATTTTGGCTCCCTGGGCCTTTGAGATTCCAGACTCTGGTTTAGACCTAGACATCAAAATTTCACACTTAGCACTGAATAGAGCTCTAGCTGACAGTTGCTGATTCCAGCCTTGTCAGCTTGCTTGAAGGCTCTGCAGTTCTGAGTCACGATATATTGCCTCTTTTTCCTTACTTTCAGAATTCAGTCTTAGATCCTGCTTTGGGGTCAGACCAATAGGGCTGTTCTAAGTAGGGGGTTGTCTGTGAATCCTACTTGGCATAGGAGAGATAGCTCTGCAGCCCTTTTGTGAATATGGAGCCTCAGATAGTGCAATAGTGCTCGATCCCTGTTCTAAGTCCAAGATGTAGGGCTGTGATCTCTAATACTAGTATGGCCTTGTTTTGAACTCAGGGTCTGAGTCTGCAATCATGACCTTTTTCTGTTTCATAGTTTTTGCCCGGGACCCTTGCTTGTGTGTGTGTAATGTGTGGTCTTAAGCTGAAAAGATGACCTATTATGCTTTTTCCTTGTATTTCCAGATCTCTATTCAGTCTAGGGCTATTCTTAAATTTTTATTAGAGTAGGAGTAAATGGTGTGGGGCTATGTTCCTACTCCTCCAACTTTGCTGGTCTGCTGTTTGCAATTCTGTTTGCAATTCCTAGACTATAGCTCTGATTTTTTAAATAGGAAATGTTTGAAAGTCTTTAACATTAAAGGTCTTTTTTTTTCACCCTGTAGAATTATAATAATTAGGGTTCTCTGATCTTTTTTGTCATTTCTTATGGCTCAATATTCCATTATATTCATAGACAATAAATTTATTCAGCTATTTCCCAGTTGTCTAAGGTATTTTAAGGTCTCCCCCCACCCTTATATTCTAGTTCTTTTTTCTCCCTCCTTCCTTCATCTTTTTAGAGGAGGATGATCAGGATCAAGAAGTTTGTTTCCCTTCCTGGTCTCATATTCTCTCTTAACTATACTTCTTCCTAGTTCTACTTGTTTCCTTTGATATGTTTCTGTTTTTGCACAATGTGCATGTGTATTTAACCCTCCTTTTTCCATTTGAGATAAAAGCAAGTTATTTGATGCCTACCTTTCCTTCTTCTTCCTACATATTTATATACTCTCATCCTCATATACCCCAAATATGAGAAATAGCAAATTACTTCCCCTTCTTCTCCTTTCTAAATGAGTATATTCTTCCTTTACCCTCCCCTCTCTTTCTCTTCTTCAGACTCTTGTAGCAAATCTAATTCATCTTTAGATCCTCTATTTTTCCTTTTTATACAATCTCTCAATTTTCTTTTTATACATTAAGTGATTGATACTTGGTTTTTTTTCCCATCAGAAGTATTCATTCAATTTTACTATTTACTCAAATAAATTTACCTTTTTAGGTTTCCCTGGACTCCTGTATTGGCATTTTAAAGATCCTCTTGTCTTTTTTAAAAATTTTAATTTAATTTTTTAAATAGTATTTTATTTTTTTCCAATTATGTACACAGAAAGTTTTCAGCATTCACTTTTGTAAAATTTTGAGTTCCAAACATTTTTCTCCCTCCCTTTTCTCTCCCCTCCTCAAGATGGCAAGCAATCTGATATAGGTTATACATGTACAATCACATTAAATACATTTCCACATTCGTTATGTTGTGCGAGAAGAATCAGAACAAAAGGAAAAAACCAAGAGAAAGAAAAAACAAAACAAAAAAAGGTGGAAATAGTATGCTTCAATTTGCATTCAGACTCTATAGTTCTTTCTCTGCATGTGAATAGTATTTTTCATCATGAGTCTTTTGGAATTGTCTTAGATTATTGTATTGCTGAGAAGAGCTGAGTCTGTCAAAGTTGGTCATTGCACAGTGTTGCTGTTACTGTTTACAATGTTCTCCTGGTTCTGTTCACTCACTCAGCATCAGTTCATGTAAGTCTTTCCAGTTTTTTCTGAAGAATACCTATTCATCTTTTCTTATAGCACAATAGTATTCCATTACGTTCATATACTGCAACTTGTTTAGCCTTTCCCTAATTGGTGGGCATCCCCTAGATTTCCAATTCTTTGCCACCACCAAAAGATAAGCTCTTTTCTTTTTATCAGGAATGCTTCACAGTCCTCTATTTCATTAAAGCTCTGCTTTGTTTCCCTGTAGGATTATATGAAGCATTGCAGGGTAAGTTTTTTAAAAATTGTGTTCCAAAAGGTATTTTAAATTATAGTCTAATTTCTTTTGCCTTTTGGAATATTGTATTCTAAGATCTCTTGTTTTTTTAATAGAAGATGCCAAGTCTTGTGTTTCTTACTGGTTTCAGCATTTTTTTTTTGCTTACGTGGGAGCTGAGGATTTAGCCCTTTTGGTTTTTCTTTCAGGAGATGATTGGTAGAGTCCTATTTTTGCCCTCTGGTTGTAGTAGTTCTGGGCACTTTTCATGTATAATTTCTTGAAATACACTGTTCAGTTTTGTTTTTATAAATCATGCTTTTCAGGAAGTTCATTGATTTTATTTCATTTTTTGAGATGAGTCTTTCTATCTTGCCTAGACTAAAAGTGTATTGGCCCCTCATGGGCCCAATCTCATTGCCCGCCAGGATAGAAACTTTGTCCTGTTTCATTTTCATCCTGGACTGGTTTGTCCCTCCTCAGGTAACCTTGTGGGGGTCCCCTGATCCTGGGGATCATTATATCTCTATTAATCTATATGTAATTAATCAATTAACATTATCTATGTTAATCCTGTATTTCATGTTGACACCTGATTGCTGTTAGGTCTACTGCTTCTCAATACTCCCAGTCTTAAGTGATCCACGTCCCCAAGTACCAAGAACTCTAGGTATGTGCCACCATGCCCAGTGAGTACAGTGATTCTTAAATTATCTATCCTTGGTCTATGTTCTAGGTTAGTTGTTTTTGATATCAGTAAATTTACATTTTCTTACCTTGTTTCAGTCTTTTGATTTTGTTCTGATATTTCCTGCTGTTTCATGGAGCCATTCATTTTGTTTGGTCTATTCTGGTTTTCAGGGAGTCTATTCCTTGGGTGGATTTCACTCTTTTCTTGTCTAAGCTATCCATTCTCCTTCCAGTTCTTTCTTCCGAGTTCTTATTATATTTTAAAAAATCTGTTGCTTCATTTCTTTTTTTTTTCCTTTTGGAGGGCAGTTAGGGTTAAGTAACTTGCCCAAGGTTGCACGGCTAGTATTTTTGTGTGTCTCAGGCCAGAACCGAACTCGGGTCCTCCCGACTCCAGGGCCAGCGCTTTACTTACTGCGCCACCTAGCCGCCCCAGTTGCTTCATTTCTTATAGGAATTCATATAGTCTTTGTGGGAAATTTTTTTCCTTTAAGGCCCTCCTTGCAGTTGTTATGGAATTAGATTTACAAAAACATTTTATACTAGTTGGATATATTCTTGGATTTACTTATCTCTTAGTTCTTGAATTGACCCAGGTCTAGGCCCTGCCTCCCTTTTGTACTTTTAGATTGGGTGGTTGGTCCTGCTTGGTTTCAGTCTGTGTGACCTAGGTTTTTACACTGATCACTGGGTTTGTTTGAAGTTGAGAGCAGTTGATGTCAGGGCCTTCTGTGGCATCTTAAGACAGAGAGTGATAGATGGGGTGGCAAGGTCGTGCAGTGAGTAGAGCACCAGCCCTGGAGTCAGGAGGACCTGAGTTCAAAGCCTGCCTCAGACACTTAACACAAAAACTAGCCTTGTGACCTTGGGCAAGTCACTTAACCCCAATTGCCCTCCAAAAAGCAAAAAAAACCCCCCAAAACAAAAGGCAGAGTGATAAAGACATAGGATAGCCTAGGTATTGCAAAGAGCTTCCTGTTCTTTCCTTCTCCTCAGGTCATATCTCCCAGGTGCCTTTTCCCCTATGTCTGCCTTCACCCCATCTCACATGATGAAGTGACACTGATCTTTTCCAAGGCAGACTTCTCTATGCCAAAGTACCACATTCTGTTCCATATTCTGCAGCAGCTTATACATTGTCTCATCCCACTTTCTCACTTATTTTTAGTCTCTCCCCATCAACTGGGTAATTCCCTACTGCCTACAATACAAACATGCCCATGTCTCTCCCATCTTTAAAAAAACCCTCACTTTACCTATCCATCTCTTCATACTTTTATGACTACATTGGCATTCAGACTTTTATATGGAAAACCAGTAATTCTCATATTGTCTCAGAATTTTGTCTTTTAGCTCTTATGCTTCTTTTGTTTGTTGAGGTCTCAAGTCAACTTCCAGTTGTCATTTTAAGAAATTTCATTCTGTTGTTCTATCATCTCTAAATTTTTTTGCTCCAGATGGGCCTTTCTGTTTCTCCTAGATTTCATGGTTTTATTAGAATACTCTTTAAGTTGAATACTCTGTGTTATAGAGTGTGTTCATTTTTATTTTTTTGAATACTCTTATGTACATTTAGAGAAATAGATTCCAGATCTTTATTTCCCTTATTGAACCTTTTCAACAACTAGGAAGTTGTTCTGGGGCTTCTATTTTTGTATTGTTATTTCTATCCTCTAGTTTTTCCTTGCTTTTACTTCCTATTCATTTTTGAGGGGATTTTTTTTTTAAAGCAATTTCTTTAGTTTCCCTATAGGCTCCTTTTTTTCTTTTGGATGAAGTTTTCACTTTAAGAAATTCTTCCCTATCCCCTCTTGTTTTTATTGTTGTTCCACCACTTTATTTGATATATTTGTCACTGTTTTTCAGGTTTAACAGGGTTCTGGATTTATTCATGACTATTAAGCCAGACCTTTTGCTGGAACTGTTTTCATCCAGTTTTCAGAATCTCTGATTCCTTGAAGGATATAACTTTAAAGATGTGATAGTGGACAGAGAAGTGGTTCTGTAGTTGGAAGACTTGAGTTCAAATCCCACCTTTGCCATTTACTATTTTTGTGATATTGGACAAATCTCTTGACTTCTCTAAGCCTTGGTTTCCTTATTTATAAACATTTATAAGCATTAACCTTTCCATTCTCACTTCAATGAAAATGCATTTGCTAATTAAGGGTCTTGGTGACCTGACAAAGGATGATGTTGGTTATATTAGTCCTGAGAGGACAAAAAACTCTAACCTTAAATATTTTATTTTTGATTATCATTTTCATTTATTTTATATATGGCTTGATTTTTCTTTTAGGTTGCCTACAAATCAGTGCTAATTTGGTTAATTAAAGGATATTAAGTTGATCAATTAACATAGTTCAGTTAAACAAACTTTAAAAGTACTTGTTATGTGTAAGGCTTAGAACATAAATCCTTAAGAGCTTTCAATTAATTATATAATGTAAGAAATGAGCCTGTTTTTAAGAAACATGTACCTGGTTAGAAGTTTTGAGTTGTCCCTTTCATCAACAGAGATTAAATACTGGACTTTTGCAAATTAATTTGGATTTTCACTTGATAGTTATTAATATGATTCAAACCTATGTTTTGTTTGTTTTGCCCTCATTTGAATTGACTTTATTTTTCAGTGATAATGGACAAATACCAGGAACAGCCTCATCTGTTGGATCCACATCTTGGTAAGAATTTTGGTGTTTGTTTTTAAATGTTTAAGCCTGATCCTGATTCTAGAGAAAGAACTAAATTTTTATGTGTGTTAGCATTCATTTTCAGTAGAGTTTGAGAACAAAGTAAACAAATCAAAAGCAAATTGATGAGTAAATGATTATTTTTAACTAAGTCATGATAGTTTTGTAGCAATGTCTCTGATTGGATTTGTAATTAATGGCATTAGTGGCTAGAATTCTGGAATTGAAGTCAATGAAACTTGGGTTCAAATCTATCCCCTATGATGATAGACAAAGTCACTTAATGAGTTTTAATTTCCTCATCTATAAAATAGAAGTAATCATACCTGTAATACACATCTTACAGGGTTGTTGTAGGGCTCCAGTGAGATGATGTAGTTAAAGCACTATGCAGACTTTAAAGTGCTATATAAATGTCTGATCTTATTATAACTATTTCTGTAGTGTAGGTCTTCTACAGACATTTTGCATATCTGTAGTAATTTAGTTCTTATTTGTTACTTTTCATGATTAGATTCAGACTGATTTTGCTTTTATGAGCTACCACCTGAACTCTTGAGTTATATGTAGAAAAAATAACACACGCACTCATGCACACATACACACATGCCCCAAAAGCAAAATACATGCACATATGTGCTCACACAATCGTAAATTTAGTTTTAGTTCATAACTCATGTTTGGGTGTTTTGACTTTTTTTTCTCTCTTAGAATGGATGTTGAATCTATTGTTGGATATTGTGAGGGATAGTGATTCTCCTCCTGCTCTTGTACATCTGGCTTTTAAATTTCTTTACATCATTACAAAGGTAATAATTGGCTTAATAATGTACATAATTGGTTTAAAATTTATTACCTTTTAGCATATTACTTTATTAAGGAAAATAATTACTAAGACAGTTGTAATTTTGATTGGCTTTTTATCTTCTTTATTTGATTTGATCTCATGGTACATCTGGAATGACCTAATTGACTTTCATAATACCCAAGGTATATAAGATCTCTTTTGTGTTATATAATGATATATACATAAATACAGTGAAATAGTGTTCTAATGGGAAATGTGAAGACCAGCAGATTAAGATAGTTCAAAAGAACTAAGTGTTTTCTGGGATATTAGAACCCTGGTGGAAAAACATAAAACAAAATGAAAATGCTACAGGATAATGTATTATAACCTTGCTGTTAACAAATACATTGAATTATATAAAAGATAATTGGGGAAAAGATTATTTGCTTAATAAAAGGATTCATAATGGTATCCTTTTAAATAGCAAGCTCTCTCTTAGTTAATTTATAGTCTAGTTGACGGACTACTTCATTGGCACAAGTAATCATAATAGTAAATATGTGATTAATAATGTAAGAGAGATTCAAGCAAATTGAGTCAGGGAAACCAGTTAAGAGGCTAAATTTATCCTATGCTAAACTGATGATAGTAATGTACTTTGTTAGTCGTATTATTGTTTTTCAGTAGAGCTGAAGAAAGTTTTATAACTCACTGAGCATTATTTGATATCCAAACCCTGATGAAGAATTTGTAATATTGTGAGGTAGCTTGCTGATCATTTGGTTGATTCCTTGCAGTTGTTGTTGTTTTTTTGGCCATTTTTTCTTCCAAGATGGTTTATAAAAAAAAGAAAAAAAATTGAGAGCTACTGAAATGGTTAGCATTTCCAGTGGTGATAGAGAGGATCCTAAATGTCCCTTGTAGTGTCCTTAAAGAAATTATATGCTTTTCATCCTCAGAAGGGAGGTAAGACTGGCCTGGTTAATTGTTCATTCACCCATTAAGGCCTTTCATGAACTTTTGTTGTATTTGAAACACACCGAGGGTGTATTGATGTCTTAATGAGTAATTATTTATCACTATTAGAACTTTAAGAATAATGAACTCTTGAACCAGAATTTGTTTTGGAATTTATCTATGTATTCCTTGATACTTATTTTCTGAGTTGTATAATTTTAGAAAAAAGATAGCATATTATATTCTGTATAGTAACTTGGTAACTTGTATTGTACTATACTGTATTGTATTATAACATGACAAGATACCCTGGATTCTGCCTGCTAGGGGCTTACCAATTAATTTTGATATGTCTTGAGACAAGTTTTCATTTTTTTGTTTTTTTCTTTAGTTATCTTTTAAATAGGTGTAACTTTTCTTTCTTAGGTGCGAGGATATAAAATTTTCCTTGGTTTGTTCCCTCATGAAGTAGCTGATGTGCAGCCTGTAATAGATATGTTTATAAATCAGAATCCTAAAGACCATGAAGTAAGTGTGCTATGAAGTAAGTGTGCTTATAACTGTTGAAGTAATGTAAAACAGTTTAGCAAGTGACGGCAAGGGAAATCTATATTGAAATATCGAAAACACACTACTTGCTACAATAAATTATGATTTCCCCTCTCCCACTTCTCATGATGACTTACTCTTTCCTCTGAAGTTTAAACTGTTTCTTAATTTTTAAATTAAAATTTGTTTTTTCATGCATTGTAGTCAGGGTTTTTTTAGATTAACAATACCTTTAAATTTTGTTTAGTCTCTTTAAAATGTTACCCAAATTTCTCCTTGCTGTCCCTATTTCATACTTTTTGTGAGTTATTTTCCATATCTTTCTACAGTGGGTGCTTCTTATGTTTAGTGAATTTTTGAAGGATATAACCTTTTTTTATGATTCTAAAACCTACTTTTTAAGAATTCTGTTCTGACATCTTAATCCAATGAACTGATACTTTTGGGAAGAAAAATCACACCTCGTTGTTGAATGGAATGACAGCACTTGAAACCTATGTTTGCAAATGCTTCTTTTCTTATTTTCTGAGATTGTCCCCCTCTCCATTTCTATTCTCTGTTTTTTCTCCTTGATTTCAAAAGTCCTGGTCTTGTTTCACTTTGCTTCTTTACTTTGATATTAAAAAAAAAAAGTTGCTCTTGTAGTATTGTTCATCAGTGAGCCTCATTTGGCAGATTGTGATCTACCTTTTTACTATTAATCCAGATTAAGGGATCAGATTCCTTAAATGCTATAAACTCCAGACAAGTAAAGATTACTACTTTTATCTTGAGTTTTTCCCTCCTGTCTATATAGTTCTGCCAGTTTAGGAATCTGGATCAAAAATTCAGGACTGTTGATCCCTTCTTAGTTAGTATTTTTCCTCAACACTGTGATTTTATCTTTGGGATTTTGATATTAGCTGATACTATCATGTATTGTACTTATTTTGAAGTTAAAACCTTTTTTTTTTTTTGGACTTTATTTCTATTAAATTAGTTTTTATTGTTTTCCCTTTGAGCTTGAAATTGTTGAACCTCTTTTCTCTAATGGGGCACATAGGTAGTTCATTGGATAAAGTGCTGGACCTGGAGTCAGGAACACTCAAATGCAAATTTGGCCTTAGATAATTAGCTGTGTGACCTGAGCAAGTCACTAACCCTGTTTGCCTCAGTTTACTCATCTGTAAAATGAGTTAAAGAAGGAAATGGCAAGTCATTCCAGTATCTTTGCCAAGAAAATAGGGTCATGAATAGTAGGATACGACTTAAATGACTGAATAACAAACACTACAACTTTCTTTAGTATATAGAGGCTATTGGATTATCAATTTTATGAAATTAAAAAAAATAGATTTTCAGAATCAGAGAGCTTAGAGGTCGATACTTATTTTACAAATGAGGAAATTGAGACTTGAAAAGGTATGTGACTTGCCCAAGGACACACAACTAAACTAGTTGGTGATAGGATATAAAGGAGGATATAAAGGTCTCCTCCTGTCCAAGGGCTTTTTCCCACCATAAAAATTTCTAATATTATCAATACAAATGCATTTCTTTTGTAGTTGAGAGTATGAAATAAATATCCCTCTTGCTTCTGTCTGCTGAATTGGGCACAGTCATTAATTTTAGGATGACCTTACCCCTTTTGGTTTGATGATGGCTGAGGATGGTTAGGAATCACATTAGAGGGATTGTTAAGGAACCAAGAGGTTGGAAAGAGGATTAACGGTAAGGGTTGTTGAGATATAGAAAGCTAGGACGCAGATGAAGAAGGCAGGTATGTTTCACAGTGGCTAGAGTGCTGGTTTCTTGGAGTTAGTAAAATTAAATTAAAATCTTAGCCATAGTCTTTTCCTAGGTAAGTTGCTTACCCTAAGTCTGCCTTAGTTTCCTCCTCTGTAAAATGGAGATGATAATACCTACCTCCCACGGTTGTTGTGAGTATAAAATGAGATATTGTAAAGTGCTTGGCAATATAAATGCTAAATATTATTATTACTATAATTATGATAATTTTTGAGTCTAGTGGTAGGAGATAGGAGGGGAAGTGGCAATGTTTCAAGTAATAGAAAAAAATATTCAAGATAAGTATTGCCTATCTAAGGTATTTTCTTTTTCTTTCTTTTTTTTAAGCAATCGGGGTTAAGTAACTTGCTCAAGGTTACGCGGCCAGTTATTTCTGGGTGTGGTGCTGAGTGCCTGAGCCCGGGATTCGATCTCCAGGTCGTCCCAACGCTGGGGGCCAGTGCTCTTACTTGCTGAGCCACCTGGCCATCCCTAAGCAATTGGGGTTAAGTAACTTGCTCAAGGTTACACGGCCAGGTGTTTCTGGGTGGATGCTAAGTGTCTGAGCCTGGATTCGAACCCCCAGGGTCATCCCGACACTGGGGCGGTGCTCTTACTCGCTGTGCTACCTGGCCGTCCCTATCTAAGGTATTTTCATTAGTCAGGGAATGAACAAAGAAACAATACTTTATATAGTAGTTCTACGTAATAGATTTCTGCTTTGGTCCCTTTTCGTGTAAGTTACTTTCTGTAACAAAATAACTTGCTTATATGTTTGCTTTGTATTGAGATGGTGTTCTTTAGCATTTATCATCTATGGCACTCTAGCTGTCTGAACAAGTCCCACTTAAATCTGCTAAATCAGAGCACGGAATCAAAGTACAGACAGAGTCAGGAACACATAAACACACACGGACACACATGCACAGGATCTAGGACCAGGGATTTAGCCAAAGACACATAGAACATGGATGGCTGTATGTGTAATAAGAAACTGCTATTTCAAACTGGAATTCAAAGAATTTTTTATAATTCTTTAATTTATCAAGAAGCATAGGATGTTGATTATTTCAGCATTAGGTTCTTCAAACTACAACTGATATCAAATAATTTATAAGAAATTCCTGACATCATAGAGTCTTAGGATCATAAATTTAATTTTGCAAGGGACCTTAGAAGTTATCAAATCCATCCTCATTTTATAGATGATGAAACTGAGCTTTATAGAAGTTAAGTGACTTGCCTGTGGTCACAGAGTTAGTGTCTGAGGCAGAATTTGAACCTAGGTCTTACTGACTCAGAGTCCAGTGCTTTGCACACTACAATGTATTTGTAGCAGTATTCAGTAACAGTTGATTAGGGATAGGTGATCAAGACAAAGATGGGAAGGGCATATACTCTATAGGAACTGGGTAGGGATAATTTTTCAATGTATAGATGCATTTTCTTATTAGGAAAATAATCGAATTCTTCTCAGTTGTTCAAGATGCCAAAGTGTCCCATTAGAGTTTGCCTTAAGAATGTAATATAGGGGGTGGCTAGGTGGTGCAGTGAATAGAGCACTGGCCCTGGAGTCAAGAGGACGGGAGTTCAAATCTGGCCTCCGACATTTAACACTTGCTAGCCACGTGACCTTGGGCAAGTCACTTAATCCCAATTGCCCTGCCTTCCCCCCCTAGAAAGCAAAAAAAAAAAGTAATATAGAAGATAATTTCATTGTTTTAAAAAAGAGATCATTTCCCTACAAACATGAGTTTGTCCTTTCATTAGTCCCTTCTATCCTTTATGGCTAATATCCTATACCTCTTTTATAACTTCTCAATTTTTTTTGGGGGGGGCTTTTTGGAGGGCAATTGGGGTTAAGTAACTTGCTCAAGTTTACATGGCTAGTTTTTTTGTGTGGGTGTTAAGTGTCTGAGGCTGGAACCAAACTCGGGTCCTCCTGACTCCGGGGCCAGTGCTTTATTCACTGTGCCACCTAGCCACCCCAACTTCTCTATTTTTTAAAAACTAATTTTTTTATTGATTTTTTTTGTCTTTTACCATATATATGTATGTATATTTATATATATTTTACCATGTGTCTCTTGCCATAAATTCCCCCAGTTTCCTTCTCCCAGAGAGCCATCCCATATAATAAACAATTTCTTCAAGACAAAAAAGGAGAAAAAAAATAGGAAAAAAAACAACATAGCTAATCAGTATATCAAAAAAGTCTGAAGGTATGTGAAATCTACAGTACTTTAGACATCTTTCTTCCACAAAGGTTTGGGATGTGAGTGTCATCTCATATATTTTCTTTCAAACCACGGTTTTTTTTTTATAATTTTGTAACATTTATTTTTGATATTTTTTTTTGTGGTTGTATAACTTCTCCCTTTCATAGTCAGATTCTTAGGAAGATATACATACTTTGTGCTTACATTTCCTCACCAACTGTTTAGGAATATGAAATTCCAAAGTTACAATCCATCTCTTAACTGCAAAATCTAATTTTTTTTTGCCTCAGTCTGTATTGTACTTTACCTTTCTATTAGTTTTGAGGTTGTTGACTAATCTTTCTTTTCTTGCTTTCTGTAACATTGTTTCCTCTTGGTGGTTCTTATACTTATCACACAACTCATTTTATATTGCTGAATCTTTATCCATGTAATGCCCACTAATTTAGGGTGTCTTTCAAGGCTCTGTCCTGAATTGTCTTCTCTTTTTTTCTGTAGACATTCTTACTTGGTGATCTCATTTGTCTTCATTTGGAACTGAATGTCCAAAACAGGACTTGTTATTTTTCCCCACCAAACTCACTTTTCTTCTCAGTTTCCCTTTTACTTTTAGGGGTTTGTTGAACCTTCATCCTTCTAGAAACTAAGGTTTAGAGCATTGGTGTTATCCTTTTTTCATCTTCCACAACATCCCTCATGTCTGTTTTCTCTCTACTCATACACCATAATGCTAGTTCAGACTCTTATCACTTTGTATTTAGACTGTCCCAGTAACTCACTGATTAATTTCTATCTCTCTAGTCTCTTTTCACTCCAGTTCATCCTCCACAGTACAAGTTTGACCTTGTAGCTCCCCTTCTCAATAAACTCTAGTGGCCTGAGGGCAAATTCTGTATTTGCTTTTCCTTAGCATACCCAACACATAGCAGTCTCTGGTACAAAGTAATCACTTAATAAATGCTTTTTGGTTAAGTAATTCCCTCACTACTTATGTTTTCTTAATTGTCAAGTCTTCCTGACTACCTACAAGCCTTTGCTTATATAGTCTTCTTTCTCTCTACTTAAACACAAATATTGCCCTTGTTTATGCTCTCCTCCTGGACTATTGGAACAATCTCGTAATTGGCCTTCCTGTTTCTAGTTTCTTTTCTTTCCAGTCCATCTTCTACACAGTTGTAAAATTTATACTGGCAAGACACATAGGTCTGATTATGTCACTCTTCTCAAAGCTCTTTAGTGTTTTGCTTGTAGAGCAGAATACAACTGTTTTAGCTAAGTATTTAAAGCTCTTCACATTCTGACATCAATTTACTTTAAAAAGAGATGTTTTGATATGCTGAACTTGATTGATGTCAGCAAACATGAGCATTTTCTTATACAAAGAAGAGTGGGGAAAGAGAATTGCACATAACACCATTAATCTCCACCATATATGCTCTCCCCTTTCTCTTTTATAAATACAATATAGTAATTTACATGTACAGATATATATATGTGTGCATATATACATATATATGTGTGTACATATGTAATACAATTCAACATGGGTTCCAAAGTTTGTATTTCCTTATGAACTACCATCTGTTCTCTTTTGTGCCTTTTTAAAATTACTCTATTTGTTCTTTTTTTGGCATTACTATTACTACATCACTTCCCATTCTCATTTCTTCTCCTTCCATACCCTTAGAAGTCCCTCTTTTGTAATCAGTAAGTAATAAGTAAAATAAGTCCTTACATTGATCGTGCCTGAAAAAAATGTCTCATACTACACATCTTGATCATCACCTCTCAAGAAGTGTGAAACATTGTTTATCAACAATCATCTGGAATTTTGATTGATCATTTGCATTGATTAGTATTCTTATGTATTTAAAAGTTTTTTAAAAAATTTTAATTAATTTTTTAGTTTTCAGCATTCATTTCTACAAGATTTTGAGTTATAATTTTTTCTCCTCATCTTTCCCCAACCCCAAAATAGCAAGCCTACTGAATACCCCTTCCCCCAATCTGTTCTCCCCCATGAGCCCCAGCCCCCTATCTAGTAGGGCAAGATGGGTTTCTATACCCCAGTGCCTCTATATCTTATTTCCTGGTTACATGTAAAAAAAAAAAAACCAACAAATTTTTTTTTAAACATTTGTTTTTAAAACTTTGAGTTCCAGATTTTTTCCCTTCTTCCCTCCTCATTCACCCCCACTGGGAAGATAAACAATTCAATATAGGTTGTACATGTGTAGTTACCCAAATCATTTCCATAATCGTTATATTGTGAAAGACTAGTTATATTTCCCTCCATCCTATCCTGACCCCCACTTATTCTGTTTTCTCCTTTGACCCTATTCCTTTTCAAAAATGTTTGCTTCTAACTACCCTTTCCCCCAATCTACCCTCCTTTCTATCATCCCTCCTCTTATCCCCCACCTCCTATTTTCCTGTAGGGTAAGATACCCAATTGAGTGTGTTCTTCCCTCCTTAGGCCAAATTCAATGAGAATCAGGTTGTCCCATTCCCTTTCACTTCCCTACTCTTCCCCTCCATTGTAACAGTTTTCTCTTGCCTCTTTTATATGAGATAATTTACCCTAATCTATTTCTCCCTTTCTCCTCCCAATTCCTCTCTCACCTCGTAATTTTATTTTTTAGATATCATCCCTTCATATTCAACTCATCCTGTGCCCTCTGTGTATACATGAACATAGATATGCCCATGCTCACATACATATTTATATCCACATATACCTTCCTATACATACATATATATGTATATATACATATGTATACATATATATTCCCTTCAACTATCCTTATACTGAGAAAATCTTATGAGTTACGATTATTGTTTTTCCCTGTAGGAATGTAAAAAGTTCAACTTTAATAAGTTCCTTACGATTTCTTTTTCCTGTTTACCTTCTCATGCTTCTCTTGCTTTTTGTATTTGAAAGTCAAATTTTCTGTTCAGCTCTGGTTTTTTCATCAAGAATGCTTGAAAGTGGGGGTGGCTAGGTGGCGCAGTGAGTAGAGTGTCAGCCTCGAATCAGGAGGACCCGAGTTTGGTTCCGGCCTCAGACACTTAACACCCACACAAAAATACTAGCTGTGTAACCTTGAGCAAGTTACTTAACCCCAATTGCCTTCCAAAAAGCAAAAAAAAAAAAAGAATGTTTGAAAATCCTCTATTTCATTGCATGACCATATTTTCCCCTGTAGCATTATACTCAGTTTTGCTGGGTTTTAGTCCTAGCTCCTTTGACCTCTAAAATATCATATTCCAAGACCTTGATCCCTTAATATAGAAGCTGCTAGGTCTTGTGTTATCCTGCTTGTGTTTCCTCAGTACTCAAATGTACTTCCTGACTGCTTGGCAGTATTTTCTTCTTGACCTGGGAACTCTGGAATTTGGCTATAACATTCCTAGGAGTTTTCTTTTTGGGATCTTTTTCAAGAGGTGATTGGTAAATTCTTTCAATTTCTATTTTGCCCTCTGGTTGTAGAATATCAGGGCAATTTTGCTTGTTAATTTCTTGCAAGATTGTGTCTAGGCTCCTTTTTTGATCATTGCTTTCAGGTAGTCCAATAATTTTTAAATTATCTCTCCTGGATCTATATTCCAGGTCAGTGGTTTTTGCAGTAAGATATTTCACATTGCTTTCTGTTTTTTCATTTGTTTGGATCTGTTTTATAGTATCTTGATTTCTCATAAAGTCATTAGTTTCCAATTGCTCCAATCTAATTTTGAAGTAGTTATTCTTTTTAGTGAGTTTTTGAAATTCCTTTTCTATCTGGCAAATTTGTCTTTTTAAGGCATTCTTTTCCTTACTGGCTTTTTGGGCCACTTTTGCCATTTGAGTTAGTCTAATTTTTAAGGTGTTATTTTCTTCAGTGTATTTTTGGGTCTCCTTTAGCAGGCTGTTGACTCTCTTTTCATGATTTTCTAGCATCATTCTCATTTCTCAGCACAATTTTTCCTCCACTTCTCTTACTTGATTTTTAAAATCCTTATTGAACTCCTCCATGGCTTGTAAGCAGTTCATATTTTTTTCTTGGAGGCTTTTGATGCAGGAGTTCTGACTTTGCTGTCTTCCTCCCTTTCCATACCTTGATCCTTTTTGTTCCCAAAAAAGGAATCTATGATTTGTTTGTACTTCCTCTGCTTGCTCATATTGCCAGCCAATTACTTGACTTTTGAGCTCTTTGTCACTGTACAGCTCTGCTTCCAGAATGGAGAGAGCTTTTCCCCCAGATCACTGGGGTTTTTGCAGCTGCTGGAGCTCTTAGTTGGGTGCTCTCTCCTGCAGCCCCGACAAACTCTGTCTGACTCACTGCCCACACACCCCAGGACTACCACCCAAGACCACAGTCCAGATCCAAACAGGTTAAAGCAAGAGTGATTACCCTCTGAAAGGTCACTTGGTCCCCCTGCTATCTGCAGGCCAGGAGCTCCTTAGGCAGCCACTCGGTGGGTCTGCTGCTTCTCGCCCTGGGGGCAGGGGCTAGACTTCTTCTGTCCCCTCCTGTTCCAACAGAGTTCTACACTGACCTTTTACTTTGTATTTGGCATTTGTGGGTTGAGAAGTCTGGAGACAGCTATAGCTGGTAGTGATTTACTCTCCTAAAGTCTGCTCAGACTGCTCCCGGCTGCTGGTTGGGGTGGCCCAGGGGCCGGAACCGCACAGCTGATGTGTGACTGTGCTTGGCTTCCAGCCCAGTGAGATAGACCTTTCCTGTCAGCCTTCCTTCAGCGGGAAATTTGTTTCTCTCTGTGTCTTTGTGGTTTCTGTAGCTCTAAAGTTTGTTTAGAGTCATTTTTTTACATGTATTGGAAGTGATTGGAGTGGGAGCTCATGCCAAGTTTGTGCTTCTACTCATCCAGCTTGGCTCCATCCCCCAAGTTTGTTTTTTCTTTATAGTATTGTAGTCATTGTATACATAGTTAACTAGTTCTGTTCACTTCATTGTATTAGTTCATATCAGTCTTTCTAGATTTCTTCAAGTCTGTTCTTTTTATAATTTTTTACAGTACAATAGTGTTCCTTTACTTTTTATTTTATTTTATTTTTTGCTTTTTAGAGGAGGTAAGGTGGTAGAGCAATTGGGGTTAAGTATCTTGCCCAAGGTCACACGGCTAGTAAGTGTTAAGTGTCTGAGGTCAGGTTTGAATTCAGGTTGTCCTGACTCTAGGGCCAGTGCTCTATTCACTGTGCCACCTAGCAGCTCCATGTTCCTTTACTTTCTTTTTTTTTTGGAGGGCAGTTGGGGTTAAGTGACCTGCCCAAGGTCACACCGCTAGTGAGTGTTAAGTGTCTGAGGCCGGATTTGAACTCGGGTCCTCTTGACTCCAGGGCCGGTGCTCTACTCACTTTGCCACCCAGCCGCCCCTATTCCTTTACTTTCATATAACATAGTTCAGCTATTCCTAAATTGATGGGTATCTCCTTTTGTTCCTAGTTACTTGGTATAACAAAAAGTGCCAAAATTATAATTATTTTTTTACAGCTGCATCCTTTCCATCTTTCTTTGATCTCTTTGGGAGTTTATACCTAGTAGTGATATTTCTAGGTCAAATGATTTGTATAGTTTAGTGATTCTTGATATAGTTCTAAATTGTTTTTCAGTATTCATTGCTTTATGTGTATTATATATATTATTATGTATTAATATTATATTTTATGACATGTAATTATATCTAATATAAATATAATATATTGTTTATATATTATTTATTATATATAAACATAATATATTATATATAAACAATATGTAATATAATAATATATAGTGTATATTATATAATATATTTAATAATATTATGTATATGTATTAATGTTCCTATTCTCTCAAATCCCTTCCAACAATTATCATTTTCCTTTTTTTAATTATTGCCAATCTGCTAGTTGTTAGTAGAAGCTCAGTGTTGTCATAATGTGCATTTCCCTATTAATGATTTGGATCATTCTTTTTTGGAGGGGGGAAGGCAGGGCAATTGGGGTTAAGTAACTTGTCCAAGATCACATAGCTAATAAGTGTCAAGTGTCTTGACAATGGATTTGAACTCAGGTCTTCCTGACTCCAGGGCCAGTACAACACCTAGCTCCTCTGGAGCATTTTTCATAGTACTTTCTAGTCTACTTTTTCAAAATTATTTCACATTATTCTCATTCATATACTCTATTTTATTTATCCCTGTATGTATGGTAACCTTATTAAGAATACTGTGGTCTTGTTTTTTATCTTAATTGCTTCTTAATTATTTTCTGCTTAAGTAAGTTGTCATATCTTGTATTTAGTTCATTTTTTTTCTCTCTTAGACTTGGGAAACTCGATATGTGCTTTTGCTGTGGCTTTCTGTAACCTGCTTAATTCCTTTTGATCTTTCACGTCTTGATGGAAATCTCACCTCTGAATGTGGGGAGGCTCGTACATCTACAATGGACCGTATACTCCAAATAGCGGAAGTAAATATTTTATCTTTAATAATTGTTGGTTCCTTTTTTATATTTAAGATATTTTAGCATGTAGTAAAACTGTGTTATACGCATTACATTCTTTTAACCTATATATATTCTCTTTCTCTCCAGACTGAAGCTATTTTTTTTTCTCAGCACAGGGAAAACTTCATTGAGAGTAGTTTTATTTGTGCAATTCATAAAGTTTTTACTATATAAAATTAAAAATTTTAATTTACCTTTTTATTAATCTTTAAAGGGTCAGGATCTCAACAATTAGCCAAGCAAATTAGTAGTGATAACTATTTCAGAGGGAATATTTAAACTACTTAGATGGGTAGTCAGAGGCTATACAAGCATTTTAGTAACATTTTAATAATCTTTTCTATATAATTTCATATGCTCTTCAGAATGATTAAAGGAATTCAAAGCTTTACAATCCAGTGAATGTTTGCTTGTCTTCCTATAGCCATACCAAAAATGAGACTATAGCTTTTTATGAAAGACTCCTCAAATACTTTAAAGCATAATTTACATATAAATAATAGACACAAATTTATAGAAGTAAAATGCTATAACAAAAAAATTACAAGTTCTTAAAAGTCATTAAAGTAAATATGATAAAGAGATTGACTAATGGATATGGAATCAGTAATGGTGAAGTAGACGGGACTTAGACTCAGGGAGATCTGAGTTTGAATCCACATCAGGTACTTCTTAGTTGTGTGACCCTGTACAAGTCATTTAACTTTTTTCAGTCTGTTTCTTCATTTGTAATATGGAGATAGTAGAACCTACCTTACTGGGTTATGAGGATCAAATGAGATTAAATGTTCTTTATAAATAGTAGCTGTTTTTAGCTATTCTGTTATATAGTAAATATTTGCCTGTTTCCCAGTGATTAAAAGTACAGCCTACCAAATGGTGGTAATTAGTCTCAGTCTTGCTGTAGCATCTTTTAGAAACCAGAAGTTTGTGCATCTTTTGGAATTTGGAAGTCTGCTTATTAGCTCCTAGTTCTTGGAAGGACTGGTAAGTATACTTTGACTCAGAGGTTTAAAGTCAAATTGTGTTTGATTGTTTTCCATTTATCATAAGTATTAATTGTGTGGCTATTTCCATCTTTTTGCCCAAATGATTATTGATAAATGATTTCTTTCATTTTCTAGTCCTACTTGGTTGTCAGTGATAAGGCTCGGGATGCAGCTGCTGTCCTTATTTCCAAGTAAGTCAGCCTTACTATTGCTAGCATCCTCAGTCAGTTGATACATATACAATATATGTCAAGGACCTGCGATTTCTTCTCTATGGGAGTTTCCTCTATTAGAACTGATTGTATCACATCTAGTCCTAGACAGGCCTCTGAGACCTAGAGAAAATTAAATGATTTACCAGTGGACAAGTGTCTGAGGAAGGATTTGAACCTAGATTCAGTATTCTATCTTCTATTTCATGCTACTTCTTATATGTACTATATCAAACAGTAAAGCCTCACTAATTTAAACTAGTTATCAGTGAGCCTGAAAGAGCTAGTTTACTCATCAGAGGACTTGTTTCTTTTTGGAATATTGTTCTTAGTTGAAACTGTCAATTCAAATAAATGTCTGACTTGGTCATCAGCACCCTCCAAAACAAGGGAGTATTATGTACCTATACCCCCTAAAGCTGAGCAGTACTGTCTGCACAGGGCTGTGTCAGCTTTATAAATAAATTTACCTTTTCTTTAATAAGGAATGCCTTTTACAGAAAACAAACAGAAAACTTCAAATGACAGCTTCTGTGTCAGGGAATGGGATACATAATGATATACAGTAGTGCCACCTAGTGGAAAGAAACGTCGCTATCTACCCTTTAAAAAAAGTTACAAACAGCTGGACTTTCTCATTGGTGAAAAACTATTTCTGTAGTTTTGCAGACATATGATGACACACAAAAAGAAGAAAATTCCCCCGTCATTCTGTGTACAACTAATTTGTGTCTTTTTATTTATTTAAAGTTTTAAAAAATTATTCCAAAGGGGCAGGTAGGTGGCGCAGTGGAGCACCACCTCTGGAGTCAGGAGAACCTGAGTTCAAAGCTGGCCTCAGACACTTAACATTTACTAGCCATGTGACCTTGGGCAAGTCACTTAACCCCAATTGCCTTGCCTTTCCCCTCTCTAAAAAGAAAAAAAAAGTGTATATTGAACTTAATATGGTGAAAGAAATGTACCTTTTGCAAGAGCATGACCCTTTCTGAACTTTTCTTGTTTTTTTTTTTTTTTGTTGCTGTTAGTTATTTTGTTTTTTTGTTCCTGTTAGTCATTATTTTTATGTAGTTGTAGACAGGGTATGTATACATTGTTAATTCAGATCTTTTTTTGGTTTCTTATATTTTATTTTTAAGAAATTTTTTTTCCATTAGATGTAAAAACAATTTTTAACATTTGGTTTTAAAAATTTTGAATTCAGATACTTTTTATTTAAAAGAAAAGTTTTATTTTTTTGAAATTACATGTAAGATATTTTTTAACATTAATTTTTAAAAATTTAATTCAGATTTCTTGATCTGAGCATTGTATTAGTATCAGCCTGTTTCATAGATTATAGGATTAGAGAATTTTATAATTGGTATGGGTTTATTCAAGATCATCTAATGCAGGGCTCAACTTGCTGGATAACATGTCACATAGGAGTATAGAAATTTAATTTTCTTTTCTTTTTTTAAATTTAATTTTCTTACTTGATATTTTTGTCATAATCTCCTGGAATTGTAGAAGTGAATATAATATAGCTCCTTAACAGAAGGGCCTGTTTGATTTTTGGCTTTTTATCCCTAGTGCCTGGTACCATGCCTGGTACAGAGCAGGCAATATTAATTAATTAAATGTTAATTGATTAATCTTTTCATTTTTGTACTTTACTATTGTGATACCTTGAAAAGAAGAAGGTTAAATTAGAGAATGATACTGTTTACTTTGGTTCACATTGGGAGCTTCTTGAACTTCTTAGCTGCCAATGTACCTATCCGGGCTTCAACTGTGCATTTAAACTAGAGTCAAACTTGAAGGGTAGGAAGGACAGTTAGTCATCATTGCTTCTGCTGGTTCATTGTATGAGGTATCCTGGTTGGATGTCCTTAGCTCTTGATTTTGAGCCTTTCTAGAGAAAGACTTTGAAAAGTTGTTAGTCTAATTTGATTAAAGATTTAGAATTAGTGCTCTACAGCCTGGATATGACTAGCTTTCTTCCATTGTTACTCCCTTTCATTTTTCCTTGAACTTTGAAAGTCTCCTAGATTTCAAAGCAAATTTGTTAAGTCCTAATCTAGTCCAACCTCATTATGTTACATTTGACAAATTCAGTAAGCATTTATGAATTGTTTCCTGTATACTAGACTGCTAGGCATGGAGGATATGAAGACAGAAGCAAAACAGTACTAGACTCCATTGAGCTTACATTTTATGGTGGAGTTACACAACATGAAAAAGCTGAAGCCCATTAAAATCCCTGAAATTACACAATTAATTTTAGACAAAGCTAGATCTAGAACTCTGTTCTTTTGATGTCTGATCTGACGCTTTTTTTGCTATTCCCTATTTCTTTGTTCTTTTGTGTTCCCAAATGATCAGTTTTGGCCCCAGAGGACCTGTATCCCAGCTCTGCTAAATGTTAACTGGATGATCTTAAGCAAATCATTTAACCTCTTTGGGTCTTAATTTCCTGATCTGTATAGTAAAATAATTTTACTAGATGATCTTTGAAGTTTTTTTTAGAGCTAAATATGTGGTCCTGAGAGTCATTTCTTTTTAATCTTTTAGTATGAGGATTTAAAAGACTTCTTCCTAGCACTTGTAGGTTTTGAACCCCATATCAGCTATATTCAGTATTTGGTTTCTTGTGGTATTATATTGTTTCCAAGATCCCTTTGTTTTCTTAACATTAAGAAAAAGGATTTAGTGTTACTGGCAGATTAATTTTACTAATTCAAAGATGATGGTATTCCTTTGCTTAAGAACCTATAAATTGGAATTCACCACCCTTGTTAAACTGATCACACCCTTCTAGTGTGATGAGATAGAAAAAGAACTGTATATAGATTCCAGAACATAAAGGTTTGAATTCCAGTTTTGCTATTTACAATGTGACATTTGGCAAATCACTTAATATCTCCAAGCCTCAGTTTCCTTACATATAAAATGAGGTTTATATGAACTCTTAAGATCCCTTTTAGCTCCAAATCAATGATATTTGGATATAATTATGTATACTGACCAGTTAGAACAAAGATAAAATCTGCTAATCTATCAACAAATGTGTATTATGCTTTTAACTATGTGCTGTGCTAAGTGCTGGAGATACAAAAATAAAAAGAAAGTTTCTTCTCTCAAGGAGCTTACATTTTGCCAGGGGAGAAATTTTATAAGTATCTATAAATGTATGTGTGTGTGAATTTATATATATTTATATGTGCACGTATATGTAAACTGTGTACAAAAATAAATATATGAAAAACAAGATAAATTTTTGGTTTTGGTGGGAGGAAGACACTAATACCTGGGCAATCAGAAAAGGCTTCATGTACAAAACATAAAATTATTTTAATAGTGGGTGTGTTGATTTCTTGCTGTGGTATCACAATGATTATATTTCAAATATGTAGTTGACCAGACCTTTCAGGTTTGTATCCTGGTATTTTCTAAGACTTTTGTATGATGCATACCAAAAGTGCCTCATTTTGTAATTTTTAGAAGACCATTATAGCAATTCATAGTTTATATTTTGATGGAATTAAAAAAAAAGATGGTATATGTATGAAGATTAAGGAAAGTATATGTAGATCACAGTTTAAAACCTGTAGATACCTCAGAGATCATCTAATCCAACCCTCTCATTTTACAAATAAAGAAAATATGTGTCTGAGAGACTATTTGCCCCAAGTTAGAGTCAGAATTTAAATTTAGGTCCCCTGATTTCAAATCCCATACTGTTTTTTTTCTATCATACTATATTATCTCACAAGAAAAATAAGACTTGTTAGATTGTTTTAATTACAGAAATCTAAGTCTGCTCTGACTTGGTGCCTCTTAAATGGTGTGAAATTTGGTATCAAAACCTTAGTTAGGAATTTTAGTGCCTGTGTATTTGCCTAAGTTAATTTGATCACTGTAGCATACACCAAAGGGTAGAAGGAACTTTAAAGGAGACTGCTCTAGTCTTCTCATTTTATAAATGAGGAAACTAAGGGGTAGGAGATCAGGTATCTTTAGACAGGCATTAGAGCTAGGATTTGAACCCAGGTCTTCTCACTCCAAAGTGAGACCTATAACAAAAAAACTCAAAACTTTTTGTAAGATTTCCCTTTAGGGGTTGTAGGTAGTTTAGATATTTAGTTAGAAAGAAGTAGAAAGTTGATTCCTTTGGTGAGTGATAACTTGGAATGTTGTATTACTTGACAGGTTTATTACACGTCCTGATGTCAAACAGAAGAAGATGGCAGACTTCTTGGATTGGACCCTTTCCACATTGTCAAAGTCTTCCTTCCAGACTATGGAGGGGACTGTTATAATGGATGGCATGTTACAAGCCCTGGTAATTATCTTTTTCATCTTGCAAAAATTTTACCAGTTGTCTTTAATTATAAAACTATAGGGTTCTGTATAACAAAGTTTAAAAGTCTATCAGTTGTGACTTAAGTCTGTCTTTGATTCAGGTTATATTTCAGGTACTTACAATGCTAAGTTATTATTCTGGTTAATAGTTAGTAATGTCCAGCTGTAGAAAATATAGGAGATTGAGAGTATACTGAATCTGAACTGACCCTATTGTATAACCCAGATGTCAGCTTCTTGCCAGATGTCAGCTTCTTGTTTTGCTTTAAATTTTAATTATTTCAGTTTTTAGATTGTTTTTGATTCTAGATTAACAGGAATTAGCTATATTTCCAAGTTCTAGTGCATGCCTCATATAAAAATGCTTTGTTAATTTAAAGGAATTCCTTACAATTCTATGAATGCTTTGTTAATTTAATCAATACAAATTCTTTACAATTCTATGAGGTGATTGTATTAGTCACTCTACATTGGAAGAGTGGAAGAGAAGAGCCCTATTGAAGCTTGCTTTTTTCAGTTCTTTGGCTTATCATCACTGATAGTCAATCTTCAGTTCATGGGATCATTCATTTCAAAAGCATTTATTAAGCATCCATTGTGTATCACCTACTGTGCTAAGTAATGGAGCTTTAAAGAAAAAAAAGCAATCACTGCTCTCAAGGAGCTTATGCTTTTCTAGGGTAAAACCACATATACACAGATGAGTAAATGCAAAAGATAAAGTAACTATAATATAATATGTGGAGGGGAGAATGGTCACAACTAAGAGTATGAGGAAGATGAACATATTGTAGGAGTTGTTACTAGAGCTATGTGAAAGGAGTCAAGGAGTATAGCAGGAGGTGGGGGAGAATAGTCTAGGCATGAGAGACAGTATATTCAAAGGTGTAGGGTTGGGAGATTGAATAGAGAGATAGAAGGTTCCTTAGCAGTAATTTAGCTCAATCCTCTCATTTGATTGAGATTCATTGAGGTTCAGAGAGGCTAAATAACGAAATCAAGACCACATAGGAAATAAATAGCAAAACTGGCATTTCAATCCAGGTTCTCTGATTCCAAATCTAGTACCCTTTTCAGTCTGCCAAATGTCTCCTCAAATTGTAGATAAAATTAGTGTGTTAAAAGGATAAGAGGCTGTCTAGAAAATGAGATTAGATACCATGCTGTACATTACATTTACATTTTTAAATTAGGAATTACAGGAAATAATGGTTAGGGTGCTATTTCTCTGTTGTAGCACCTTGGCAAGCAAGAGGACAAGATAATTTAATATGTTTCATCTTGATAGTTATTTTGTTTGTATTGCATTTTGCTTAATTTTCATATTAATTTGGCTTTAAAACTACCAATTCTGCCCTATCTGCACGATA
Source organism: Petaurus breviceps papuanus (assembly GCF_028583685.1). Taxonomy (NCBI): domain Eukaryota; kingdom Metazoa; phylum Chordata; class Mammalia; order Diprotodontia; family Petauridae; genus Petaurus; species Petaurus breviceps. Next base: position 28,031,319 of record NW_027187380.1, on the reverse strand, counting down.
GAAATTGCCCTTAGTAGTGAAGCAGAGTTAATGAATAATCAAACCTAATAACTAAACTTAATTTTTTTTTTCCAATTTTCAAATGTTTTATTAACTTCTCATTTACATCATTCATTTCCTCCAGATTTTGAGTTACAAATTTTCTCCCCTTTTTTACCCTACCACCTCCCCAAAATAGCAGTCTCACAGGATATCCCCTCTTTCAATCTGCTCTCTCCCATATCTTCTCCCATACCCCCTTCTACTTTTCCAGTAGGGCATGGTGGATCTCTATGCCCCAGTGCCTGTATATTTTATTTCCCAATGACATGTAAAATAGTATTAATAATAGTGTGTATATATGTGTATATATATATATATATATGTTTTTTAAAAATTTGATTTTAAAACTTTGAATTCCAGATTCATTCCCTTCCTCCTTTGTCACCCACCATTACTGGGAAGATAAGCAGTTCAATATAGGTTGTACATGTGTAGCTAATGCAAAACATTAACAGAGTAGATATATTGTAAAAGACTGAATATATTTCCCTCCCTCCTATCCCACCTCCCACTTGTTCTATTCTCTACTTTGATCCCATCCCTCTTCAAAAGTGGGTGCTTCCAACTTCCCTCCCCTCAGCCTGCCCTCCCTTCCATCATCCCTCCTCTCATCCCCTTCCCCCCTACTCTCCTGTAGGGTGAGATACCCTATTTAGTGTGTATTTCATTCCCTCCCCGAGCCAAATTCAATGGGAATAAGTTTGACCCATTCCCTTTTGCCTTCCTATTCTTCCCCTCCATTGTAACCATTTTCCCTTGCCTCTTCTATATGAGATAGTTTACCCCATTCTGTCTTTCCCCATCTCCTCTCATTATATTCCTCTCTCACCTCTTGATTTCACCTTTTAAGTATCATCTCTTCCTATTAAATTGGTCCTGTGCCCTCTATCAATGTGTACCTGTAAACATATATACACACATTCACATATGTATTCATATGCCCGTATACCCTCCGATATAGACATATATATATATTTCTATTCCCTTCAACTATTTTCGTACTGAGAAAAGTTTCATCAGTTACAATTATCCTTTTTCCATGTAGGAATGTTAATAGTTCAACTTTGATAAGTTCCTTAGGATTTCTTTTCCCTGTTTACCTTCTCATGCTTCTCTTGCCTCTTGTATCTGAATGACAAATTTTCTATTCAACTCTGGTTTTTTCATCAAGAATGCTTGATCCACTGAATGGCCATATTTTCCCCTGTAACATGACACTTAGTTTTGCTGGGTAGGTGATTCTTGGTTTTAATCCCAGCTTCTTTGCCCTCCAGAATATCATATTCCAAGCCCTTTGATCCCTCAGTGTAGAAGCTGCCAGATCCTGGGTTATCCTGATTGTGTTTCCACAATATTCAAATTGTTTCTTCCTGGATGCTTGTAATATTCTCTCCTTGATCTGGGAATTTTGGAACCTGGCTATAACATTCCTAAGAGTTTTCTTTTTGGGATCTTTTTCAGGAGGTGATTGGTGGATTCTTTCAACCTCTATTTTGCCTAGTTCTAAAACATCAGGGCAGTTTTTTTTTTTTTTGAGAACTTACTGCAGTATGACTTCTAGGTTCTTACTTTGATCATGGCTTTCAGGTAGTCCAATAGTTTTTAAATTATCTCTCCTGGATCTATTTTCCAGGTCAGTGGTTTTTCCCATGAGATATTTCGCATTGCCTTCTATTCTTTCATTTGTTTGGATCTGTTTAACAGCTTCTTGACTTTTCATAAAGTCATTGGCTTCTATTTGTTCCACTCTAATTTTTAACGAATTAATTTCTTCAGTGAGATTTTGGACCTCCTTTTCCATTTAGCCAATTCTGCTTTTTAAGGCATTCATTGGCTTTTTGCCATTGGGTCTATTCTGTTTTTTAAGGTGTTATTTTGTTCAGTATTTTTGAGGGTCTCGTTTACCAAGCTGTTGATTCATTTTTCATGATTTTCTTGCCTCACTCTCATTTCTCTTCCCAGTTTTTCCTCTGCTTCTCTTATTTGATTTGCAAAATCCTTTTTGAGCTCTTCCATGGCCTGACACCAATGCATATTTTTCTTGGGGGCTTTGTATGTAGGAGTTTAAACTTTGTTGTCTTCTTCTGAGTGTGTGTTTTGATCTTCCTTGTCACTGAAGTAAATTTCTATAGTCAGAGTTTTTTTCCATTGTTAGCTCATTTTCCCAGCCTATGACTGCTTTTTAAACTCTTTGTTAAGGTAGAACTTTGCTTCCAGTGTGGAGAGCAAACTGTCCCAAGCTTTAAGAGTTTTGTGCAGCTGTTTTCAGAGATATTTCTAGAGACCTGTAAGTCTTCAGTACTTCCAACATGGTATGATCTAAGGAGAGGTCTTTACTCCTCTCCCAGCCTGTGCTCTGCTCTGTGAGCAACCACAATCACTCTTTTCTGTCCTGGGACAGTGAAGAGGGTTCCCTCTTGACTGTTGCTTCAGGCTCTGCTATGCTAGTGCTCTTCCTCACCCCAAGACTGCCACCCAGAACTGTGACCCATATTCAGTATGGACAAAACAACACAGTATTGCCTCAGTGCTAGCAAAGAGGCTGGTGTAATCTTCTTCTGACCAGTTATTTATTTATTTATTTTCTTTGAATTTATTTATTTATTTATTTTTAGTTTGTAACATTCAGTTCCACAATCCCTTAAGTTCCAAATTTTCTCCCGCTATCTCTCTTCCTCTCTACCCTCCCTCTACTCCATGGCATGCAATCAGATATAGGTTCTACAAATACCTTCCCATTAGACATTAGTCAAGTTGTAAAGAATTATAACCAATAGAGTGAACAATGAGAAAGAAGGAACCAAGCAGAACGAAAAAGAGAGAGCAAGTCATTTGCTTCACTCTGCATTCAGACTCTGTAATTTTTTCTTTGGATGTGGATAGCCCTTTCCATCATGAGTCTTTTGGAGTTGTCTTGTAGTGTTGCATTGCCGAGAGGAACCCCATTTATCAGAGTTCGTCATCACAGATACAATGTGTCTATAATTGTGTACAGTGTTCTCCTGGTTCTGCTTTCCTCATGCATCTTCAGTTTATCTCTCCAGGTTATTATGAAGTCTGTCTCCTCCTCATTTCTTATAGCACTATAGTATTCCGTTACATTCATATACCACAACTTGTTTAGCCATTCCCCAACTGATGGTCAGTCCCTTGATTTCCAGTTCTTTGCCACCACAAAAAGAGCTGCTATGAGTATTTTTGTACATATGTATCCTCTTCTCACTTGTATGATCTGTTTGAGATACAGCCCTATAAGGGTATGCACATTTTTAGCCCTTTGGACATAGTTCCAAATTGCTTTCCAGAATGATGGTTGGATCAGTTCACAACTCCACCAACAATACATTAGTGTTCCAATTTTTCCACATCCTCTCCAGTATTTCTCATTTTCCTGTTTTGTCATGTTAGCCAATCTGACCAGTGAGATGTAGTTCCTTAGAGTTGTTTTGATTTGCATTTCTCTAATCAGTAGTGATTCAGAACATTTTTTCATATGCTTATAGATATCTTGAATTTCTTCTCCTGACTACTGCCTGTTTATATCCTTTGACCATTTATCAACTGGGGAATGACTTGTATTCTTATAAATTTGGCTCTGTTCTCCATATATTTTAGAAATGAGGCCTTTATCAGAGACACTGATTGTAAAAGTTATTTCTCAATTTTCCACTTTCTTCCTAATCTTGGTTACATTGGCTTTGTTTATACAAAAACTTTTCTGTATTTTATTTTTTTATTTTTGGGTTCCTCAGTCCTTCCTTCTTTTCTTTAAAAACAAAAATTATTTATTTATTTTTAGTTTTCAGCATTCATTTCCACAAGATTTTGAGTTACAAATTTTTCTCCCCGTCTTTCCCCTGCCCCCACCCCAAAATAGCTAGCCTACTGAAAACCCCTTTCCCCAATCTGTTCTCTCTTATATCCTCCTCAATATGTACAAAAACTTTTCAGTTTAATGTAATCAAAATTATCCATTTTACATTTTGTAATGCTCTCTATCTTATTTGGTCAAAAACTCTTAACTTTTCCATAAATCAGGTAAACCATTCCTTGCTCTCCCATGTTGCTTATGGTTATCAGCCTTTCTATCTAGATCATGAACCCATTTAGACTTTATTTTGGTAAACGGTATAAAATATTGGTCGATGTCCAGTTTCTGCCATACTATTTTCCAGTAATTTTTTTTCTGATCAGTTATTTGACCCCCTTACTGTCTCCAGAAGTAGCCATTGCTACTGCTGTTGCTGATTCAGTCACTCCCAAGGCCTACACTTGGTATGCTGGGACCAGGGCTTTGTTGGTGTGGCCTGTACTGGACTGTACTTCCCTGTCACCTAGGTCTGATAAACCTTTCCTGCTGACCTTCTAATTTGTCTTTGGCATCTTTGGGCTGAGAAGCCTGGAAACTGCCACTGCTGACCCTGGTTCAGTTGCCTTGAGGCCTGTACTCCTTTCTCAGCCTGGTGCAACAGACCTTTCCTGCTGACCTGCCAAGTTGTCTTGGGCTGGAAATTTGCTTCACTTTGTATTTTTTGTGGGTGCTGCTGCTCCAGAATATGTTTAGAGTCTTTTTTTTTTAAAGGTATTTGGAGGGTTTTGTGGGAGAGCTCAGGTGAGTCGCTGCCTTTACTCTATCATCTTGGTTTTGCCTCCAATTTTTAATATTTAAAAAAATGTTTTTGACTTCTAAATTCTGTCCATTTGTCTCTCCTTCCCTTTCCCCCACTTTGAGATGGCAAACAATCCAGTATAGGTTGTACATGTAGTCATGTGAAACCTTTCTGTATTAGTCATTTTGGACAAGAAGATTCCAACAAAAAAGAAAGAGAGGGAAAAAATAGTATGTTTCAGTCTGTATTCAGACAGTATCAGTTCTTTGGAGGTGGATAGCATGCTTCATCATGAGTCCTTTGGTATTTTCAGCATTAATGAGAATAACGAAGTCATTCACAATTCTTCATTGTAAAGTATTGCTCTTACTCCATACAATGTTCTCCTGGTTCTGCTCACTTCACTTTGCATGTAAGTCTTTCCAGGTTTTTCCGAAATCATCCTGATTGTCATTTCTTATAGCACAGTAATATTCCATCACAATCCGCATACATTTCTTCCTTTTTTCTTTTTTTTGGAAGATTACTCTCAGTTTCGGGGGATAGCTGATCCTTAGTTGTAACCCGAGCTCTTTTGCCTTGTGAAATATCATATTCCAGTCCCTCCTATCTTTCATTGTAGAAGCTTCCAGATTCTGTGCGATCCTCACTGTAGTTCTGCTATATTTGAATTGTTTCTTCTTTACCTGATAGTTCTGTAATTTGGCTACAACATTTCGTGTATTTTTCAATTTGGAATCTCTTTAAGGAAGTGTCTGGTGGATTCTTTCAATATCTATTTTACCCTCTGGTTCTGGGATCTCAGGTCAGTTTTCCTTAATAGTTCTTGGAAGATGTTGTCCAGGCTTTTTTTTTCTTTTTTTTTTTTTTTACAAGGACTTAAATTTTAATTTAAAATTACATTACAGTTCAGACAAAGACCAGGGTGAAATTAGTGTTTAACAGTAATTCTAAAGCATCACAGTTATACAAAAGAAATAAATGGGCCTGCAGGGGTCCAAAAAAAGCAGCTTGTTTTATTTGCACCTGGGAGAAATATCAGGCTCTTTTTTTATCATGATTTTCTGGTAGACCAGTAATTCTTAGATTATCTCTCCTGGATCGGTTCTCCAGGTCAGTTATTTTTCCATTGAGATATTTTACCTCTTTTTCTAATTTTTTATTCTTGAGGTTTTATTTGACTGATTCTTGGTGCCTCATAGAGTCATTAGGTTCAATTTGGTTGATTCTAATTTTTAAAAAATTATTTCCCTCAGTTGGTTTTTGAGGCTCCTTTTCCATATGTTCAGATTTCATTTTTAGGGATTTATCTTATATTCTCTAGATTTTGAGTATCTTTTTCCATTTCACACATTTTTATTTTTAAGGAGCTGCTTTTTTCATTGAAATGTTTTTCTATTTTTGCAATTTTGACTTTAAAAGAATTGGTCAGTTTATCTTCTACCTCTCTAATTTGGTTTTTAAAGTCCTTCTTGAGCTCTTCCAAGAATGCTTTCTGGGCTTGAGACCAGTTCATATTCCCTGTTGAGGCTTCAGCTGTGTGTGTAGAATCAATGCTGTCTCCTTCTGAATTTGGTTCTTCAAGCTCACAATAATAGAATTCTAGAGTCCTTATCTTTGCAATCTGTCTTTCACCCATTTTGAGGCAGGGCCTTAGCCACATCCTTCCTCCCTTCACTCTTTTAGAATTTTGCTCTGGGGCAAAAATCTCTGCATTTTTAGGGTCAGGGGTGGCAGGAGATTGGATCAGCTGAGGTTCACTCTGCCATCCTTGTCCCTGAAAGTTCAGGTAGGTGCTTCACATACATTTCTTAATTTGTGAACCATCCATATCCTTTGTCCATGTATGAACTGGGGAATGACTTTTATTCCTGTATGTTATCAATTTTCCTATCTTTATGGGATATCATACTTAAATCAGAGAATTTTACTGAAAATATTCCTCCCCCCCACCCCATTAGCCATTTAGGTTCTGATTTTAGCTTCATTGGTTTTGTTTATGCAAAAACTTTTTAATTTTATGTCTTTTAAATTGTCTATTTTTTCTCATTTCTTTCATTTGTTTAGGTATAAATTCTTCCTCAATCTCCTTCCTTCCTCTAATTTCTTTTTTTATGCTAGGACTTTTTGCATTTAGATCATATATTTGTTGGGATTTATTGTGATACACACACACACATATAGTGTATGATGTTGGTCAAAACCTGATTTCTGCCATATGCTTTCTAGTTTTGCCAATAATTTTTTTGTCTAAAATGGAGTTCTTACCTTTTATATATTTTTTTAACTAATACCAAATAGTTTTGATGATTATTGCTTGATAATATTTGAGATCTGGGTCAATTTTTATTTTTTTCATTATATAATCACCCCTTAGGACAGTACCTGGCATATTGTCAGTAATTAGCAAATGATTATTGATTAATTGGTTGATGCTAGCATATGTTCTTTATTCCTACTTTTGTTTTCATTCATCATTGAACTTACAGCACAAACTGCAATGAAGTTTTTTTGTGCAAAACCTTCTGGAGTTTTAGAGATGTGTATATTGATGGACAGGAAAGCAGTTTTAAAAAGTAGTTTATGGGAGAGTATTCAGATTAATTCTCTGATTTAGTTCCTAAAAGTTATTGTAGGCATTAGCTTGAGAAGTTTTCTTGTCTTTTGTAGTCTGCCACTCTTTTTCATTTTATTGGTTATTTCATTCACATTTACAGTTATGAAAATTAGGTTTGTATTTTCCTCCATTTGTGTGTAATGTTTTTTTCCCTAGTTATGATTTTTTTCCCTGTCTTCCACAGTGAACAGAAAACTCGTTGGTTATTTTAACTTAATTTTTTTCTTGCAGTGACACTTCTCAGCTTCTTCTTCCTGTTTGCTATCCTTTTCCCTTTAGAATTTTGATGATTAATTCCTTTTTCTTTCCTGTTCTTATCTGATTATTTAATTCTTCTCTTCTTTTTTCTTCTCAGTTAAGTAGAATCCTATTCCTTTTTTCACCTTCCAGTTGTACTTGTACTGTTCATTAGTTTTTAAAATTTCATTTTCTATGCCCCTTTCTAGAGAGGATTTCTTTCCCTCAATCTCTTTGCTATCCATTTTCTCTGTCTGCTCTAGACCCTCATTCTCTGATTCATGGCCCCTTTACTTATCTGGTCCCTCTATATTCTCTGCATTTCTTACGGAGTCTAAACTTCTAATTTACCCATTCTGTATTCTCACTAAGTAGTTTCTGTCACTGCTTTTTAGAGTTTGCTTTCCTGACCCCACATTGTACCCCCTCCCCCATCCCCCTTCCGCCATTTCCACTGTGCCTCACTCCTAGAAAAATATCAGTTCAAATTGATAGAGAAGACACTTCCCCATGGCAGGATTACCCCACTCTATATCCCAGATTATACAGCCAGCCACTAAACTCTTCTTTTCACTTTGGTCACTTGTCCTTCCTCATTTGCCTCAAAACCCACTCCCTGGGTCCATGCTCTCCTGTTCCCCAAGGCTCAAGTTGCCCCCACAATCTCTAGCTCTATTCTTTTCAAGGGAAGACAAATAGTTTATCCAAGCACCATAATAGCAATAATAATGATGATGATAATAATAATGGAAATTATAATGATTAACTGCCAGCATTTAAATTGTACCTACTATGTGCTAGAGGCTGTGCTAAGCACTTTGCAAATACTATTTTATTTGTTCTATACAACAACCCTGGAAGGTAAGTACTATTATTAACTTTCTTTTACAGTTGAGGAAAATGTAGCAGACAGAAGTTAAGTGACATGTTCAGTGTCAGATAGCTATTAAGTGTGAGGCTAGATTTGAACTCAGGTTTTTCCTTTTTCCAGGCCCAGCACTCTTTTCATTGTACTACCTAGCTTGCCAAGTTGCTTGCAGACAATACCCAGTACAAAGTCCCCATTTCCTTTCACAGAGTATTTCCCTTCACCCATAAGATCATTTGTCAGGGGCATTCCCTCCCACTACCAAAACAAAGCATTGCCTTTTACCTTTCTCATCCTTTCCTCTGCTTCCCATCTATTTCCTTCAGGCTCTTCTCTTCCTAGGAAACCACAAGAGTCTTCCCCTGATGGCTAATCCTCAACTTGACCAGGGCATATCACTTACTCTCTTATATACTCTTTCTTTCCTCCTCTTTCATTGCACCCTTTGATTTTGTAATTTTGTCCCACAAAAACAGTGATTAATCTGTAGGTGGAGTGTTGTAAGGTTCAGTCCATAATGCCTGTAATGCCAAGCAAAGGCAACTTCCAAGGTTCAGAATACCAACATAGCAGCTCTCCATTTTATTCAGTGAAAAATTAAGAACAGAAAAAATCAAAATACAGCATTCATCAAGTGTAATTTGACTACTCCACCCCTGTGCAGTACATTCATTTAGTCAATCACAAAGTCCCTCTTCTCAAATGGAGATTAGTTTCCAGTCATAAACAAAGTACATTCATTTGGTCAGTCCCAGAGCACAAAAAAGTCAAAAGTTTCCCACCCCTGGATCACAACTGAATTACAATTATCACCTTCTCAAAAGGGGCAGTGGAGAGCACAAAGGCCATCTACCCCTGAGCTACAACAAGGTTAAGATATCATCACAGCATTTAATACCCAAAGAGAGGTCTTTTCTTCATCTTGACCCCAGGCAAGTTCTCAGCAATCTTTGTTCCTGGGGAGACAAGGCTTAACAAAGCCACAAGGTGCCCTCATTAATTCATTCTCTGCCTGCAGAACAGTCTTAACATCAGAAAGACTGTCTTCCAGGATTTCTATAAACATACAGTAAGAAAATCTTTCTTCAGGGCTTCTGAACCAACAGCAAGGTTCCAGGACCTCTGCAACTACAGCACTGTCCTTCACCAGCGGACATCTGGCAAAACAGCATCAAAACAGACAGACAAAATACCAGCATCACAGGCCTTTGCAGCTCAGTGTGGCAGCTCTCAAAAGTCCTGGGCAGCTTAAACTGGCCCTCAGCAATCCTCTCTCTCTCTGCCTCCACGATGCTGCTTCCAAAATTCTTCTGCCTCTCTCTCTCTGCTTGTGCCTCTCTAAATCCAGGGCACCAGCTCCTCCCAGTTCATCCCTCTCTTTTCATGTCAACAAGTCCATCCCACAAGTGGGATTCACAAGCTCTGGGTTTTAACACTCAACCCGAAAACCAAGCCAATACAGGGGGATCTTTAAATTTCATTACTATTACAATACCTCAGGCTTTTCACCTATGATTACCTCTGCTTGACTTCCACCTTGATCTCTATGTCCTTATGTATATTTAGAAAGAAGTCTTTTTTTTTTTTTTTTTCTGGTGTCTCCTTTCAGTTTCTGTTGCTTTCCTTGGCTGCTACATTTGTTCACCCCTCCTGTATTTCTGTTGTTTGGGGTGTGTTAGGAGTAAATAATCTCTTCAGGTTTGGTTTTCTTTCTAAGAATATTTGGAATGCCTCATTATTATTGAATGTCCATCTTTTTTTTTTTATAGTAAAGCTCAGATTTGTCTTAGATTTGTAGAGTAGTTAACCTCAGATTGCATTTGGAGGTCCATTCCTCTTCAGAACACATTCCATACCTTCCTTTGTTTTCTGGTGGTGTAATAGTAATGGAATTTAAAGATGCCCCTGTATTGGCTTGGTTTTCGGATTGATTGTGTTAAAACCCAGAACTTGTGAATCCCACTTGTGGGATGGACTTGTTGACATGAAAAGAGAGGGCTGAACTGGGAGGAGCTGGTGACATGAATTTAGAGAGACACAAGCAGAGAGAGAGGCAGAAGAATTTTTTGGAAGCAACATCGTGGAGGCAGAGATGGAGAGGATTGCTGAGGGCTAGTTCGAACTGCCCAGGACTTTTGAGAGCTGCCACCCAGAGCTGCCAAGGACTGAGGAGACATGGCTGTTATGCTGGTACTCTGTTTTGTTGTTGTTTTGCCAGATTTGTCCACTGGTGAAGGACAGTGCTGTTGTTGCAGAGGTCCTGGAACCTTACTGTTGGTTCAGAGCTCTTGATATACTGTTCTGCAGACAGAGAGTGAATTCTGTCCACTGGTGAAGGCCAGTCCTGTTGTTGCAGAGGTTCTGGAACCTTGCTATTGGTTCAGAAGTCCTGAAGAAGGATTTTCTTGTTGTATGTTTACAGAAATCCTGGAAGAGGGTTTTGCTGATGTTTTCAGGGGTCCTAGGACTGTTCTGCAGACAGAGAATGAATTAATGAGGACACTGACAATGTATCTTGTGGCCTTGCTAAGCTTTGTCTCCCCAGGAACAAAGATTGCTGAGAACTTGCCTCTGGTCAAGATGAAGAAAAGCCCTCTCTTTGGGTATTAAATGCTGTGCTTAAGCTTGTTGTAGCTCTGGGGTAGATGGCCTATTCAGTTGTGATCCAAGGGTGGGAAACTTTTGACTTCTTTGTGCTCTGGGACTGACCAAATGAATGTACTTTGCTTATGATTGGAAACTAATCTCCATTTGACAAGAGGGGCTTTGTGATTGACTAAATGAATGTACTGCCTAGGGGTGGAGTAGTACTTGGAAATTATTGTTGAATGCTGTATTTTGAATTATGCTATATTTTTATTTTCTCTGTTCTTAATTTGTCACTGAATAAAATGGAGAGCAGCTATGCTGGTATTTTGCACCTTGGGAAGTTGCCTTTGCTTGGGTGCAGAATAGTATATTGTGTTATTTGAATTTCCTTACTTTATTTGTTTTTTTATTTATTTGTTTTTAGTTTTCAACATTCATTTCCACAAGATTTTGAGTTACAATTTTTTCCCTGTCTTTTCTCTATCCCCCACCCCAAAATAGTGAGCCTACTGAATATCCCTTCCCCCAGTCTGTTCTCTCTTATATCCTCCCTCATTCCTCCCCTAACTTTCTAGTAGGGTAAGATGGAATTTTATACCCCAGTGCCGTACATCTTATTTCCCAGGTACATATAAAAAAATTTTTTTTTTGAAACTTTGAGTTCCAGAGTCTCTCCTCTCTTCCCTCTTCACCCATCCCCACTGGGAAGACAAGTAATTCAACATAGGTTATACATGTGTAGTTATGCAGAACATTTCCCTCACCCTCTGATTATGGTTTCCCTTGGACGTGACTCTCAAAGTATACTACCTTCCTGGCCACTTCATAATTCACTACCATAAGTATCTGTTCCAAGTAATTTAAGAGGAAAAGAACTGAATATGGTAGATGCTGGACTCTTTCCTTCAGAGAAACTGTAAAGTTAAATAAATGCTAGCTATTTTTATTATTTTTACCCTGTCCATGCCCTGTGCTTTCCCACTTTTTTGCCTGTAAGCATGGATGTAAGCTTGAAATGATATCTTCTGACCCTTTCTCTGTTGAAATTATACCTATTGTATAATGCTCAGCTCAAATGCTACTTATTGTTATTTATACAGTTTTCTGTTTTATCTTTTTGTTCTTTTCCATTCATATTTTTGTCACTGTCCAAATTGTTCTATTTGTTTCACTCTGAATAGTTCACATAAATTTTCCCATGCTTCTCAGAATTCTTCAGAGAAGAAGTAGGAAATGGATATACTTTCTTGTTGGAATTGATTATAAGTTAACTTTTATATGACTTTTCAAGGTTTTTAAAGTTCTTTATACATATTATCTCATTTAATCTTTATAGTAACTATGATATTGTTATTGTCTTCATTTTGCAAATAACAAAATTGAGGCTGAGAGAATTCAAATGACTTATTCTAGGCAATGTCTGAGGTAGGACAGTTAGGTGGTAAAGTAGAACACTGGACTTGGAATCAGGAAGTCTCAAATTCCTGAGTCCAAATCTGGCCTCAATCAATTAGCTGTTTGACCTGGATAAGTCATTTAACCCTGTTTGCCTCAGTGCCTCATCTGTAAAATAATCTGGAGAAGAAAACCGCAAAGCACTCCAGTATCTTTGCCAAGAAAATCCCAAATGGGGTCATGAAGAGTCAGACATGACTGAAAAGGACTAAACAGCAAAATGTCTGAGGTAGTATCTGAACTTTAGTGTACCTGACTTCCAAGTATAGGCCTCCATCTGCTATGTCATCTGATAAACAAGGAAACTGCCTTTTTCATGAAATAATGTAATTCTGGAATAAGACAGTGACAATAATGGACTGTGACTCTATAAACTTCTACAGTGAAAAGAAGGGTTTGTGGATAATTTCTGCTTGAAAGCAAAGTTGTTTTTTGAACCTTGCCCTAAAGGAGGGCAACAACCAATGCTGAATATATTCTAATGGCTCCTAAAATGACTTGAAGACAATGTGAAAAGGAAGTATTTTTATGTCTAATAGAAATTAGCCAAGAATTTTTATAGAAAAGTATCTAGATTTGATAAGTAAGTCTGAGTGATAGTTGAGTGTCAATGACTAAGGAATTTTGGAGGCAAAGACTCAATAAAAATTCTTCAGTATGTAGCCTTTTAGCAGTTATTTAAAAATGGCAAGGAATGCAACATCTTTAGGATGTTAACAGAGTAAATCTCTGGTGGCCATCTGAAACCCAAGTGGTTGTCATGTGATGATTCTGATGAATCATAGATTTTTTTTTTAAAGCAATTGGGGATAAAAGCAATTGCTCAAGGTTACATGGCCAGTTATTTTTTGTGTGGGTGCCAAGTATCTGAGGCCGGAACCGATCCTGGGTCTCCTGACGCTGGGGCCGGTGCTCTTACTCACTGCTCCACCTGGCTGCCCCGAATCATAGATTTATTAAACCTATAATATATTGTAGGCACTTCACTAGGCACTGTAGTTATAAATAGTAAATGTCTAGAATGATCTTGGAATGCTTGAGTGATTCCTTGATCTTTTCCCTTTTCCTGGTACCTTCCCAGCTTGGAATGCTGAGGGGGTCTAATTGAAAGGTTAGAGGGAACTTTGTTTGAATCATCTCTGCAGGATTTAAGTTTTTTTTCTTTTTTTCTTTTTGGAAGGCAATTGGGGTTAAGTGACTTGCCCAAGGTCACAGGATAGTTTTTGTGTTTGAGGCTGGATTTAAACTCAGGTCCTCCTGAATAGAGCTGGTGCTCTATTCATTGTGCCACCTAGCTGCCCCTATTAAGTTTTTTAATTAATTTTTTTCATTTATCAAGCATTGATTTTTTTTCTGCCTTTCAATTTCCTTTCCCCTTGCTGAAAGGAAAAAAAAAAACAACACAAGAAAAAAAGACCTTTATAATAAATATGCATAGTCAAGGAAAACAAATTTCCATATTGAACATGTCCAAAAAGAAGTGTCTCATTATGCATATTTAGTCCATTACTTCTGTCAGTTGATGGGTAGCATTCTTCTTTATTGATATTCTGGTTGATTATTTTATTGTTTAGAGTTGTCTTTGAAAATTGATTATTTAAAAACTATTGTAGAGAGTGGGGAGGGGTCAGAACTCCAAAAGCTTCCAAGAAAAATACTAGCTGATTACAGGCCATAGAGGACCTTAAGAAGCAAATAAGAGAAGTGGAGGAAAAATTGGGAAGAGAAATGAGAACTATGCAAGAAAATTATGAAATGAGAGTCAACAGCCTAACTGAGGAAAATCACACCTTAAAAAAGAGACTAACTCAAATGGCAAAAGAGGCTCAAAAATGCAATGAGGAGAATGCCTTAAAAAGTCGAATTTGCCAGATGGAAAAAGAATCTCAAAAGCTCACTGAGGAGAATCATTCCTTCAGAATTAGATTGGAACAAATGTAAGCTAGTGACTTTATGAGAAATCAAGATACTATTAAACAGATGAAAAAATAGAAGGCAATGTGAAATATCTCACTGGAAAAACCACTGACCTGGAAAATAGATCCAGGAGAGATAATTTAAAAATTATTGGACTACCTGAAAGCCATGATCAGGGAAAAACCTAGAAATCATCCTCCAAGAAATTCTCAAGGAAAACTGCCCTGATATTTTAGAACCAGAGGGCAAAATAAAGGTTGAAAGAATCCACCGATCACCTTCTGAAAAAGATCCCAAAAAGAAAACTCTTAGGAATATTATAGCCAGGTTCCTAAATTCCCAGATCAAGGAGAGAATATTGCAAGCAGCCAGGAAGAAACAATTTGAATATTGTGGAAACACAATCACGATAACCCAGGATCTGGCAGCTTCTACAATGAGGGATCGAAGGGCTTGGAATATGATATTCTGTAGGTCAAAGGAGCTGGGATTAAAACCAAGAATCACCAGCGCAAGGATGACATGCAAATTTTTGAAGCGTTCCATATTTTTTAGACAGCATGGAACAAATACCTGATATCTTTTACATGTGAGAAGAGATCTTGGAAGATAAAGTCTTACCATGAAAAATAACTTATTCTCCAAAGCCACAGGGGAAAAGGAGTTCTTTAATGCAGTAGGGAACTTTCATGCATTTCTAATGAAAAAAAAAAAAAACTGTGAATGAGTAGGAACTCTGAAACAGACTCAAGACTGGAGAGAAATCTAAACCAATAAATATATTTGAGAAATTGGAAGGAGCTTTATGATTAGGTAGGACTGACATCCACACATCCACACACACACACACAGACACACAAACATAATCACAAATATCCCCTCAGAACCTTAATTTCTTTAACTTTTATTAAAGGAATTAAATGTGGGAGAAAAGGAGGAAAAAAAGAAAAGTCTTCTGGGATCCAAGAGTCTTGGGTCATTATACTGGTGAGAAGAATTAAGTCTATCATAGTCGATCATTCTACAATATCGCTGTTACTGTGTTCAGTGCTCTCCTGGATTTATTCACTTCACTTTGTATTAATTCATGTAAGTCTTCCCAGGTTTTTCCTAAAATCATCCTGCTTGTCAGTACTTAAAGCACAATAATATTCCATTGTATTCATATACCATAAATTGTTTGGCCATCCCCTAACTGATCTGTGTTTCATCAATGTCCAATTCTTTTTTTTTTCATTTTTCAAATGCTTTATTAACTAATGATTTACAGCATTCATTTCCAGCAGATTTTGAGTTACAAATTTTCTCCCCATTTTCCCCTACCTACTGCCCCAAAATATCAGTCCCACAGGATATCCCCTCCTCTAATCTGCTCTTTCCCATATGCCTTTTGACTTTTACAGTAGGGCATGGTGGATCTCTATGCCCCAGAGCCTGTATATCTTATTTCCCAATTATCTCTAAAATAGTATTAATAATAGTATATATATTTATATGTTTATATAATATATATTTAAAAGTTTATATATATATATGTATTTAAACATTTGATTTTAAAACTGTATTCCAGATTCATTCCATTCCCACCCTTACTGGGAAGATAAGTAGTTCAGTATAGGTTGTACATGTGTGGCTAATGCAAAACAATAACATAGTAGACATATTGTAAAAGACTGACTATATTTCCCTCCCTCCTATCCCACCTCCTACTTGTTCTATTCTCTACTTTGATCCCGTCCCTCTTCAAAAGTGGGTGCTTCCAACTTCCCTCCCCCCAGCCTGCCCTCCCATCATCCCCCCTCTCATCCCCTTTCCTCCTACTCTCCTGTAGGGTGAGATACCCTATTTAGTGTGTATTTCATTCCCTTCCCAAGCCAAATTCAATGGGAATAGGGTTTACCCATTCCCTTTTTGCCTTCCTATTCTTCCCCTCAATTGTAACCATTTTCCCTTACCTCTTCTATATGAGATAGTTTGCCCCATTCTGTCTCTCCCCATCTCCTCTCATTATATTCCTGTCTCACCTCTAAATTTCACTTTTTAAGTATCATCCCTCCCTGTTAAATTGGTCCTGTGCCCTCTCTCTTTGTATACCTGTAAACATATATACACACATTCACATATGTATTCATATGCCCATATACCCTCATATATAGACATATATATATTTCTGTTCCCTTCAATTATTTTCATACTGAGAAAAGTTTCATCAGTTACAGTTATTGTTTTTCCATGTAGGAATGTTAGTAGTTCAACTTTGATGAATTTCTTATGATTTCTTTTCCCTGTTTACCTTCTCATGCTTCTCTTGCTTCTTGTATCTGAATGTCAAATTTTCTATTCAACTCTGGTTTTTTCATCAAGAATGCTTGAAAGTCCTCTATTCCACTTAATGACCATATTTTCCCCTGAAAATAGGTGACTCTTGGTTTTAATCCCAGCTCCTTTGCCCTCCGGAATATCATATTCCAAGCCCTTCAAACCCTCAGTGTAGAAGCTGCCAGATCCTGTGTTATCCAGATTGTGTTTCCACAATATTCAAATTGTTTCTTCCTGGCTGCTTGCAATATTCTCTCCTTGATCTGGGAATTTAGGAACCTGGCTATAATATTCCTAAGAGTTTTCTTTTTGGGATCTTTTTCAGGAGGTGATCGGTGGATTCTTTCAACCTCTATTTTGCCCTCTGGTTCTAAAACATCAGGGCAGTTTTCTTTGAGAACTTCCTGGAGGATGATTTCTAGGTTCTTACTTTGATCATGGCTTTCAGGTAGTCCAATAATTTTTAAATTATCTCTCCTGGATCTATTTTCTAGGTCATTGGTTTTTCCCATTTCACATTACCTTCTATTCTTTCGTTTGGATCTGTTTAACAGCATCTTGATTTCTCATAAAGTTATTAGCTTCTGTTTGCACCAGTCTAATTCTGAAACAATGATTCTCCTCAATGAGCTTTTGAGATTCTTTTTTCATCTGGCAAATTCGTCTTTTTAAGGTATTCTTATCCTCATTGCCTTTTTGAGCCTCTTTTGCCATTTGAATTAGTCTGTTTTTTTCCCATAGGCAAGCATAATTGTTTTAACTTTTTTTTTATGATTTACATCATTCATTTCTGCTAGATTTTGTGTTACATATTTTCTCCCCGTTTTTCCCCTACCCACTGCCCCAAAATAGCAGTCCCACAGGATATCCCCTCCTCTAATCTGCTCTCCCATAATTTCTTCCATACCCCTTTCGACTTCCACTAGGGCATGGTGGATCTCTATGCCCCAGTGCCTGTATATCTTATTTCCCAATTACCTCTTAAATAGTATTAATAATAGTACATATATATGTATACATATATATGTATATAAACATTTGATTTTAAAACTGAATTCCTGATATATTCCCTTCCTCCCTTGTCACCCACCCTTAATGGGAAGATAAGCAATTCAGTATAGGTTGTACATGTGTGGCTAATGCAAAACAATAACATAGTAGATATATTGTAGAAGACTGACTATATTTCCCTCCCTCCTATCCCACCTTCCACTTGTTCTATTCTTTACTCTGATCCCATCCCTCTTCAAAAGTGGGTGCTTCCAACTTCCCTCCCCCCAGCCTGCCCTCCCTTCCATCATCCCCCTTCTGATCCCTTTTCCTCCTACTCTCCTGTAGGGTGAGATACCCTATTTAGTGTGTATTTCATTCCCTTCCCAAGCCAAATTAAATGGGAATAGGGTTTACCCATTCACTTTTTGCCTTCCTATTCTTCTCCTCCATTGTAACCATTTTTCCTTGCCTCTTCTATATGAGATAGTTTACCCCATTCTGTCTCTCCCCATCTCCTCTCATTATATTCCTCTCTCACCTCTTAATTTCACCTTTTAACTATCATCCCTCCCTGCTAAATTGGTCCTGTGACCTCTCTCTATGTATACCTGTAAACATACACACACATCCACATACATATTCATACACCCCTATCGCCTCTGATATAGGCATGTATATATTTCTATTCCCTTCAATTATTTTCATACTGAGAAAAGTTTAATCAGTTACAATTATTGTTTTTCCATGTAGGAATGTTAATAGTTCAACTTTGATAAGTTCCTTAGGATTTCTTTTCCCCATTTACCTTTTCCTGCTTCTCTTGCTTCTTGTATGTAAATGTCAGATTTTCTATTCAACTCTGGTTTTTTCATCAAGAATGCTTGTAAGTCCTCTATTCCACGGAATGACCATATTTTCCCCTGAAACATGATACTCAGTTTTGCTGGGTAGGTGATTCTTGGTTTTAATCCCAGCTCCTTTGCCCTTCAGAAAATCATATTCCAGGCCCTTTGACCCCTTAGTGTAGAAGCTGCCAGATGCTGCGTTATTCTGATTGTGTTTCCACAATATTCAAATTGTTTCTTCCTGGCTGCTTGTAATATTCTCTCCTTAATCTGGGAATTCTGGAACCTGGCTATAATATTCCTAGGAGTTTTCTTTTTGGGATCTTTTTCAGGAGGTGATCGGTGGATTCTTTCAACCTCTATTTTGCCCTCTGGTTCTAAAACATCAGGCCAGTTTTTTTTTTTTGAGAACTTACTGCAGGATGACTTCTAGGTTCTTACTTTGATCATGGCTTTCACATAGTCCAGTAATTTTTAAATTATCTCTCCTGGATCTATTTTCCAGGTCATTGGTTTTTCCCATGAGATATTTCACATTGCCTTCTATTCTTTCATTTGTTTGGATCTGTTTAACGGCATCTTGATTTTTCACAAAGTCATTGCCTTCCATTTGCACCAATCTTAATTCTGAAACAATGATTCTCCTCATTGAGCTTTTGAGATTCTTCTTCCATCTGGCAAATTCGGCTCTTTAAGGCATTGTTCTCCTAATTGACTTTTTGAGCCTCATTTACCAATTGTGTTAGTCTATTTTTTAAGATAGTATTTTCCTCATTCAGGCTGTTGACTCTCATTTCGTAATTTTCTTGCATCGTTCTCATTTCTCTTCTCAATTTTTCCTCCACTTCTTTTATCTGCTTCTTAAGGTCCTCTATGGCCTGTAACCAGCTTGTATTTTCCTTTGAAGCTTTTGGTGCAGGTGTTCTGACTTCACTGTCTTCCTCCTGTTCTGTGCTTTGCTCCTTTTTGTCCCCAAAGTAGTAGTCTAATGTTGGAATCTTCTGTTTGCTTTGTTTCCTTTGACTGGTCCTATCGCTCCTCAGTCACTTGACATCTGGGCTTATTGCCACAGCAGGACTCTGTCACCAGGCGGGTGTGCTTTCATCCCAAAAGCTGGAGTTTTCTCAGCTGACAGAGGTATTGCATGGGTGCCCTCTCTTAGGCCTCCACACGCTCTGGCAAGCTGGACATATACCCCAGGATCTCCACCCTAGACTGCAATCCAGATCCAAGAAGGTTAAAGCAAGAGCATTTACTCCTCAGACTGGTGCTTGGTGCCCCTACACTCTGCAGTCCAGGAGCTGAAGCTGCCATGTGGGGCTTGCTAGCTCTGCCGGCCTCTGGCAGCTTCTCACCCTGGGGGCAAAAGCCAACATTCTCCCTCTTACTGGGTCCCAAAATCCACACTGCACTGACCTCTCACTTTGTCCTTTGCATCTATGTGTTGATTATCCTGGAAATGCCTACAGCTGCCGCTGATCTGGTGTCCCTTCTGCTGGTGGCTGGTCAGACTCGCCCTGGGGCTAAAAACTTCAGGTCATGGTGGGCCTGGGTTTGGCTACCAGAGTGCTGTGCTAGCCGATTACTGCCGGCCTGCTGGGCTGTCCTCAGCACGAGGTTAGCTTCTCTGTGTCATTTGGTGGGTTCTGCCGTTCCAAAGTTTGTTCAGAGACCCCTTTTACATTGATTAGGGAAGGTGGAAGCCAGAGCTTCTCAGAGGTTGTGCTTCTGCTACTTTCAAGTATTCTTGATGAAAAAACCAGAGTTGAATTGAAAATTTGTCATTCAGATAACCAGAAGCAAGAGAAGCTTGAGAAGGTAAACGGAAAAGAAATCATAAGGAACTTGTCATAGTTGAACTATTAACATTCCTACATTGAAAAATGATAATCGTAACTGATGAAACTTTTTCTCAGTATGAAAATAGTTGAAGGGAATAGCAAATATATATATTTGCCTATGTAGGAGGGTATATGGGCATATGAATACATATGTGAATGTGTGTATATATGTTTACAGGTATACATTGATAGAGGGCACAGGACCAACTTAATAGGAAGGGATGATACTTAAGATGTGAAATTAAGAGATGGGAGAGGAATATAACGAGAGGAGATGGGGAAAGACAGAATGGGGTAAACTATAATATAGAAGAGGCAAGGGAAAATGGTTACAATGGAGGGAAGAACAAGAAGGCAAAAAAGACAAATCCTTATTCTCATTGAATTTGGCTGAGGGAGGGAATGACATATACACTAAATAGGGTATCTTACCCTACAAGAGAGTAGGGGGAAGGGGATGAGAGGGGCGATGATGGAAGGGAGGGCAGTCTGTGGGGGAGGGAAGTTGGAAGCATCCACTTTTGAAAAGGGACGGGATCAAAGTAGAGAATAGAACCAGTGGGAGGTGGGATAGGAGGGAGGGAAATATAGTCAGTCTTTTGCAATATATCTGCTATATTAATGTTTTGCATTAGCTACACATTTACAACCTATACTCAACTGCTTATCTTCCCAGTAAGGGTGGATGACAAGGGAAGAATGGAATGAGTCTGGAATTCAAAGTTTTAAAATCAAATGTTTAAAAATACACAAACACTATTATTAATACTATTTTCCATGTGATTTGGAAATAACATATACAGGCACTGGGGTATAGAGATCCACCATGCCCTCCTGGAAAAGTCGAAAGGGGTATGGGAGAAGATATGGGAGAGAGCAGATTGGAGGAGGGGATATCCTGTGGGACCGCTATTTTGGGGCGGCGGATAGGGTTAAAACGAGGAAAAAATTTGCAATTTAAAATTTGTTGGAAATGAATGATGTAATCCAGATGTTAATAAACCATTTGAAAAAATATTGTAGAGTATTAAAAAAATTTAAATAGTGATATTTATTTAGTTTGTTAAAACAGTTATGGATATTCATTATATAAAATTATGATGACCTACAGGGATTCAGAATCACTGGGATATGACTAAGTATGACAATGTTCATCATTGAGTGGAGGATTATGATCCTCTTCCCAAAGGCACCTGGGAGAAGTGCTCTGTATGAGATGAAAGGCACAAGGTCTGAAGATCAGATGAGAAATCCCATTTCACTATTCCTGTACCTTCTGAAAGCTTGAGATGAAGTAGGAAAAGCCAGACAAACATACACAGCATAAGGAATGCCTGGTGTACACCAGCTTTCTTCTTTCTTCTCCCTCAAGGGACAGGCACAGCAAGAGATGGAACCTTGAGGCCAAAGAGAAGGTTGCTCCTCTTTGTACTGGAGCATCTCCACATTAAAGTTGGGAAATCAAGCTGTCAGTAGGAGGTGGGTGGTTGACACAAATAAAAGTTCACCCTGCCCGAAATCTTCCATTTGGGGACATTCATATCAAGAAATGGAAGGCTCTGGGTCAGAGAAAGGTCTGGCTGCTTTTCTCACTTGAGGGTGAAAATCAGGTGTTATAGCAAATAGTAGTAGACTCCTGTAGCTGGGGAAGATCCCCTTTCTCTCAGGGGAAATGCACAAAGGGAGATGGAAGGTAAGTGGAAAGATAAGATAGAAGGTAAGAGGAAAGTCTGGCCCTCTTTGCCAACCAAATTCTAATATAGGGTTACAAGGTTTTGTGTTCATATAATTCCACAAGCCTTCTTTGCAGCTTTTATTTTTGTTATTTAAGTTTTTGCATGTGTTTGTTTAATGATAGTCTAGAATAGGCCATTTACAGAATTTAAATCTAACAGGTTATTATGTCCGCTAATGTTGGTAGTGGAAATTATAGAAAACACCTAAAAAAAGTACCACATGAATGTATAACCAAAGAGCGGTAAGAACATTTTTTATGTATTTATAATATCTGTCATCCTTAGTGCTAATTCATGAGTTTTAGTTTGTGGATTAAAACTTTTAAAGGAGGTTTATGTGTATCTCAAAAAACCCTGAAATTACACAACCACCAGATGGCAGTGTTCACCTGCCCCAAAGTAAGGTCCATTCTTTGTCTGAAGTTCTGTGGAGTCTGAGGGCTATTATCCTTAGGGATTTATAAATGTGGGCTTTTCACTGCTTATTTTGTTATTAACAATAGTTCTGTTGAAGCAGCTGAAGGAAATGCCTAAGGTAGAGTTTGGTCCCTTTCTTGTATTTAACTATATTAACTTATTTGAGACAGAATTTCACATGCAGATTTCAATTAGAATTTTTCTTTTAACTCTTATTATCTTAATGCTTTCTTATGTTAGTTTGCTTTGAAAATTGACTGCTTTACTGATTTTTCTTTGGGTGTTGCCATTTTGTTTTCTTTAAAGTGTTCTTTTCTGTTTTTCATCTCAGAAATCTTTCTCTCTTTTTCTAGAAACTTTTCTGCTTGGCATTTAAAGCCCATAACTATTTATCATAAAAGAAAATAATTGAAAATCTGTCTATAGAAGAAGAGTTGTGAATTTGTGGTATGTGTATTGTAGGGTAGTGCACAATATTATTCATTGTTGACAATTCATGGGCCTGCTGCTGAAGGTGTAGGTAATATTGATTCCATCTCACTTTACCACTTCAAATTTCAGGGATATGTGTTAGATGACTATGACTACAAGGTAGAGGAAATTGTACAAGTCCGCAACTGCCTTGGTAAACATTGATCTGTGGGATTTAGGGATGGTGAGGTTTTTCACTCAGCTTCATTTGACAGATGTGGGCAGTATGGCTCAGAGAGGTGATAAAAGTTATAAAAGTAATAACAGAATTGTTGTGTTTTTTGACAACAGTGAATGTTTCTGGTGGTATATAAATGGTCTTTTGTAGGTTGAATCAGTTGAGTGACACTTGAGTAAAAGTTGTGAACCTATAATGTGTAATTGCATTACTGAGCATCCACAGGTTGAGTATGGTACATTACCAAAATTTTCAGTAGCAGGCATCAGAATTATCATTTTTTATTTCCCTCAGGCTGTGAAATGTTGCTCTTGTTATAAAGGTGAGAAATCTCATCCTAGTAATTCAAATGTTTTTCTTTCCTAGCAACTGTTGTTTTGCTTTTTGACTATTCTTTCACTCAACTCTAAACCAGGGACTGTCCTCAAATGATTCATGGTAGTACACTGTTTTGATTCTTAAGTATACTTCCTGGAGTTGCGTATTCTAATTTAGCTTTAGGGCCCTAGTTTTCTTTTTTTTTTTTTTCTATAATTAAGTGAGGTGTGGTCTTTATGTTTTGGTATCTTAGAATTAGAAAAGATTTTGTGAGATCATTTTGTATAGCTCTTTACCTTAGGATAAATCCATATAACATCTATCTTCTGTTTAAACATGGAAAATCTGTGATTTTATATGTTTTACATTGTATAGCTCTTTTTTGTTTTGTTTTGTTTTCTGATGAATGCTTTAAGATATCTTGGGACCCAAGGTTTGGGGCTTATTGGTTATAATATGGCTTCAAATTTGGTCCTTTCCACAGTACTATGCAGTCTCCTGAAGGTGGCAGACTTGGTGTTCAGCTGCTACCCAGGCAGAGCCGGTGTAAATTTTGGGGACCTTGTGCTATCTTGACTCAGAATAGACAGGGCTGAAGGTCTTCTTCTGGGCATTTTCTGTAGCGGGCAAGCTTAATGTAGCCCTAAAGTTCTAGTTGATTAGGCTGAATTGAATATTGATTGTGAGGTTTTAGGGACTTCTCCTCCTAAGGGTTCAGAGATATTGAATTCTTTCCAAGTGAAATAGATATAGGCCTTCTAGATGAGAGATCAGATAAGATTCACAAAAGGAGGCTATGTTTTTTGACCAGTCTAAAAAAAATGCAATCTTGGATATGAAGTTAGTTTTGAAGGTATGTGCCAGACTTAATTACATACTGGCCAGTGTACTTCCTTTTTTGGGATTGGGGCTCCTATATTATCTTGAGAAAATTTCAGAATGTTCAGTAGCTTTCAAAGATGTCCAAGATGAAGGTTCCATTAGCTCTTCAGACTTTCTAGTCTTTAATGGTCTTCATTTTCCCTTATTATTAAACTAAGTCTTTTACTGCAATTGAAAACCATTTCTTTTGTTTTGATCTTCAGTAATTAATAACCTTCTGAACTGTTTTTGAGAATATGAAGAATTAGCTTGTCAGGTTGCTTCTTTTCCACAGCTTGAGTCTTTCCTCAGCACCGATTTTTCACCACTCAGTTATTTAATTTTGTAGATCCTCTTCAGGTTCTTTGTTTCTCTTTCCAAAAGTGATGGCTGAAACTGAACAGGATTCTTTATTATGGGATTGAGTTTTACTATCATGCTGGCCACACTTATGTACACTGGTAGCAGAGGCCTTAATTCTTCAGAAGAGTGAAACTAGTCAGGATTTAGGGAAGGACTTTCTGGCAAGGAATCTACATGCCTTGAGGTAGTGTGGGAGGAATGGTTTCTTCTTTGATTTCTGAGACCATCCATTGAGATAACTCTCAGAAGAGTCTAAAAAATAACATTCCCATCCATTGGGATAACCTTTTGCTTAATGGTTTTTAGAATGCAGTATTCCCTTTTTATGGTGAAATGGTGCTATTTCTTTGAGTAGTGAGCGGAATACTTTAAATAGGGTTTGGCAAAAACACTTTAGAAGTAACCTGGATAGAATTGCCTTTAGCCAGGATAAGGAATTGTTTGATGAAGCTGATTGATCCCTGTGAAGGGAATGAATGGAACCACTGTGGAACTACTTAGCCACAACTTCAGATTGTGCAGGTTATCAGCCATCTGACTACTCTGAGTGATTTGAGGATTTTCAAGTGTTCTTTTAAAACAGATCCTTTTTTTTTTAAAGAAGTCAATTAAAACAGATATTTTCTTTTTAAAAATATAAATAATCTTAAGCTTATAAACATTCCATAGTTAAAGCATATTTGGCCTGTATTTTAAACCCCCTTTTATTAATTTCTTCATTTAAAGGGGGTGGAAGTACAATAAGCAGTGTAATTCTGACTCCCTTCAGAACTCATGAACAAAGTTTCATCATCATTACCATAGACTTGTCAGATCTGGAAAAGCTGAGTGTTGAATATACACCACTGTACATGATGAAACTTGCAGGTGTATTTTACATTAGGGTTTTGTCATTTTCCTTTGATGCACTTGGCTTTGGTTTTATTCACCTGTTCATTAGTGAGGGTTAAACAAAACAGGTGAACATTTAACAAGTAGCATCGAAACTAGGATTTGATTTTTATTTCCCTTGAAGCTCATTTCTATGTGCTACATTCAGATGATGTTTCTTCTTCCCCTTTTGAGGGAGGGGAACAAATGTTCAGCACTTTAATTTCATTGGATATACCCTCCTTGCTAGCTTTTTTTCCTATTTAAAAATCTTTATTATGAGCCTAATAAAACCAGCATATTTCAGTATACAAAGAACACAAAAGGAGATATGAAATTGACCTTGTGCTCATGCAGTTTTAAAAAATATTGTTGCATTTAGCACATTAACAATATTTTACTGCTTGTCAGTGTTTTCTAATTAATTAATTAATTTCTTTTCTCTTCTGCGTATTGTTTCTATGTTTCATTTGATGCTCTTATCATTTTTACATCTCTATTACTACCAACCAGCCACCCCTCCCATCCAAGTAAAAGCCCTTCATGGTAACTAGTTGAATAAAAATGAAGTCAAATAAAACAAATTGACTTTGTCAACAATGTAAATCTTGTTCTTTACCACTAGTCAATTTCCTGTGTGCCAAGAGATGGGCAGCATACTTTATTATTGGTCTTAGGAAGTTATGGTTGGTCACTACATCGATTAGAGTACTGAAGACTTTGAGTTGTTATGCTTTACATTCTTATGGTCATCATGGAAGTTGTTGTCCTAATTCTACTCATTTCTCATTGTATCACTCCATAGTAGTCTTTCCAAGGTTTTTCTGAAACCATCATAATTATCAGTAGTATTTGGTTATATTTCTAAGCCTTAATTTGCTCCAGCTAACCTTTTATAAAGACCTAAGATTAAAGTCTTTGTATTTTCTGAATTTAACATCAACAAACATGCATTTTGTATATAGAAAAGAACTGAAAAAGAGAAAAGAGATTATACATGAAACAAGACTCTTACATAGAGCTTGCATTTTAAAAATTTCAACACTTTAGTTTCAAAGTTGTCTTGCTTCTCTGGGTCCTTCTGAAACTTCTGTGCATTTTAAATAAACATACTACACTACAGTAACCTTATCTGCTTTTAGGCTTACTTCTGCTTTATTGAATATATTTATAAGGTTTTTAATATTTTAATATATGTTCAATTTTTGTAAATGTGGCATGTATATTTGAGAAATATTCCCCTTTGTAGTCTGTCATAAAACTTCTAAAGTTTTATTCAGATCTTTAACTTCTTATTTAACTGTCAGTAGTATATTATTGAATTCTGCCTTTAATCCGTTCTACTATCCTCTTCCATTTTATGGATGAATTCATCCCTTTTTCACTAACAGTCATGATTGTAAATTGTATTCCCCTATATCTTGTTCTCTTATACTTTTCTTCTCATTTCCCATCCCCTCTTTTCTTTTCTTTCTTTTTTTTTTTAAAGCAATTGGGAGTAAGTAACTTGCTCAAGGTTACATGGCCAGTTATTTTGTGTGGGTGCCAAGTATCTGAGGCCGGAACTGATCCTGGGTCTCCTGATGCTGGGGCTGGTGTTCTTACTCACTGCGCCGCTTGGCCGCTCCCCACCACCTTTTCAAATGAGAGGGTGGTTAGAGAGGATATGCTTAGTGCTGATGCTAAGCTTGATGCAATTGGTTTCTACTTCTTTGACCATTTCCCCCCTTTGATCTAAATTATAAGTTCTTACTCTTTTTTTTCTTTACTTTTGCATAATTTTCATGATTTCCAATCCAAAGTTTGAATGTATTTTCTTTAAGACTAATTTCTTATCCATGGGTGGGGGACCTGTGCCCTTGAGGCCACATGAGGACCTGGAATTCCCTTTTTTATCCTCTCTTTATTCTCTCTGCTCTACCATTTTCCTTTTGATTTAAATATATTTTCTTCACTCAGTTCTGTGTATCTGTATTATTCTTTTCATCGGTTTTGCTAAAACTAAGGTTCTTGATGCCCATTTCCTCTCCTTCATCTGTGTTTGTATAGTCTTCTACTAGTGTACCCCCATTATGTAAATCCTCCTGTGCTTTCTTTCCCTTTATTCTCTAGTTTATATCTTCCATTCTCTCTTATTACTTACTTTTTTTTTTTCCATTTTTCAAATGCTTTGTTAACTTCTGATTTACATCATTCATTTCCACCAGATTTTGAGTTACAAATTTTCTCCCTTTTTTTCCCTGCCCACCACCCTACAATAGCAGTCCCACAGGATATCCCCTCCTCCAATCTGCTCTCTCCCATATTTTCTCCCATACTGCTTTCGACTTTTCCAGTAGGGCATGGTGGATCTCTGTGCCCTAGTGCCTATATATCTTATTTGCCAATTACATGTAAAATAGCATTAATAATAGTGTGTGTATATATATATATTTTTTTCTTTTTTTTTTAACATTTGTTTTTAAAACTTTGAATTCCAGATTCAATCACTTCCTCCCTTGTCACCCAGCCTTACTGGGAAGATGAGCAGTTCAGTATAGGTTGTACATGTGTAGCTAATGCAAAACAATAACATAGTAGATATATTGTAAAAGACTGACTATATTTCCCTTCCTCCTATCCCACCTTGTTCTATTCTCTACATTGATCCCGTCCCTTTTCAAAAGTGGGTGCTTCCAACTTCCCTCCTCCCAGCCTGCCCTCCCTACCATCATCTCCCCTTTCATCCCCTTCCCCCCTACTCTCCTGTAGGGTGAGATACCCTATTTAGTGTGTATTTCATTCCCTCCCCAAGCCAAATTCAATGGGAATAAAGTTGACCCATTCCCTTTTGCCTTCCTATTCTTCCCCTCCATTGTAACCATTTTTCCCTTGCCTCTTCTATAGGAGATAGTTTACCCCATTCTGTCTCTCCCCATCTCCTCTCATTATATTCCTCTCTCACCTCTTGATTTCACCTTTTAAGTATCATCCCTTCCTATTAAATTGGTCCTGTGCCCTCTATCTATGTGTAGCTGTAAACATATATACACACATTCACATATGTATTCATATGCCCATATACCCTCATATATAGACACACACATACATATATATATATATGTATATATATATATATATATATATATTTCTATTCCCTTTAACTATTTTCATACTGAGAAAAGTTTCATCAGTTACAATTATTGTTTTTCCATGTAGGAATGTTAGTAGTTCAACTTGGATGAGTTCCTTATGATTTCTTTTCCCTGTTTACCTTCTCATGCTTCTCTTGCTTCTTGTATCTGAATGTCAAATTTTCTATTCAACTCTGGTTTTTTCATCAAGAATGCTTGAAAGTCCTCTATTCCACGGAATGACCATATTTTCCCCTGAAACATGATACTCAGTTTTGCTGGGTAGGTGATTCTTGGTTTTAATCCCAGCTCCTTTGACCTACGGAATATCATATTCCAAGCCCTTCAGTCCCTCATTGTAGAAGCTGCCAGATCCTGGGTTATCGTGATTGTGTTTCCACAATATTCAAATTGTTTCTTCCTGGCTGCTTGCAATATTCTCTCCTTGATCTGGGAATTTAGGAACCTGGGCTATAATATTCCTAAGAGTTTTCTTTTTGGGATCTTTTTCAGGAGGTGATCGGTGGATTCTTTCAACCTCTATTTTGCTCTCTGGTTCTAAAACATCAGGCCAGTTTTCCTTGAGAATTTCTTGGGGGATGATTTCTAGGCTCTTCCTATGATCATGGCTTTCAGGTAGTCCAATAATTTTTAAATTATCTCTCCTGGATCTATTTTCCAGGTCATTGGTTTTTCCCATGAGATATTTCACATTGCCTTCTATTCTTTCATTTGTTTGGATCTCTTTAGCAGCATCTTGATTTCTCATAAAGTCATTAGCTTCCATTTGTTTCAGTCTAATTCCGAAGCAATGATTCTCCTCAGTGAGCTTTTGAGATTCTTTTTCCATCTGGCAAATTCAGCTTTTTAAGGCATTCTTCTCCTCATTGCCTTTTTGAGCCTCTTTTGCCAATTGAGTTAGTCTGTTTTTTAAGGTGTGATTTTCCTCAGTCAGGCTGTTGACTCTCATTTCGTAATTTTCTTGCATCATTCTCATTTTTCTTCCCAATTTTCCTCCACTTCTCTTATTTGCTTCTTAAGGTCCTCTATGGCCTGTAATTGTGATAGTAATGGAATATAAAGTTCCCCCTGTATTGGCTTGGTTTTCAAGTTGATTGTGTTAAAACCCAGAGCTTGTTAATCCCACCTGTGGGATGGACTTGTTGATGTGAAAAGAAAGTCCTGAACTGGGAGGAGCTGGTGACATAGATTTGGAGAGACACAAGAAAGAGGCAGAGGAACCTTTTTGGAAGCAGCACCTCGTGGAGGCAGAGAGAGAGACTGAGAGGATTGAATTGCCCTGGACTTTTGAGACCTGCCCCCTGAGCTGCCAAGGACTGAGGAGACATGGCTGTTTTGCTGGTACTTTGTCTGTCTGTTTTGATGTTGTTTTGCCAGATTTGTCCACTGGTGAAAGACTGTCCTGTTGAAGAAGTCCTGGAACCTGGCTGTTGGCTAAGAAGCCCTGAGACTCTCCTGCAGACAGAGAGTGAATACTGTCCACTGGTGAAGGACAGTGCTGTTGTTGCAGGGGTCTGGAGACTGTCCTGCAGACAGAGTGAATACTGTCCACTGGTGAAGGACAGTGCTGTTGTTGCAGGGGTCTGGGAACCTTTCTGTTGGTTCAGAAGCCCTGAAGAAGGATTTTCTTGTTGTATGTTTACAGAAATCCTAGGAGAGGGTATTGCTAATGTTTTCAGGGGTTCTAGGACTGTTCTACAGACAGAGGATGAATTGATGAAGGGACTGGCAATGTATCTTGTGGCCTTGCTAAGCCTTGTCTCCCCAGGAACTAAGATTGCTGAGAACTTGCCTCCTGTCAAGATGAAGAAAAGACCTCCATTTGGGTATTAAGTGCTGTGTTTAAACTTGATGTAACTCTGGGGTAGATTCAATTGAAATCCAGGGGTGGGGAACTTTTGACCTTTTGGTGCTCTGTGATTGACAAATGAAGGTACTTTACTTATGTTTGGAAACTAATCTCCATTTGAGAAGAGGGGCTTTGTGGTGGACTAAATGAAGGTATATCCTAGGGGTGGAGAAGTATTTAGACCAGGAACTTTGTAATTGATTGAATGATTGGAAGGTCCTGGGGTGGGGTAGTCTTTGGAGATTATTTAATCACATTTAGTAAATGCTGTATTTGGAATGATGTCATGTTTTGATCTTCTCTGTTCTTGGTTGGTCACTGAATAAAATGGAGAACACCTATGCTGGTATTCTGAACCTTGGGAAGTTGCCTTTGCTTGACATTACATTGCAGTAACCAGCTCGTATTTTCCTTTGAAGCTTTTGGTGCTGGAGTTCTGACTTCACTGTCTTTCTCCTGTTCCATGCTTTGCTCCTTTTTGTTCCCAGAATAGGAGTCTAATGTTGGAATCTTCTGTCTGCTTTGTTTCCTTTGCCTGGTCATGTCTGCCCTCAGTCACTTGACCTCTGGGCTTTTTGCCATAGTAGTACTTTGCCACCAGACAGGGGAGCTTTCTTTCCAAACGCTGGGGTTTTCTCAGCTGCTGGAGGTATTAGATGGGTGCCCTCTCTTAGGCCTCCACATGCTCTGGCAAGCTGGACATACACCCCAGGATCTCTACCCTATTCTGCAATCCAGATCCAAGCAGGTTAAAGCAAGAATGATTACCCCTCAGACTGGTCTCTTGGTCCCCCTACACTCTGCAGGCCAGGAGCTGAAGCTGCCACTTGGTGCTGGCTGCCTGTGCCAGGCGTCTCAGTGGCTTCTCGCCCCGGGAGCAAAAGCCGATGCTCTCCCACTTACTGGGTCCCAAAGTCCAGACTGCACTGACCTCTGCCTTTGTTCTTCGCATCTATGTGTTGACAATTCTGGAAATGGCCACAGCTGATGCTGATCTGGAGTCCCTCCTGCTGGGGGCTGGTCAGACCCACCCTGGGGCTAAAACCTCTGGGTCAGGCGGGCCTGGGCTCAGAGCACTGTGCTGGCCGCTTGCTGCGAGCCTGCCAGGCTGTCCTCAGCGGGAGGTTAGCTTCTCTGTGTCATTCATTTTGTGGGTTCTGCAGCTCCAAAGTTTGTTCAGAGTCCCATTTTTACATGTATTGGGGAAGGTGGAAGCCGGAGCTGCTCAGAGGTCCTGCTTCTACTCTGCCATCTTGACTCCCTGCCTCTCTTATTCCTTTCTTCTTTCAGTGTTGTTATTTTTGTTTGTCCTTCATTCTTGAAGAGGACTGTGACATCAGGGTGGTGATGTCATGACTTACATTTACATGACTTCAATTTAAATGAGGCAAGGCTGTGCAGAGTCACAAATCTCACATTCTCCTCCAGAGCCATCTGGGTCCAGTGACAAGATATAGATCAGGAGGATTAGAGCTGGCCTGGGAGGCAGTGGGAGACCTTGGCCTTTTTAAGCCAATGTGTTTCCCGGGTCTCAGTTTGTCTGAGGCAACACCCATTCAGTGAGTGAGGTTAGGTAAGAAATGAGGCAAAGAATGGCCTCTTTTACCTACAAAAGAAATTATTAATATTATCAAGATATCCAACTACTTCAAGTTAAGTTGTTCTTGGTTTTATATCTATATATTTTACCTTTTTGAATATCATGTTCCAAACTTTCCACTAAATAGCTGCTAAATCTAGTATGATCCTGACTTTGGCTTCTCTATATTTGAATTCTTTCTTTCTGACTGTTTGCAGTATTATTTTCTTTGAACTGTAGGCTCTGGATTTTTATTTTGATCTTCCTTGGAATTTTCACTTTGGTGTTCCTTTCCCAAACATTTTTTCTGTTTTTACTTAGTCATCTTTTTTTTAATTCTAAAAAAAATTTTTTTTAAACAAGTTCGTTTATCTGTTTTTGGTTTTCAACATTTACTTCCATAAGATTGAGTTTTAAATTTTCTCACCCTCTTCTCCCTGCCCCCAAGATGGCATGTAATCTGATATAGGCTATACATATACATTCATATTAAACATTTTCATGTTAGTCGTGTTGTAAAGAAGAATTAGAACCAATGGGAGAAACATGAGAAAGAAGAAACGGCAACAACAACAAAAGAATAAATAGTATGCTTTGATTTGTATTCAGACTCCATAGTTCTTTTTCAGGATATGGATAGTGTTTTCCTTCATGAGTCTTTTGGACTTGTCTTACATCCTTACATTGTTGAGAAGAGCTAAGTCTGTCAAATTAGTCTGGCTTTCACTGTATTACTTTGTCATCTTGTTCTAAGAGGTTGCAACATTTTTCTGTTATAATTTCTTAAAATATGATGTGCAAGTTTTTTTTTTTTGGTGATGCTTTTCTTTTCTTTGTTTTATTTATTTATTATTATTTTTTTGGTGTTGCTATAGTTCATAAGTTCCTCTCATGAAAACAACAATAGACTTTTAACCAGTACACATAGTTTGGCAGAAAAAACGGACACATTGGCTATTTTCAGAAATCTTTATTTAATTTTTACTTTGAGCCTTCCCTGCTTCTCTGTTGATGGGAGGCAGCTTGCTTGATGCTCTTTGAAATCTTTGTATTCATTACATTTATCAAAATTCTTAAATCTTTTAGAATTGTCTTTATAATGCTGTAATTGTTTAGATTGTTCTCCTCATTTTGCTCATTTTACTTAAGCAGTTCATATAAGTCAGGTTTCTATGAAGTCACTTGTAATTTCTTGTGGTGTAGTAATGTTGAATTGCATTCATATTACCATAATTGAGAATATATTACTATATTACCAATTGAGAGTCAATTTTCACTTCCTCCCACCAGTTCCCAGTTCTTTGCTACTAAAACAAAGAGCAATATATGCATAATTTTGTTCATCTGAATTCTTGGGATCTTGTTGGTAAAATAGATAGAGGGATGGATCTGTAGTCAGGAAGATGTGAGTTCAAATATGACTGTAAGATACCAGGTAAGTGACTCTATGCAGATCACTTAACCTTTTTCTGTCTACAGTTTCTTTATCTGTAAAATGAGGATAATCAATTGCATCTTCTAGGGTTTTGAGAATAAAATATTTCTAAATTTTAAGATGCCATATAAACATTTATTATTATTTTTAATTATTATTGTCTTTGGTCTCTGTAGTATAGAACTAGTAGTGTAAATAACTGGCAACACAGTTGAGTAATTTTTTAAGGTATATCTTAAATATTTAAGATATTTTTGGGGGTATAGCTTATATTTGGATATAACTTTTCCATTTTATATAATCAAAATTGTCCATTTTATATTCTATGATAAAATCTTCTGTGAATCTTGCTAATTTTGGAGTGGTCATGAAACTCTTCTTCTAGTCATAGTTACGAAAGGTATCTCCTTCCTTGTTCCTCTTATTTGTTAATGAATTCCAAATTACTTTCAGCAATGACTGGACCAATTCATAGCACCACCAAAAGCTACCCCCCCAAAAAAAAACCTACCCCAAAAGTTGTCATTGTTGATTTTTTTGATCATCTTTGTCAAACTTATGAGTATAAGGTGAAACGTTAGAGTTCTTTTAATTTTGATTTCTCTTATTAGTGAATTGAAGCAGTTTTTCATATTACTGTTTGTATTTCTTTGAGAACTGTTTTTAAATTGTCTTTTAATGATTTATTTGTTGGGGAATAGATCGTGTCATTCTTTATTTTATCAGTTCCTTAGCATTTTGAATATCAGATCTTTTTGAGGGAGACTTATTGTAAAAATTTTTCACCGTTAACTATTTCCCTTCTAATTTTAGCAGTATTGATTTTGTTTTTAGAAGCTTATCTATTTTATGTAGACAGAATTAACACCTTTTATTGTCAGTGAATCTTGTTTGTTAATGAAATCTTATAACTATAGTTATGAAATGTATCTGCTTTGCTCCTCTAATTTGTTAATGAATTGACATTGTACATCTAAGTCATGGAGCTTATTGTGGCCTATGTTGTGCTGATTGTTTTATTTTAAAGCTATACAAATTGTTCTGATGATTACTACTTTCTAATATATGTTGAGATCTGCTAGGTCCTCTCTTGAGATTCTAGACGTTTAATTTGTCTAAATCAATTTTATTGTTTCTTTAGTTATACAAAGAAATACTTTCTTAGTTTGGTTGTTGGTTTAGTTATTTTCAGTTGAGTTGGACTATGTGACCCCGTTTGGGGTTTTCTTGGTGAAGATACTGAAGTGGTTTGCCATTTCCTTCTCCAGCTCATTTTACAGATGAGTAAACTCAGGCAAATAGGGTTAAGTGACCTGTCTAGCGTCACACAGCTGATTAAGTGTCTGAAGCCAGATTTGAACTCAGGAAGATGGGCTGGCACTCTATCCACTATGCCACCTAGCTTTAGTTTGGTATGACATTGAATGGTAGAATAAATAGACAGCTGGATCTGTAGTAAGGAAGACCTGAGGTCAAAGATGATCTTAAGACACTATGTAAGTGACCATATGCAACTCACTTAACCTTAGTCTGCCTCAGTTTCATTATCTATAAAATTGTGTTTGTTCTTCATTTTCGAAGACGACCATGACATTAAGAGAAATGATGACATTACTTGCAGTTGACTTTGATTTGAGTGAGGGAGGGCTATGCAAGATTACCAACGTCACTTTCTTCTCCAGAGCCATCTGAGTCCAGTGGCCAGATATTCATCAGGATGACTGGAGATGACCCAGGATGCCATGGGAACCCCTGGCCCTTTTAGGCTGAGGCCTTTTTAGGTTTTCACTTAGATTGAGAATCTGTAAAATGGAAATAATTAATTGCATCTAATACAGAGATTAATTTTGTGTTGTCATTTTTATTATAGTGGCATGACCTAATCATGAAAAATTAATGTCTCTCCAATGATTTAGTTCTATCATTCTTGTAAAGATTGTTTTGTAGTTGGATCCTCATTCTCCCTGTCTTCTCTGAGGGCTTTGGCATTGTTGATCACCCTCTCTTTCTTGAGATTCTTTTCTCTAGGTTTTTGGAATACCACTTTGTCCTGGTTCTCCTCCTGCTTATCTTCCTTCTCAGACTCGTTTGCTAGAATCCTTATCCAGATCACACCTTTTAATTGTAGGTGTCCCATGGTCCTCTTCTCTTCTCCCTCTATACTATTTCACTTGGTGATTTCATCAGCTCCCATGGATTTAAGTACTATCAGTATGCTGATAATTCTCAGATCTGCCCTAATCCCTCTGCTCACCTACAACTTCACATCTTCATCTGCCTTTTAGACATTTATTTTAATTTATATATCCAGTAGATTTCATAAACTCAAGCTATCCAAAACTCAACTCCTCTTTTCCCCCAAACCTTCCACCCCGCCCCCCCTCCCCCGACCTTCCTTGTTAGAGTGCAGTGCCATCCTGCCATCCCTCAGGTTCAAACCTAGGTGTTTTCCTTGATGCCTCACTGTCTCTTACTCCCCATATCTATTCTGTGGTCAAGACCTGTAGATTTCAACTTTGCAACATCTCTCAAATATGCCTCCCTTCTCTGTTCTGACCCTACCACCAGGTTTGAAGGCCCTTATAACCAGATGACTGGATTATTGCAATTGCTGGTGGGTCTGCCCATCTCAAGTCTCTCCTCACTATAATCTGTCTACCATTCATGTACCTAAGGGATTTTCCTAGAGCATAGGTTCACATGCCCCTTATCCAATTCAATAAACTCTAGTGGTTCCCTTCTGGATCAAATAAAAAATGTTCTGCTTGGCCTTCTAAATTCTTCATTACTTAGCCCACTCCTGCCTTCCCAGTCTTCTTATGCTTTCTTCTCTGACACTTATTCTTTGATCCAGTGACACTGGTCTCCTTGCTGTTCCATGACCAAGACACTCCTCTTGACTGGGCATTTTTTTTTTTTTTTGACTGAGCCCTGTCTCTGAAATGTTCTCCCCCCCGCATCTTCACCTACTTACTACCTTTAAGTCCCAACTAAAATCATAACAGTATTTCTACTACTCTGATCTCAATGACAGGGTCTCTAGCACTTTCTCTTTATATGTAATGCAGGTTATGGGGTCTTATTTTATCATCTTAATGAAAGATCCCTTTATTCCTATACGTTTTCGTGTTTTTAACAGGAATTGTAATTGTAGTTTGTCTATAGTTTTTTCTGCATCTCTTGATGTAATAATATGATTTATTTTGGTTTTTGCTATTATTTATCATACATATGCTTGCCCTAATGTTGAAACAGCCTAGCAATCTTAGTATACATCTAACATGATTATAAATATATGATATTTTTAACATGTAGAAATAACCTCTTTGTTTATACTTGCTATCTTATATTTTTCATCAATATCTATTAAGGGATATTGGGCAATAATTTCTTTTTTTTCCTTTATCATTTCCAGGTTTCCGTATCAAGACTATATTTGTATAATGTAGCAGATTTGTAACAATACAGTTTCTTTTTCTATTTTAATAACAATTTACATAATGTTAACATGAATTGTTTGAACATTTG
Organism: Petaurus breviceps papuanus; assembly: GCF_028583685.1. Taxonomy (NCBI): domain Eukaryota; kingdom Metazoa; phylum Chordata; class Mammalia; order Diprotodontia; family Petauridae; genus Petaurus; species Petaurus breviceps. The sequence goes on along the minus strand of NW_027187380.1, from coordinate 27,994,247 downwards.
CTAAAACTGCCTTTTAAGTCCCCTTAGGGTTTCGGGGTTTTATTCTTTAGGAGTTCATTTATTATTTTAAAAATTTCTTTGTTTGAGATTGGGTTACTCAGATTCCCTTTTACTCTGTTAACCTTGGTATTTTATAGTGCTATAAGCAGTTATCAATGTCATTTATTATTTTTATTGGCATTTAATTGGTCAAGAATTCCTAATTTCTTTATTTCATTTATTGTGAATTCTTATTTTTCATTTTTCATAAAGGAAATTTGATTTTTCTTTTTTAATGGGACTAATTTATTTCATTAGATTTTTTTCACTTATGTTAATTTTTTTGATTTTCAGAATTTTTCTTTTGTTGTTTCTTTTTAAAAATTTGTTCCTTTTTTTAGTTTTTGTAGTTGCATTCATAATTCATTGTTCTCTTTCTTTTTTATTGATGGAAGTATTTGGAGATATGAATTTTCTCTAAGGACTGTTTTGGCTACCTCTCCAATGTTTTGCTATGCTGTATTATTGTTGATATATTTTGACAAAATTATTTCTTTATCCATGATTTGTTCTTTCACCCTACAATTTTGTAGGATTAGATTGATCTCCATTTAAGTTTGAATCTTTTCTTCGAAGTCTATTTATTGAATATGATTTTCACTGGGTAAAGAGTATGTTTTACTTCCACTTTTCTGCATTGATTTATGAGGATTTTATACCCTACTACATGGTCAGTTTTTGTAAAAGTGCTGTGTAAATATGCATATTTTAAAATAACCATTGAGTAATTGTTAGGAATCCATCATATCTACCTTTTCTAGAATTTTGTTTAGGTCCTTTACTTCTTTCTTGTTTATTATTTTGTTATATTTTCCTGAGTCTGAAAGGAGCACATTGAGGTCTCAAGTTTTCATAATTTTGCTGTCTATTGCTTTCTCTAATTTCATTAAAATTGTTTTTTTTTTTTTTTTTGCTTTTTGGAGGGCAGTTGGGGTTAAGTGACTTGCCCAAGGTCACACGGCTATTTTTTGTGTTAAGTGTCTGAGGCTGGATCCAAACCCAGGTCCTCCTGACTCCAGGGCTGGCGCTCTATTCATGGCACCACCTAGCCGCCCCTAAGTTCATTAATTTTTCTTTTAAGAACTTAGATGCTATGTCATTTGGTGCATATATATTAAGTATATATTGTAAGCATATTATTTCATTGTCTTTGATGACTTTAAGCATAATGTAGTTTAAATATAATGTGTATTTTTACTATTGCCTTGTTTAGGTCATAAATTCATGATTACTAATCCTACTTTTTTGAATTTACTGTAGATATAATAACTTATGTTACAGTCCCTTATTTAGACTCTGTGTGAATCTTTTTGTTTTAAATCTGTCCTTGTACAGGACACTGAGTGGCACTGTGAATTAGGCACTGGACCTGAAGTGAGGAACACCTGGATTAAAATCTGGCCTCAGATACTTAGTATCCTTCTGGCTATGACCAAGTTATCTAATCGCTGTTTGCCTCAATTTCCTCAGCTAGGGATAGCACCTAACTCTCAGGGTTGTTGTGAAAATTAAATGAGATATTTGTAAAGCACTTAGCACAGTGATTGGCACATATTAGGCACTATATAAATACCAGCTATTCTTATTACTATTACTGCCTTTACCCAAAATATTTCTTCATAGTGTTCAGTGCCTTATGTTTACTTCTGTCTGAGCTTCAGTTATTAATCTGGGACTTTGGTGCTGGGTCAGTCTCTGTTCTTTAATGTATTGTTGGGTGGTCAAGCATTGTTTGATCTCAGCCTTGCTTTGCTGGAAATCTACATGATGGCTTCAACTTCTCTTGTTATGTCTCCACTTAGTGTACTGGCAGAATTAAATGTCCCTCATCTTAACTCTGCAGTTGGTTGTTTCTGATCAAGGTACTGAGCAGTCACTGTTCTCTCAGATGTTTTCCTTGATTATGACACTGGGTGGTTTCTTTCTCCCTGAGGATGTATTTGATTGTGCCATAGTGCAGTTTTCTGTCTCATGTTGGTGTTCCCCAGTTAGAGTGCTGAGTGTTTTCTTCACTGTAGGGACTTCCCAAGTCAGTATCAAGGCCCTCAATGGGGCTCACTTGATCAGCATGCTCTGTGGACTTTGGTCTTCCCAGGTTAGAGTATTACTGTAGATTTCTGGTCTGTTTACCTGGGCATATGCTAACTTCTCTGGCAGTCCCCTTTTCCAGTGTCTGCAGTGTCTTGGCTCATTTTGTATTTTGGGCTGGATAAAGGAACTTAATGACACTTCTCTTTGCCTTTCTTGGTCATGGTTCAATTTGGTGCTCTTTCTAGATTATTGTTAGATTGAAAGAATTGGGTTCTTATGTGACCAATTATGCTACCATCCTAAGTGGAAAGCTTCATATTAGCCTTTTAAGATATCCTTCAGACTGTTTCTGCCTATATGATGAAAGAGTTTATATAAATTACAGAAATTCGTGAATATCAGATTAAAAACTGAAATATGTATATTACTCATTTTTGAATCACATGTTGATTTTTTTTTTTAACAATCATTGCTCAAGTTTCAAGGAAAAAAGCATTTGCCCATAGTGGAGTATATTCTCTATCCAGTAGGATATGATCATACCTACCTGAGGTAGCTGGGTGGTAGGTACAGGATAGAGCAATGGTACCAGAGTCAGGAAGACCTGAATTTGAATACAGACACTTACTAGCTGTGTGACCCTGGGAAAATTATGTAACCACATGTCTGCCTCAGTTTCCTCATCTGTAAAATAGAGGGGTTGCAGTAGTCCCTATTTCATAGGGTTGTTGTCATGATTAAATGAGATTATATTTGTAAAGTGCTTAGTACAGTGCCTGGCACATTGTAGGTGCTTAATTTATTAATCACCTACAATGTGCCGTGCACAAAACTTGTTCCTTTCTTTCCCCAACCTCCAGTTGTTGTAATTCTTACTTTAGGGAAGTATGACTGGTTGGATTTTGGTGGGAAAGGCATGGTACTTTAGCTATGAATTGGTACATTTCCATTTTAAAAGAAGTTTTTAAATAACACTTTTCATTTGACATGTATTTAAATGAAAAATTATACTTACCTTTTTACTGTTAGATCTTGAAGAAATTGTACAAGTAGGAATATGTGTTACCTAGAAGCTCATTGCTTAGGACTAGCTACCCCAGCAACTATCCTTTGATCTTGTTTGCCCTTTTGTGCCAGATAAGGGAGGAATAATCTGTATGATGAGTCATGAACTCCTAGGTTCTGTTTTAGTTCCATCATCTTGCTCCTTGACCTAAGGCAGAGGTTAAGTGTTTTGCTCTATTTTCCCCATCTATAAAATGAAAATAATAAACCTTCTTTGCTTCACAGGAGTGGTGTGAAGATTAATTAGTATATGTAAAAACTCTTTGAAGATGAAAAGGAATATATATTGTTGTATTATCCTAAACATCCCACATGTAGACTTTGATTTTGTGAGGTTTCTTTTGAACCTACCATTACATCTTGGGTTTAGTTTGGCTGGAAGACAAATTGTCCTTTGTCAATTATAAGACCTTAGCTAGGGGAAGGATTTGTTTAGAGAAAAGTTACATTACTAGAATCAATTTAATATTTGCATGTATACATTTGTCATATGTGTGCACAATATACATACATATACTTTTGGTTTTATACCATTCAGGTAAAATATTGTTTGTAATTATGGTAGCTCATTTTCTTTATCAATTTAAATAGACACCTTGAACTGCTCAGCATGATGTTATAATTTTGCCTCTCTCAGCATTTTACTTCGAGCAGGTAGCACTGTGTCACTAGTCTTGTTAAAACATGCTTCATGCATTACAACATTTAATTCCATTGATGGGCTTGGCTTTTACACCTGTTTATATTAATATAGCTTAACCAACAGGTGTGCATTAACAGGTGGCATAACTTAGAATTATAAAATTTTAGAACTAGAAGGAATCATGGACATCATCCTTTTACTCTTTCAATTTCACCACACTGACATATTTTGAATATTAAATTCAGTCACTAAAGAGTGACAGAAGGAATATGGAAACTCTGTCTTAACATTAACACTAGATTCCCACAGTGATCTTGGGGCATTTTCTTCTTAGTTGTTTAAAATGGGAATAACACTTATCTTGGAGGTGTTTTGAAGATTAATTTTGACCTTCCAAAGTGGCTTGAGAACTAAATGTGATTAGCTTTAAAGTGAAGATTACCTGATTCAGACTTGGACCTACAAATTAGGTTGCAAATATTTCGAGGTACAGAGAAATAGCATACTTTTTGTTTCAACCTCAGGTTACTTTTGAACATCACAGTTGAACTACTATAATGTGATACACCTTTCTCTCTGTTCATGATGTGGGAATATTATCTCTTCTGGTCTTGATTTGTTAGTGCCTTAAGGTAGCCACAAACAAGCAACTCCTGCTTGGCACTAGGGTAAACTTGTTTTGCTGCTGGGAAACCAGACTAGCCCATAATTTACAAAGCTTAGAGAACATGCCCTAGAAAGGTGAAGCTGATTTGCACATTTCAGGAAGACCAAGCTTGGGTGGATAGAGCAGACAATTGGAAGGTGTGGCAGTTTTAGTTGATTACTAAGGTATTAATTTTCTTTGGACCCTATACCATGTTATTTTCTACAACAACAAAACTACATAATCCCCATTTATCATTCATTCGGCCATTATTGTTGATTAAATGTGCAGGCACTATGCTTGGATTCAAAGACATAAAAAAAAACAGTGTCTTCTCTCAGGGAGTTTGTGTCCTGTTGGGGGAAACACATAACTACATAGAAGTAGATGGAAAATATATACAAAATAATTTTTTTGTGAGGGAGGGTAACTAGTATGATCAGGAAAGTTTTCCTATAGGAGGTGGCATGTGAGTTGAGCATTGAAGGGAGCTAGGGATTATTTCTCTAAGATCACCCACCAGGAAGGGGGTGTGCATTCTAGGCTTGGGGGACAAACAAATGGAAAATGACAGTAAGGCCACTGTGCTGAAACTTAGTGTGTTTAAAGGAAAATAATGTACAGTAACCCAGGTGGGATGAAGCTAGTCAGTAAAAGAGAAGAGTTTGCATGAGTTTTTTCCCAGAGATAAGAGGGAGCTCTGGATGTCAGAAGCTATATATCAGTGATTTTTTCTAATTTGTAGGTAGTATAATTGCTTATGTTTTGCATACACAGTTCACACTAACTGGATGCATTGGTGACTATTTTCATTAAAATGTAACTTTATGAAGAAGAGAATGAGACTTAGAGCTTGAGGGGAACCTAGTGATTATCTATGTAAATCCCCTGGTTTTCTACATGAGGAAACTGCGGTCCAAGAGAAATTGTGACCACCTTTAGGTTACAAAAATAATGCATAACATAACTAGGATTTGGATTCAGGTCTTCTGATTCTGGTTTCTGTGATCTTTACATTATGCTGTTTCTACTTGGAGTATTCACACAACTGGTTATTTTCTGTTATTATTAGCCTCCAGTACTTAGCACAGTGCCTGGCATATAGTTAGACATTTAATAAATGTTTATTGTCTGACCTCTGCTTGGTAAATTGAGGCACTGTGATAATTTTTCTTTTTTTAGCGATAAAATTTTATTTTATACAACAAACATTTCCCATTTCCCTGAAGAAAGTAATGTAATCTAATACTGTGATTGTGAACTGCTAGTCATGACTTTTTTCCAGTAATAACAGTGTAATAGAAAATGGACATCATTGTTTTCATGAATACAAGCAAGAATTTTAAAAAAATCTACTTTTTTCTTTGTATTTTTTAATGTTCTTTCCTTTTTCACTCTTTAGTCCCATTCATCTTCAGATGGACCATTGAGTACCATTCTCTCTGGCTTTCTTTTCACCTCTTTACAGTAGTTGGGTCAACCTCTGTGATTCATTAGGAAAATTTTCAGCAGAAAGAGAACTTGTTCTGCTAAGACGTAATGTTGAAGGAAACAAGAAAGAGGACTTGATCTTTTTCTGAATCTTAAAAAATAAACAAACAATAGGGTGTTAACTCTTAGCTATTAAACTTGGACAGGAGCCTGACCTCATTGCTCATCTTTCTTTCTGCCCATGTGAGTGGGAGCTGCCACAGAGTTGAGGCATGAGTTTCTGTATTCTCTGTCTTGTCACCTTTGTTTTTGTCCTGCAGTGAAATGTTTGTTCTTTTAAAAGTTGTCAGTAAAGGAAATGTCACTTTCTTTGACTGGGAGCTCATCAGCACTTCTATTCAGAGTTGCAGAATCACAGAGCTTAAGGTTTGGAAGGGACTTCATCAGTGCAACTGATAATGAAGGGTATCCTTCCTATAACATAGCAAACAAGTAGTCATCCAGTCTCTGTTTAATCTTCAAGGAGAAAAAACCTACAATCTTTCCAGGCAGTTCTGCTTTTGTATATATATACATTTAAGGCAGTTAGGTGGCCCAGTGGATAGAGCTCTGAGCATGGAGTCAGGAAGACCTGAGTTCAAATATGACTTCAGACATTTTCTAGCTTTGTGACCCCAGGGCAAGTCACTTAACCCGTTTGCTTTGTCCACTGGAGAAGGAAATAAGAAATCACTACAGTATCTTTACCAAGAAAACCATGTGGTCATTATTGGTTTGCTATGGTCCATGGGATCATGAAGAATCTGAAATAGCTGAATGACTGAACAACAATTATTAGGAAGCTTTTTCTGACATCTTGCCTTAATTTTGCTCTTTGCAGCTTCCATTCATTACCCCTGCTTCTGCTTTCTCTTATGCAAAACAGAAAAAAATCAAATTTTACATCCACATGACAAATGTAGGAAAGTATAATACTTAACATTTATTCCTTATTGCCTTCATCTTATTAGATTTAGTCCACTATTCTAGACTTAAGCTCTTTTTGGATCTTAGGTTAAGTATTCTTTCTTTTTTTTTTTTATTAATTTGTTTGTTTACTTTTAGTTTACAAGATTCAATTCCACAGTTCCTTGAGTTTCACATTCTGTCCCCCTCCCTATCTGTAGCAGCAAGAACCCCAAGCGTCCCCAGGTTTTGCTGCCAACACAGGTTATTAGATCTGTTTTGTTAAAGGAAAGCAACTCAAAATGGGTTAACAAGCTTACTTTAATCAGTCAAATATGTATCGTTTACCTAGTTCAGGGGAAAGAGGTCAGCACCCCGAACTTCAGAATGTACAGACAGAATTATCAAGACAGAAACAGATCAAGTAGACAGATTTCCAAACTGTCCAACCATTACATCCATACCAAACAACATCTGGGTTTCAAAGCCGGGGGGTGGGGTGGGGGGGGTGGGCTGGACAGTGGCTTCCCAGAGTTTCCTCTGATAAAATCACAGAACACTTCTCAAAGTGAGCCCCAAAACAAAGCTACACATCAGGGCTTATATAGCCTTCTCCTGGCTCAGAGAATGTAACAACCTTATTGACTCACTGGCCAATCAAGAAGTATCTACTGAAAAACAAGCCTCCCACCCCAGGCTCCAGGTGCACTTTAGCCTAGGGGCAGGGAAGATCTTTAAATTTACATTCCCATTACACTATCCTCCCCCCTCCCCATGGCAGCATACAGTCAAGTATAGGATCTGTAAATACTTTCACTTTAGACATTAGTCAGGTTATAAAGAAGGATTGTATCAGATGGAATGAAAAATGGTAAATATGAAATAAAACCAAACAAGAAAAGGAAAAAGATCAGGTAGTTTGCTTTAATCTGGATACAAACACAGTTCTTTCTAGTTCTTTCTCTGGATGTAGACATCTCTCTCCATCATGAGTCTTTTGGGATTGTTGACTTTATCACTGCATTGCTGAGAAGAGTCCAGTCTATCAAAGTTGGTCATCACACATAGGTTGTGTCTGTAATTGTGTATAAAATTCTTCTGGTTCTATTTTTTGCACTCAGCATCAGTTCGTATAAACCTCTCCAGGTAAATATGAAGTACATCGGCTCCTTGTTTCTTACAGCACAATAGTATTCCATAACATGCACATACCGCAACTTGTTCAGCCATTCCCTAATTGATGGGCAACCCCTTAATTTCCAATTCTTTGCCACCACAAAAAGAGCTGTTATAAATATTTTTGTGCGTATGGGTCTATCTCCCACTTCTATGATCTCTTTGGGATATAACCCTAGAAGTGGTATTACTGGGTCAAAGGTTATGAAATTATTTATAGCCCTTTGGGCATAATTCCAGATTGCTCTCCAGAAAGGTTGGATCAATTCATCACTCCACCAGCAATGCATTAGTGTTCCAATTTGCCCACATTCTCTCCAGCATTTGTCATTTTCCTGTTTTATCATCTTAGCCAATCTGACTGGTGAGATGTGGTACCTCAGAATTGTTTTGATTTGCATTTCTCTAATCAATAGTGATTTAGAGCATTTCTTCATGTGCTTATAGATATCTTTAATTTCTTTCTCTGAAAACTGCCTGTTCATATCCTCTGACCATTTATCAATTGGGGAATGACTTGTATTCTTATAGATTTGCCTCAATTCTCTGTATATTTTAGAACTGAGTCCTTTATCAGAGACATAGGTTGTAAAAATTCTTTCCCAATTTCCCACCTCCCTCTTAATCTTGGTTACATTGGCTTTGTACAGAAGCTTTTCAATTTAATGTGATCAAAATTATCCATTTTACATTTCATAATGTTCTCTAATTCTTGTTTAGTCATAAAGTCTTTCCCTCTCCACAAATCTGACAGGTAAACTATTCCTTGTTTTCCGAGACTGCTTACAGTATCAACTTTTATACCTAGATCATGCACCCATTTAGACTTGATTTTGGTATATGGTGTTAGATAATGGCCTATGCCCAGTTTCTGCCATACTGTATTCCAGTTTTCCCAGCAGTTTTTGTCAAAGAGTGAGTTCTTATATCCAAAACTGGGGTCTTTGGGTTTATCAAACAATAGATTACTATGGTCATTGACTGTTGAATCTCGTGTGCCTAATCTATTCCATTGATCCACTACTCTGTTCTTCAGCCAGTACCAAGTAGTTTTGATGATTGCTGCTTTATAATACAGATTGAAATCTGGTATAGCTAGTCCACCTTCCCTAGCATTTCTTTTCATTAATTCCCTTGATATTCTGGACCATTTGTTCTTCCAAATGAATTTTGTTACTATTTTTTCTAGCTCTATAAAGTAGTTTTTTGGTAAATTGATTGTTATGGTACAAAATATATAATTTAATTTAGGTAAAATTGTCATTTTTATTATATTAGCTCGACCCAGTCACAAGCAATTGATATTTTTCCAGTTAGTTAGATCTGACTTCATTTGTGTGAAAAGTGTTTTGTAGTTGTGGTCATATAGGTCCTGGGTTTGTTTTGGCAGATAGATTCCCCGAATATTTTATAATGTCTACTATAACTTCAAATGGGATTTCTCTTTCTATCTCTTGCTGTTGAATTTCATTGGAAATATATAGGAATGCCGAGGATTTATGTGGGTTTATTTTATATCCTGCAACTTTGCCAAATTTATTTATTGTCTCAAGTAGTTTTTTACTTTATTCTCTAGGATTCTCTAAGTATGTCATCATATCATCTGCAAAGAGTGATAGTTTGGTCTCTTTGCCTAATTTGATTCCTTCAATTTCTTTTTCTTATCTTATTGCTACTGCTAACATTTCTAATATTGGATTGAATAAGAGGGGTGATAGTAGACACCCTTGTTTCGCCCCTGATCTCATTGGAAATGCTTCTAGCTTATCCCTATTACATGTAATATTTGCTGATGGTTTTAAATAGATGCTACCTGTTATTTTAAGGAAGGCACCATTTATTCCTGTACTTTCTAGTGTTTTTAATAGGAATGGATGTTGTATTTTGTCAAAAGCCTTTTCTGTATCTATTGAGATAATCATGGGACGGCCAGGTGGCTCAGCGAGTAAGAGCATCGGCTCCAGTGTCGGGATGACCTGGGGATCAAATCCAGGCTCAGATACTTAGCACCACAACCAGAAATAATTGGCTGTGTAACCTTGAGTTAATCTTTAACCCTGATTGCTTAAAAAAAAAAGTGATAATCATGGGGTTTCTTTTAGTTTTATTGTTGATATGATCAATTCTACTGATGGTTTTCCTAATATTAAACCATCCTTGCATTCCTGGAACAAATCCTACCTGATCAAGGTGTATTATTCTTGAGATAAGTTGCTATAGTCTTTTTTGCTAATATTTTATTTAAAATTTTTGCATCTGTATTCATGAGGGAGAGATTGGTCTAATTTTCTCTCTCTGTTTTATCTCTTCCTGATTTAGGTATCACTACTATATTTATGTTGTAAAAAGAATTTGGTAGGACTCCTTCACTAATTTTCCCAAATAGTTTGTAGAGTATTAGAATCAATTGTTCTTGAAATGTTTGATAGAATTCACTAGTAAATCCATCTGGCCCTGGAGATTTTTTCAGTTCACTGATGACTTGTTCGATTCCTTTTTCTGAGATAAGTATATTAACTGAAGAGGAAGTGAATTACTTAAATACTCTACAAATTAGGCAAAGAAGAGACTAAATTATCACAATTTTCTGATGATATGACGATATACTTATAGAGTCCTAGACAATCAAGTAAAAAACTACTTGAGACAATAAATAAATTTGGCAAAAGTTGCAGGATATAAAATAAACCCACATAAATCCTCTTTTCATTTTTTATACTCATGATATGGTTTTCTTATTTCTTTTTTTTATCATATTGACTAAGGGTCTGTAAATTTTACTGTTTCTTTTTTCATAAAACCATATCTAATTTTTTAAAATTAATTTAAAATTTTCTTAATTTTCATTTTATTCTCTCCTTTGGTTTTCAGTATTTCTAATTTAGTACTTAATTGGGGATTTTGAATTTGTTCTTTTTCTAGGTTTTTCAATTGCATGCCCAATTTGTTGACCTCCCTTTTCTCTAATTTAATCATGTATGCACTCAGGGATATAAAACTTCCCCTAAGAACTGCCTTTAATGCATCCCACAAATTTTGGTGTGTTGTCTCATTAGTATTATTCTCTTGAATGAAATTACTGATTGTTTCTATAATTTCTTGTTTGACCCGCTCATTCTTTAGGATTAAATTGTTTAATTTCCAGTTTGTTTTTAGTCTGTCTTTCCATGGCCCTTTATTGCATATAATTTTTATTGCATCATGATCTGAGAAGGATGCATTTAATATTTCTGCCTTACTGCATACAATTGTGAGGTTTTTATGCCCTAGAACATGGTCAGTTTTTAAGTATGTGCCATGAACCGCTGAGAAGAAAGTATATTCCTTTTTATCCCCATTTATTCCTCTTCTTCCATTGCAGTCCCGTTGTAGCCCTTAATAAGATTTTTTTTGATCGTAATTTCTACTTGTTTATAAACAGTTTGCTCTTATTAAACAACAGGATCTCTGTGTGTGTGTGCATGCGTGTGTGTGTGTATTTTCCTTGTTTACCTTTCTATGTCACTCTTGCATCTCGTAATTAGAGTTTGAATTTTCCATTGAACTCTGGCTTTTTCATCAGGAAGGTTTGGAAATCTGTTATATCACTGAATGATCATCTCTTTGCCTGGAAGAATATGCTCAGTCTTTCTGGGTAGGTGATCCTTGGTTGTAACCCAAGCTCTTTTGCCTTCCGGAAAATTGTATTCCACTGCCTCCGATCTTTCAGTGTAGAGGCTGCCAAATCCTGTGCGATCCTCATTGTGTTTCCTCGATATTTGAACTGTTTCTTTCTGGCCACTTGAAGTATTTTCTTTTACCTGGTAGTTCTGGAGTTTGGCCACAACATTTCGAGGTCTTTTCCGTTTGGGATCTCTTTAAGGAGGTGTCCAGTGGATTCTCTGCATTTCTATTTTACACTCAGGTTCTAGTATCTCAGGACAATTTTCCTTAATGAGCTCTTGGAGAATGTGGTCTAGGCTCATTTTTCCATCATGATTTTCTGGTAGGCCTATGATTCTCAGATTATCTTTCCTAGATCTGTTTTCCAGGTAAGTTATTTTTCCATTGAGATATTTTACCTCTTTTTCTAATTTTTCATTCTTGTTGTTTTGTTTAATTCTTGGTTCCTCATAGTGTTAGTTGTTTCAGTTTGGTTGATTCTAGTTTTTATCAAATCATTTTCCTTGGTTAGTTTTTGGAGCTCCTTTTCCATATCATATGCTTTTCTTTTTAGAGAGGTTTTCTTCATTATAATGTTTTTCTAATTTTGCAATTTTGATTTTAAAGAATTATTCATTTTGTCTTCTATCTCTCTCATTTGGTTTTCAGAGTTCCTTCTGAGCTCTTCTAGGAGAGCTTTCTGTGCTTGGGACCTGTTGCCTGTTGATGTTTCAGCTGTGGGTGTAGAGTCAACATTGTCTCCCTCTGAGTGGTTCCTCCCTCTGAGCATAGTAGGATTCCAGAGTCTTTGTAGCCTGCTTTCTACCAATTTTGAGGCAAGGCCCTAGCCACGCCCTTCCTCTAGGGTTCCCAAGCCTTTACTGTTAAAGGTTTTGCCCTGGGGCAATAGTTACTATGTTTTCAAGGATAGAGGGAGGGTTGGAGCAGGCGGGATTCAGTCTGTGATCCTGGTCCTCGGAGATCCTGACAGGGGCTTTTTAAAAAAAATTTCTGTGCTATGGAGTGGTAGTCCCAGGAGTATTTGTTGTCTAGGACAGGGGCCCTGCATTTGGTTCTTACCTTGTTCTTTCCAGCCCCAGCCCTTTGGTGATAGGCCTATTAGTGGCCTTTGTGGTTGGTGGGATGTCTTGCTCTGTAGTTGATCACGCCTCCTCCCAGTCTGCCTCTGCGCACTGTGCTTTCCCGGCCTGCCTCTGCGCCGCTTTAGCTATTCTTTCTAACTTTATTATGTTTTATTTATTAATTTTATTATTATTTATTATATTTTATTTATTATTTTATGAGCATGATTTTATCAAAGTATTTGATAAATATTCTAAACAGTATAATCTCATTTTTCTTTTAGAATAGTTGAAAAAAGATTTTTTTTTTGGAAAAAAATTTTTGAACTGAAATATAAAAAAAATTTTCATACATATGGTAGAACACAAAAAGAAAATTCTCTTTGAAATGATAAATCTGTATCATACCACTTCCTTTAAAAATAAATATGAAAATATATATGCTTATACATTTTTGGGTGTGCATGTGTATACATATATACATACACGTATACACATATATTCTTTGTTATTTTCAGAATAGTACTGCTTAATGTGTGCTTCCTTTTGAACTTTCTTTTGTTCAATTCTGTGCATTAAAAAAAAATTTCAATTTCCCTCTTCTTTTGGCATTATTGTTACCTCCTCCAGTTAAGTGAAAGAGGACTAAAAAAGCTCATGTAGCACATAAACATAGTCAAGCAAAACTAATCTAAATAGTGGTCATTCCTCAAAGCATGTATCTCTGGATATGTTTATATTCATGATTTTATGTACATGTACCTGTATATGTATGTTAACACAGACATAATATATATATAAGTTCTTATATATATTTGGGATCTCTTAGGATATAATCAGTAAGTTCTTTCAATTTCTCTTTTACCCTCTGGTTCTAGGATATCAGAGCATTTTCCTCGGTAATTTCTTAAATGATGGTCAGGCTCTTTTTTGATCCTGTCTTTTGGGTAGTCTAGCAGTTCTTAAATTATCTCTTTTGGACCTATTTTTCAGTTTAATTGGTTTTTTTCCAATGAAGTATGTCACCTGTTCTACTTTTTCATTCCTTTAATATTGTTTGATTCTCTCTTGATATCTCATGAAGTTATTAGCTTCTTTTTGCCCAGTTTTAATTTAAAGGAATTATTTTATTCAGTGAGCTTTTGTACCGTCTTTTCCATTTGGCCCATTCTACTTTTTAAGGAGTTGTTTTCTTCAGTGAATTTTTGCACATCTTTTTCCATCTTTTAATGCTTCCTTTATTAAACTATTGACTTTTTTTCTCATGATTTTCTTACATCATTCTCATTTCTTTTCCCAATTTTTCTTCTGTTTCTCTTACTTAATTTAAAAATCCTTTTTGAGGTTTACCTGTTGTTCTTTTTGGGTCTGAGACCAATTCACATTTTTCTTTAAAGGCTTTGCATATGTTATGACTTTTAATTTTATGTTAAAGTTGGACTCTGCTCCTGGAGTGAACGGGACACTATAACACACTTCTTGCTCCAGCAGCAGTGCCCTCTCCACTGGCTTGCTGTGCTGGGAATGTGGTGCCAGTTGTTTGGTTTGCTGCAGCAAACCTTGGCACAGGGACTTGCTACTAGCCCACTGAGCAGAAGCCACAAGGCCTCGCTGCTGGCCTGTTTTGCTGGCGGTGTGTTCCTTAGCTGCTATTTTGCTGTGTGTGGGTGTGTGGGAGGGAAGGGCCTCACTACTGACCTGCTGTGCTGTGCTGGAGATGCACTAAATAGTGCCCAGCCACTATCCTGTGGAGGCTACCATCTGGCCCCTTGTGCTGGGGGCATGAGCTCTTGCCATTTGTCTGTGCTAGAGTATGGAGCTTGCTGCTGGCCTGCTGGCAAGGTGCCTGCTGCTGGCTTGCCTGGGTATTGCCTACACTGGACCATGCTCTGTTTTTACTGAAATGAGATGGACTTTTCCTGCTAATCTTCCAGGTTGTCTGGGGCTGGAAAATTATTTCACCCCATTCTTTTAGTTTTGCCATTCCATAATTTGTTTTTAGGTGTTATTTTGTAGTTGTTTAGAAGTGAATTTGAGAGAGTTCAGGTGAGTTTCTGCTTCACTCTTTGGCTCCACCCTTGTGTACATAGTTTAGTGAATCTATATGTTTTCCAGAATGCTTTGACTATTTATTCACAGTTCTATCAATAGTGCCTGTTTTCCAATAGCCCTTCCAGCATTTGTCATTTTTCTTTTCTTTCATCTTTGTTAATTTTGTGGTTATAAGTTGGAACCTCAGAGTTTTAATTTTTCTAAATATTAGTGATTTGGAACACTTTTCATGTTGTGAATAACTTGTGTTTTTTTTTTTTTTCCCCTTAAGAATTTCTCTAATGCATCAAGGGCTTGGTATGAAAAGAAAGGCAAAATCAGTCTTTATGGAGCTTTCAGTTTAATATGGGGAAAACATGTAAACAAGTACGTTCTCCAGAACAAACTACAGATATATATGTTATCTATATGTATATAGATACTAGATAGATAGATGCCTATCTCTATATCTGTTTCTCTATATCATTTTATTTTTATGCAATCAAAATTGACCGTTTTAGTTTTTGTGATAGTTTCTGTCTCTTGTATATTGAAGAAGTCTTTCTCTATCCAAAGACCTGAATGGTAATTTTTTCCTCGCTCATCCAATTTCTTTATGATGAGACCTTCAGAATATAAGTCATGTAGTTGTTTGGAGCTTACCTTGATATACAGTTTCTGGTAGACTTCTTTTAAATTTTCCAAACAGTTTGTGTTGAATTTTCCTAATAGATGTTTTTGGTTTTGTACAAACACTGAACTACTAAATTCATTTGTTTCTCTGTGTTGTGTACCCAGTCTGTTCCATTGACTTAAGTACCTCTTTTTTTTTTTTAACCAATGCCAAATCATTTTAATGATTATTCATTGGTAGTATAGTTTGGAATCTGGTACTATTTCTACTTCCCTTCTCCCATTCTTTCTCAATTTTTTTATATTTTTTCTCTTGAAATTCTTGATCTTTTGTTCCTCCATTTGGATTTTACTATTTTTAAAACTCTTTTTAAAATTTCCTATTTATTCCTCAGAATTTATTTGTTGTGAATTTTCCTTTTTATTTTGGATACTGGTAATTTGATTCTCTTTTTGATTTTTAAACATCAAATTAGCTAATGGGTTTATCTCATTTTTAAACTAGTTCTTATTTTTATTCACTAATTCAATGATTTTTCTCTTTTCTTTGTGTTAATTTTATCTCTCTTTTTTTTTTTTTGCCTTTTTTTGGAGGGCAGTTGGGATTAAGTGACTTGCCCAAGGTCACAAGGCTAGTTTTTTTTTGTGTGTGTGTGTTAAATATCTGAGGCCGGATTTGAACTTAGGTGCTCCTAACTCCAGGGCCGGTGCTCTATTAATCTTACTTATCTTCTTAAAAAATTTCCATATTGACATTAATTGAAGTATTACAGTTTGTTTTCTAAATTTTTTTAGTTGTATGCCCATTCATGAATCTCTTCTTCCCTTTGACTATTGAAAGTGTTTAGAGATAAAAAACTTCCCCCATATACTTTGTTTACATGCCACAAATATCGACATGTTGTTTCATTGTTATTATCTGTCATGAAATTATCTATTCATTATATGATTTATTCTTTGAACCACAGATTCTTTAGGATTAAATTTGTCATCCAATTAATTTATTATTATTTTTTTGCTAGGGCTTTTGTTCACTACAGTTTTTACTGCATTCCTTTTCCTGCTTTTGTGCTTTTATTTCTGAGGTTTTTATGCTCAAATACATGGTCAGTTTTTGTAAAGATACCATGTGTGGTGAGAAATAAGTAAGCTCTTTTATATTCCCTTTAAGTAATCACTAGAGTTCTATTATATCTATTTCCTCAAAAATTTTATTCAACTCTTTAACTTTTTGTTTATTTTTGAGTTAGATATGTTTAATTAGGAAACTGACTCACTTAGTTTACTCACTGTTATGGTTTTACTGTATATTTTTCCCTGTAATTCATTTAGCTTTTCCTTTAGATATTTAGATGTTATCCCATTTGGTACAGATATTAACTATTTATCTATTTATTTATTTAAAGGACACAAAGGTTTTAAGGGAAAACTAACTATATCTACTGACATAGGGACCATAACATTTCAATGAGAGCAGTGTCTATACTTCTTCTGAATAGAAATCTGACTTAAATTTCCCCACCTTGAGAAACTAATGGTTTTCTGATGCTTACTTTTTGGAGGATGACTGAATTCTACCAACAGTGCATTCTGGGTTTCTCCTCAGTCAAAGCAAGAAACCTCTAGAGTGTAGTTACTGAGAGTGATCTTAACAGCAGCTTTTGATGCGATTAAACAGGTCCTCCTGGGCTACAACTGTAGGATTTCCACCCATTTATCCCAGGGCCAAATTGAACAAATTAAATTTTCCTTCATCTGTCAGGTATTCAGATACATTAGCACACTTATCCTGTGACCTCTGAGTATTCTCTTCTGTGGGCCAAACATGCTCAGTTCCTTCAACTCACTCTCATGATATGGATTCAAGACCTTTCACTTTCACCATCCTGGTTGTGCTTCTCTGGATACCTTTCAGCTTATTAGTGCTCTTCTTAAATGGTGGTATCCAGAAAATAAAACAGTACTCCAAATGAGGTGTGGTGAAGACATAAAACAGTAGGATTATCATCCCCCTAGTCCTTGATATCATGTACCTCATAATGCAGTCCAAGATTGCATTAGCTTTTTTTGGTGAAGACCTTTCTATAAGATTAAGTCCCAGAACCTGAAAAGAGACTTGTAGATCGACATCATGCTTTTTCGATCCAAATCAACTATGATGCTCCACAAGATACCTATCTGATTTAACTTGGTTTAACTCTGTACTGTTAGGAGTGGCACTTTAGAGCAAAGTGAAGGAAATATGGGTGGGGGAAATATGTAGCTACTGGAGTTGAGTGGGATGCTCCAAATTTTCTTTTAATAACTCAGTGATGTTGCTATGCCAATTCTCAACTGCCAGGTACATCAATTAATCAATCATTAAACATTTTTAAGTGCCCCTAATGTGCTAGGCACTTTGCAAAACTCTTAGTATACAAAAAGATATATGTGTGTGTCTATGTATGTATGCATGTATGTATGTACACACACATATGATTGAGAAGTCAAACAGAACAAGACAAGCAGAATACCCCAAGTCAAATCAAGTCAGCAAGCATTTGTTAAGCATTTACTATGTGCCAGGTACTATGCTAATCATTGGGAATACAAATACAAGCCAAAAAAAAAAAAGACATTCCCTGACCTCAGGGAACTTAACTTTCTGATGGTGGAACACAGCACATAAAAGGGAACCTAAAAGTAAAA
The DNA here is from genome assembly GCF_028583685.1 of Petaurus breviceps papuanus. Taxonomy (NCBI): domain Eukaryota; kingdom Metazoa; phylum Chordata; class Mammalia; order Diprotodontia; family Petauridae; genus Petaurus; species Petaurus breviceps. Next base: position 27,976,195 of record NW_027187380.1, on the reverse strand, counting down.
GCAGGGACAGAGGAAGGAGGATTCAGGAGCAGAGGCTAAAGCATGAAGGAGTGAGCATGGCTGACCTGGCCCTTTTTTCAAAAAAGATGTTTCAGGAGGAGCTCATTAATCAGAGGAGATAGCTACAGGGATGAAGGGATATTCCAGAATGAGGAGGTGCAGGAGTGGAAGTGTCTTTCAGGGTAAGAAGACTGCTGGAGCATGGTAAAAAGGTTAGGAGGGTCAAGAGTGGAACCCTGTTATTGACATTCAGGTTGATTTTATCCATATGGATAAATGTAATAGTGAATATGTTCCTGTTATCATATGTCACAAAATAATAGCTTGTATTTAATAGCAGAATGAATTGAAGCCTAACCTACTGCTAAAGCAAACTCTTGTGACTTGTACAAAAAAGTTTTTATGTCATGGTTTTAAACATCATTGCCCATTGGAAGTGAGGTAGGAAGTTTGTAAAACTGTCCAAATTAAGTAGTACATCTGCTGACCCTATCATCCTCAATCAGGAAGAGCAGTAGAGCGACACAACAATATCCTGAAAAAATAAGCTGGTCATGTTATCTCTGGAGATAATGACAAAAGCCCCTAACAGTTAATGACATTCCCTTCAACCTGGTGATTGGGTCCATATTAAAGTTCATCCAAGAAACATAATTTTGAAATCCCACTAGAATGAGACCCTAGAAGGGACTTTGAACCATTAACATTACTTTTAAATGTAAATTCAGTTCTGAATCCATGCATCACAAACTAAAAAAGCTTCCATTTTTTAAAAAAAGAAAATAGTTGTAGTAATAATAATAGCATTTATGTAGTGACTATTACGTGTACCAGGAACTCTGTTTTACAAATGTTATGTTGTTTGATCCACATAATAACCATGGTGGAATAATAGTTATTATCATCCTCATTTTACAGTTGAGGAAACTGAGGCAAATTGAAGTTAAAAGTTGACTTGTTCAGGGTCACAGAGCTTGGAAGGATTTGAGGTTGTATTTGAACTCAGTTATTCCTGACTACAGGTCCAGCAATAGTCACTCATAGAAAATCTCTTCATGTACGCATTGCATTTATGACATGAATGACAGCAGAACAGAAATGCAGAATGAGGAAATGAGATTTTGTACTATATGAAAACAGGTGCATAGCCTCAGAGTTATTTTTTGCCTTTAACCCATGGAATGACAGTCCTAGAAATTACTGTTTTTGTAGATGTGGAAATATGTCTTAAGGGTATGTCATTGGCCACTTTTAATTGGGAAACTTTCTTCCCGAACAAATCATGGTTTAAAAGAAATATAGAGAAGTCATATATTTAATTGATTAATTCCTCCTTGGATTGTATGGACTTATGGTTAACGATGATTAATAGGTATTCTTTAGGTATATTTAGTTGTTTAGGTTTGCCTTAACTATAAATGGTTAAAAACACTCACAAGTAAAAACTGAAGGATTGTAAAGTTTTTCAAATGAATTTTAAGTTTTAGATTTTCAAAAATTTAAGTGTAATGACAAGTAGCTCATTTCTAAGGTCTCTTCAAGTTGTAATGTAGTATCCTATAATCTTTAGTATAGTCTTCTGATGTGGATGTTTGGTTAGAAGAGAATGATTGTGATATAACTTCCAGAACTTGTTTAATGAGACTTAAAATATTATGTAAAATCCGTAATAAGTGAAATATCTTTTTGTACTGTTAAAAAATCATAGTATTAAATTTAGTTTTTTAGACTAAACTCTTTAGTGATATTATTTTATTTATTTATTTACTTTTAGTTTAAAACATTTAGTTCCACAGTCCCTTCAGTTTCATATTTTCTCTCCTACTCTCTCCTCATCTCTTTTCATCATGAGTCTTCTGGGGTTGTCTTATAACCTTGCATTGCTGAGAGGAGCCCAGTCTATCAAAGTTCGTCGTCACACATAAGTTGTGTCTGTAATTGTGGACAAATTTCTCCTGGTTCAGCTCTTCTCACTCAAAAACAGTTCATACAGTTCTCTCCAAGTTATTATGAAGTCGTTCTGCTACTCATTTCTTATAGCACAATAGTATTCCGTTACATTCATACACCACAACTTGTTTAGCCATTCCCCAATTGATGGGCATTCCCTTGATTTCCAATTGTTACCACCACAAAAAGAGCTGCTATAAATATTTTTGTACAGACAGGTCCTTTTCCCACTTCTATGATCTCTTTGGGATATAACTTTAGAAGTGGTATTCCTGGGTCAAAGGGTATGCACTTATTTATAGCCCTTTGGGCATAGTTCCAGATTGTTCTCCAGAATGGTTGAATCAGTTCACAACTCCACCAACAATACATTAGTGTTCCAGTTTTTCCACATTCTCTCCAGCATTTGTCATTTTCCTGTTGTATCATGTTAGCCAATCTGACCGGTGAGATGTGGTATCTCAGACTTGTTTTGATTTGCATTTCTCTGTTCAATAGTGATTTAGAGCATTTTTTCATAAAGATATAGATATCTTTAATTTCTTCTTCTGAAAATTGCCTGTTCATATATTTTGACCATTTATCAATTGGGAAATGACTTTTATTCTTATAGATTTGGCTCATTTCTTTGTGTATTTTAGTAATGAGGCCTTTATCAGAGACACTGGTTATAAAAATTCTTTCCCAGTTTTCCACTTCCCTCTTAATCTTGGTTACATTGGCTTTATTTGTACAGAAACTTTTCAATTTAATGTAATCAAAATTATCCATTTTGTATTTCATAATATTCTCTAACTCTTATTTGGTCATAAAATCTTCCCTTCTCCATAAATCTGACAGGTAAACTACTCCTTGCTCTACCAGACTGCTTATAGTATCAGCCTTTATAGCTAGATTATGTGCCTATTTCAACTTGATTTTGGTATAGGTGTAAGATATTGGTCTATGCCCAGTTTCTGCCATACTGTATTCCAGTTTTCCCAGCAGTTTTTGTTAAATGGTGAGTTCTTATCCCCAAAACTGGGGTATTTGGGTTTATCAAACAGTAGATTACTGTAGTCATTGAGTGCTGTGTCTCATGTACCTAATCTATCCCACTGATCCATTACTCTGTTTCTCAGCTAGTACCAAGTAGCTTTGATGACTGCTTCTTCGTAGTACAGATTAAAATCTGGTATGGCTAGGCCACCTTCCTTGGCATTTATTTTCATTAATTCCCTTGATATTCTGGACCTTTTGTTCTTCCAAATGAATTTTGTTACTATTTTTTTTTCTAGCTCTATAAAATAAGTTTTTGGTAGATTGATTGGTATGGCACCAAATATGTAATTTAATTTAGGTAAATTGTCATTTTAATTATATTAGCTCAACCTAGCCATGAACAGCTGATGTTTTTCCAGTTAGTTAGATCTGACTTTATTTGTGTAAAAAGTGTTTTGTAATTGTGTTCATATAGGTCCTGGGTTTGTTTCGCAGGTAGATTCCCAGGTATTTGCTTGCTGATATATACTTGCTGATGGTTTTAGATAGATGCTACTTATTATTTTAAGGAAGGCTCCATTTATTCCTATACTTTCTAGTGTTTTTAATAGGAATGGGTGTTGTATTTTGTTAAAAAGCCTTTTCTGCATCTATTGAGATAATCGTACGTAGGCTTTCTGCTAGTTTTTTTGTTGATATGATCAATTATACTGATGGTTTTCCTAATATTGAACCATTTTTACATTCCTGGAATAAATCCTACCTGATCAAAGTGTATTATTTTTGTGATAAGTTGCTGTGGTCTTTTTGACAATATTTTATTTAAAATCTTTGCATCGATATTCACAAGGGAAATTGATCTGTAATTTTCTTTGTGTTGTCCCTTCCTGATTTAGGTATCAGTACCATATTTGTATCATAAAAAGAATTTGGTAGGACTCTTCCTTCACTAATTTTCCCAAATACTTTGTAGAATATTGGAATTAATTGTTCTTTAAATGTTTGATAGAATTTGCTAGTAAATCCATGTGGCCCTTGAGAATTTTTCCTAGGGAGTTCATTGATGACTTGTTCAATTTCTTTTTCTAAGATGGGGTTATTTAAATAATTTACTTCTTCTTCAGTTAATCTGGACAGCTTATATTTTTGTAAATATTCATCCATTTCACTAAGATTGTCAAATCTTATGTACATCCAGTTGGGCAAAATAATTCCTAATTATGGTTTTAATTTCCTCCTTGTTGGAGGTAGATTCATCCTTTTCATTTTTGATACTCATTAATTTGGCTTTCTTATTTCTTTCTTTTTTTATCATATTGACTAAAGGTCTATCAATTTTATTGTTTTTTTTTTCATAAAACCAGCTCTTTGTTTTATTTATTATTTCAATAGTTTTCTTAATTTAAGTTTTATTAATCTCTCTTTTGGTTTTCAGTAGTTCTAATTTAGTGTTTAGTTGGGGATTTTCAATTTGTTCTTTTCTAGTTTTCTCAGTTTCATGCCCAATTTATTGATCTCCATTTTCTCTGTTTTATTCATGTATGCATTCAAGGATATAAACCTTCCCCTAAGAACTGCTTTTGCTCCATCCCTCAAGTTTTAGTATGTTGTCTCATTATTGTCATTCTCTTGAATGAAGTTACTGATTATTTCTGTAATTTATTGTTTGACCCACTCATTCTTTAGCATTAAATTATTGTTTCCAATTAGTTTTTAGTCTATCTTTCCATGGCCCTTTATTACATATAATTTTTTTTGCATCATGATCTGAGAAGGATGCATTTAATATTTCTGCCTTTCTGCACTGAATTGTGAGGGTTTTTTTGCCCTAGTACATGGTCAATTTTTGCGTATGGGCCCTGTACAGCTGAGAAGAAGGTATGTTCCTTTTTATCCTCATTCAGTTTTCTCCAGAGGTCTATCATATCTACTTTCTCTAAAATTCTGTTCACCTCCTTAACTTCTTTCTTGTTTATTTTGAGGTTAGATTTATCAAGTTTAGGGGCGGCTAGGTGGTGCAGTGAATAGAATACCTGCCTTGGAGTCAGGAGGACCTGGGTTCAAATCTTGCCTCAGACACTGAACACAAAAACTAGCCTTATGACCTTTGGCAAGTCCCTTAACCCCAGTTGCTCTCCAAAAAGCAAAAAAAAAAAAAGATTGATCAAGTTCAGAGAGGGGGAGATTGAGGTCCCCCACTAGTATAGTTTTGCTATCTCTTTCTTCCTCTGATTCCCTTAACTTCCCTGTAGGAATTTGGATGCTATACTACTCGGTGCATATGTGTTAAGTATGATATTGTTTCATTCTTGAAAGTGCCTTTTAGCAGGATATAATTTCCTTCCTTATATCTTTTAATGAGATCTATTTTTGCTTTTGCTTTATCTGAGATAAGAATTGCTACCCCTCCTTTTTTTACTTTAGCTGAAGCATAATATATTCTACTCCAGCCTTTTACCTTTACCCTCTGTGTGTCCCCTTGTTTCAGATGTGTTTCTTGTAGACAGCATATTGTAGGATTATGATTTTTAATCCATTCTGCTGTCTGCCTCCATTTTTTATGGGAGTGTTCATAGCACATAGTAGGTATTTATTAAGTGTGTTGGTTCACTGATTCTTTATATATATATATATATATATATATATTTAATTTTATGTTTATTTTTAGTTTAAAACATTCATTTCCACAAGATTTTGAGTTACATGAAGGTGGTGGCAGATTGAGAGTAAAGAAGGGGTCATATACAAGTGATATTATTAAGATAAAACCAACAGACTTGAAAATAGATTTAATATGGGGCTCTCTCCTTCTCCCTTTCCCCCTCCCTCTCTCCTGTCTTCTCCTTCTCCCTCTCCCTCTTCCTCTCCCTCTCCCCTCCTCCCCCTCCCCCTCTCCCTCTCTCTCCTCTCTCTTCTCCTCTCTCTCTCCTCTCCCCTTCCCTCTCAGCCAGGTGGCATAGTGGATGGAGCTCTAGAACTGGAGTCAGGAAAACCAGAGTTCAGATGTGGCCTCAGACACTTAGTAGCTCTGTGATCCTAGGCAAATCACTTAATCTTTGTTTCAGTTTCCTAAACTAAAAGGGATAATAATAACACCTATCTCCCATAGGGTTGTTGTGAAGATCAAATAATGTAATAATGTAAATTGTTTAGCAGAGTTTCTGTATAGCTATCTCTCTCTCGCTATATGTGTTCATTAGTAAGATGTTGGTCTATATTTCTTTTTCTTTGCATTCTGAGAATAATATTTGTATTACAAGGCATTATTTGCTTCACAGATGTTTGGTATATATAATTTGTAAATACATCTGGCTCATCTTTTAACTTTGCCTGTTCACTTATGGCTTTCTTGTTATCTTTATTGGAGATTGAATGGTTTGAGATCTCTAATCAGTAAGCATTTATTAATTGCTTACTCTTTACCAGATTCTGCTGTGGATAAAAAAAAAGCAGAAATAGTATCTGTTCTCAAGGAACTCACATTCAAGTGAGCCAAACAATTTGCAAAAAACTATGTACCTCAAGGTATATAGGGCAAATTGAAAATAATCTTGGTGGAAAGCTTTAGTAGTAGAGAGGATCAAGAAAAGCCTCCTGTAGAAGGTGGTATTTGAGCTAAGTCTGGAAGTAGGCCTCAGAAGGCATGGAGGATTTAGATGTGGGAGATGACCAGTGAAAAGGTGGGAAATGGAGTGGCTTGTGTGAGGAAAAGCAAGAAAGTAAGTGATAGTATTATAGGGTATGTTGCATATTACATATCTATAATATAGTATGTGCTATTACATATCTTAGTAATAAGGAAGTTCAAAAGAAGTTAGGTTGGGTTTAGGGATTTTTTTTTTAAACATTGAAATTTCCTTTAAATTCTCAGGTTTATTATTTTCTTTTTGCCATATAGTTTTGTATAGTAGTTTCTTTTAATTCTTTTTTGTCCTCTGTGAATTCATCTTGGCTATTTTATATTTCGATATTTTGTTTTTCCTTCCTCATTTTCTTGATTAGGTTAGTTAATGGTTTATTGATTTTTGCTAGTCATTTAAAAATGGCTCTCCTTTTTATATATCAGTTCACTGTTCAATTTTCCTGTATTATTTCTTGTATTTTGGTATTTAGGTTTTTTTTTTTTAAACCTTGTCCCTTTCTTCTGGGAGAAGTATAATCCTTAATTGGTATATTTTCTTTCTTCAAAATCAGTTATGTTTAGCTTATAAAGAGATGGGTTCTTTGAACATTATTTCTTTTTGTTTCTCTTCTTCATTGTCCTTTACCTCTCTGTATTTGTATTTCTAGTCAATTCCTCTTTTTTTTATGTTTCTTTAGTGAGTTTGCCATACTATGGATTCGAGTTTTTCTATTCTGCTGCTTATTTCTATTTTGCAGGCTATAAATTCTGCGTTCACAATTTTTATTTTTATTATAAACAATTTAGAAGTGTCATACCGTGGTTCTATTATTTCTTTGGAATCCACAGGATCCTCTGCCTCAATCAGATGTTGATTTAATTTCCATTATCTTGCAGTATTTATTTATAGATGTAAATTGGAATTGTTTTGATGACATGGAGGGCTTATTTCTTTGGTTATTAATATCTTCCCCCTTGTTTTGCTTGCTTATACTCAAGTTCTTTAACTGAGTTTTCTTCCTTCTGATTTCTCTGATAATTTTAGGTATTTTCCACCCCCCTTGTCCCTTACTGCTTATTTTCTTTCTTGTTCCCCTTTGTTTTCACTATCCCTTTGGGCTAGACCTTAAAGCTGTCTCAGTCTTCTTCCATGCTGGAAAAGTCATGTTTGACCAGCCTCAGTCTCTGTCCCAAGTGATTTCTGGAGGGACAGTAATCCTAGCTGGATGCTTTTTTTCCCCTTTTACCTCTGATGTAGTGTAATGCCTCAGTTCTCTCTGTTCCTTAGTTTTCTGTCTGAGGTCTTGTGGTAATAGTCTTGCCAGAGTGTGGTGACCTTTTGTATGTCAGTTCTCTACATTATTTTCACATTCCATTATTTCTCTGATTTTATAGCTTTTTTTTTTATTAAAGTGTTGGGATCGCTAATTTGTTTTCTAATCTTTTAATTGATCTTTTAATTGATCATCTCTGTAAAAATCCTTGTTTGAGGATTCCTTTAACAGTGTCCTGTAAATTTCAGTATGTTATTTCATTGTTACTGATTTTTTTGTTTCTGTATTTATTCTTTGTTCCACTAATTATTTAGGATATCATTATTCATCTGTGTTTTTTGTTCATATTTCTTTTATTATGACATGCAGTATGTTTTCTTTATTTTTCTATTGGTTTCATCCAATTTTCAGGAAAGAATATCAAAGTCATTATTGTGTTTTATTATTAATGTATTTTTTAAAATGCTTTATTAACTTCTAATTTACATCATTCGTTTCCGCCAGATTTTGAGTTACAAATTTTCTCCCCGTTTTCCCTCCACCCATCCCCCCAAAACAGCAGTCCCACAGGATATCCCCACTTCCAATCTGCTCTCTCCCATATTTTCTCCCATATACCCATTTTGACTTTTCCAGTGGATCTCTATGCCTCAGTGCCTGTATATCTTATTTCTTAATTACATGTAAGATGGTATTAATAATAGTATATATATATATATATATATATATATATATACACACACACACATACACACACACACACACACACACACACATATATATTTGAATATTTGATTTTAAAACTTTCAATTCCAGATTCATTCCCTTCCCCCCCTGCCACCCACCCCCACTGGGGAGACAAGCAGTTCAGTATAGGTTGTACATGTGTGGCTAATGCAAAACAATAACATAGTAGATATATTGTAAAAGACTGACTATATTTCCCTCCCTCCTATCCCATCTCCCACTTGTTCTATTCTCTACTTTCATCCTGTCCCTTTTCAAAAGTGGGTGCTTCCAACTTCCCTCCCCGCCAGCCTGCCCTCCCTTCCATCATCCCCTTCCCCCCCTATTCTCCTGTAGGGTGAAATCCCCTATTTAGTGTGTATTTCCCTCCCTCCTCAAGCCAGATTCAATAGGAATAAGGTTGACCCATTCCCTTTTGCCTTCCTATTCTTCTCCTCCATTGTAACCATTTTCCCTTGCCTCTTCTGTATGAGATAGTTTGCCCCAATCTGTCTCTCCCCATCTCCTCTCATTATATTCCTCTCACCTCTTAATTTCACCTTTTAAGTATCATCCCTTCCTGTTAAATTGGTCCCGTGCCCTCTATCTATGTATACCTGTAACCGTATATACACACATTCACATATGTATTCATATGCCCGCATACCCTCATATAAAGACATATATATTTCTAATCCCTTCAACTACTGAGAAAAGTTTTATAAATTACAATTATTGTTTTTCCATGTAGGAATGATAATAGTTCAACTTTGATAACTTCCTTATGATTTCTTTTCCCTGTTTACCCTCTCATGCTTCTCTTGCTTCTTGTATCTGAATGTCAAATTTTCTATTCAACTCTGGTTTTTTCAGCAAGAATGCTTGAAAGTCCTGTATTCCACTGAATGACCATATTTTCCCCTGAAAGATGATACTCAGTTTTGCTGGGTAGGTGACTCTTGGTTTTAATCCCAGCTCCCTTGACCTCCAGAATATCACATTCCAAGCCCTTCGATACCTCAGTGGAGAAGCTGCCAGATCCTGGGTTATCCTGATTGTGTTTCCACAATATTCAAATTGTTTCTTCCTGGCTGCTTGTAATATTCTCTCCTTCATCTGGGAATTCTGGAACCTGGCTATAATATTCCTAGGAGTTTTCTTTTTGGGATCTTTTTCAGGAGGTGATTGGTGGATTCTTTCAACCTCTATTTTGCCCTCTGGTTCTAAAACATCAGGGCAGTTTTCTTTGAGAACTTCCTGGAGGATGCTTTCTAGGTTCTTATTTTGGTCATGGCTTTCAGGTAGTCCAATAATTTTAAAATTATCTCTCCTGGATCTATTTTCCAGGTCAGTGGTTTTTCCCATGAGATATTTCACATTGCCTTCTATTCTTTCATTTGTTTGGATCTGTTTAACAGCATCTTGGTTTCTCATAAAGTCATTAGCTTCCATTTGCTCCAATCTAATTCTTTTTTTTCTTTTTTTTTTAATGCTTTATTAACTTCTGATTTACATCATTCGTTTCCACCAGATTTTGAGTTACAAATTATCTCCCCGTTTTTCCCCCACCCATCCCCCCAAAACAGCAGTCCCACAGGATATCCCCACCTCCAATCTGCTCTCTCCCATATTTTCTCCCATATACCCGTTTTGACTTTTCCAGCGGATCTCTATGCCTCAGTGCCTGTACATCCCATTTCTTAATTACATGTAAGATGGTATTAATAATAGTATACACACACACACACACACATATATTTGAATATTTGATTTTTAAACTTTCAATCTCAGATTCATTCCCTTCCCCCCCTGCCACCCACCCCCACTGGGGAGACAAGCAGTTCAGTATAGGTTGTACATGTGCGGCTAATGCAAAACAATAACATAGTAGATATATTGTAAAAGACTGACTACATTTCCCTCCCACCCATTCTATTCTCTACTTTGATCCTGTCCCTTTTCAAAAGTGGGTGCTTCCAACTTCCCTCCCCCCCAGCCTGCCCTCCCTTCCATCATCCCCCCTCTCATCCCCTTCCCCCCCATTCTCCTGGAGGGTGAGATCTCCTATTTAGTGTGTATTTCCCTCCCTCCTCAAGCCAGATTCAATAGGAATAAGGTTGACCCATTCCCTTCTGCCCTCCTATTCTTCCCCTCCATTGCAACCATTTTCCCCTGCCTCTTCTGTATGAGATAGTTTGCCCCAATCTGTCTCTCCCCATCTCCTCTCATTATACTCCTCTCACCTCTCAATTTCACCTTTTAAGTATCATCCCTTCCTGTTCAATTGGTCCCATGCCCCCTATCTATGTATACCTGTAAACATATATACACACATTCACATATGTATTCATATGCCCGCATACCCTCATATAAAGACATATATATATATATTTCTAATCCCTTCAACTACTGAGAAAAGTTTTATAAATTACAATTATTGTTTTTCCATGTAGGAATGATAATAGTTCAACTTTGATAAGTTCCTTATGATTTCTTTTCCCTGTTTACCTTCTCATGCTTCTCTTGCTTCTTGTATCTGAATGTCAAATTTTCTATTCAGCTCTGGTTTTTTCATCAAGAATGCTTGAAAGTCCTGTATTCCACTGAATGACCATATTTTCCCCTGAAACATGATACTCAGTTTTGCTGGGTAGGTGACTCTTGGTTTTAATCCCAGCTCCCTTGACCTCCGGAATATCACATTCCAAGCCCTTCGATCCCTCAGTGGAGAAGCTGCCAGATCCTGGGTTATCCTGATTGTGTTTCCACAATATTCAAATTGTTTCTTCCTGGCTGCTTGTAATATGCTCTCCTTCATCTGGGAATTCTGGAACCTGGCTATAATATTCCTAGGAGTTTTCTTTTTGGGATCTTTTTCAGGAGGTGATTGGTGGATTCTTTCAACCTCTATTTTGCCCTCTGGTTCTAAAACATCAGGGCAGTTTTCTTTGAGAACTTCCTGGAGGATGCTTTCTAGGTTCTTACTTTGGTCATGGCTTTCAGATAGTCCAATAATTTTAAAATTATCTCTCCTGGATCTTTTTTCCAGGTCAGTGGTTTTTCCCATGAGATATTTCACATTGCCTTCTATTCTTTCATTTGTTTGGATCTGTTTAACAGCATCTTGATTTCTCATAAAGTCATTAGCTTCCATTTGCTCCAGTCTAATTCTGAAGCAATGATTCTCCTCAGCTTTTGAGATTCTTTTTCCATCTGGCAAATTCGACTTTTTAAGGCATTCTTCTCCTCATTGCCTTTTTTTAGCCTCCTTTGCCATTTGAGTCAGTCTGTTTTTTAAGGTATTATTTTCTTCAGTCAGGCTGTTGACTCTCATTTCATAATTTTCTTGCATTGTTCTCATTTTTCTTCCCAATTTTTCCTCCACTTCTCTTATCTGCTTCTTAAGGTCCTCTATGGCCTGTAACCAGCTTGTATTTTCCTTTGAAGCTTTTGGTGCAGGAGTTCTGACTTCACTGATTTCCTCCTGTTCCATGCCTTGCTCCTTCTTATCCCCCAAATAGGAGTGTAATGTTGGAATCTTTTGTCTGCTTTGTTTCCTTTGCCTGCTCTTTTTGCCACTCAATTATTTGACTTGGGCTTTTTGCCACAGTAGGACTATGCCATCAGACAGGGGAGTTTTCGTCCCAAACGCTGGGGTTTTCTCAGCTGCCGGAGGTATTAGATGGGTGCCCTCTCTGAGGTCTCCACATGCTCTAGCAAGCTGGACACATACCTCCACCCTAGATTGCAATCCAGATCCAAGCAGGTTAAAGGAAGAGCGATGACCCCTCAGACTGGTGCTTGGTCCCCCTACACTCTGCAGGCCAGGAGCTGAAGCTGCCACGTGTCGCTGGCAGGCTGTGTTGGCATCTCAGTGGTTTCTCGCCCCGGGGTTAAAAGCCACGCACTCCCTCTTACTGGGTCCCAAAGTCCAGACTGCACTGGCCTCTCACCTTGTCCTTCACATCTATGTGTTGATAAATCTGGAAAGGGCCACAGCTGTTGCTAATCTGGAGTCCCTCTGGCAGCCAGCTGGTCAGGCCCACCCTGGGGCTAAAGCCTTGCGGGCGTGGTGCTGGGCTCGGCTCCCAGAGCGCTGTGCTGGCTGATTCCTGATGGCCTGCTGGGCTGTCCTCAGCAGGAGGTTAGCTTCTCTGTGTCATTTTGTGGGTTCTGCAGCTCCAAAGTTTGTTTAGAGCCCCCTTTTTACATGGATTGGGGAGGGTGGAAGCCGGAGCCACGGGAAGGTCGTGCTTCTACTCCGCCATCTTGGCTCTGCCCCCCCGCCAACCTATTAATGTATTTTTGCAAAATTTTTCTTCTAAAGAATTGGTATATGTTGCAATTTTTTCATATCTTCTAGCATAATCCTAGTTTCTTGTTTGTCTTACCTTTTTCAATTTTTGTTGTTGCCTAAGTTGCATGTTTGTTTGCATATTTATATAATCACCGCAGAAAGTTTTGTGATGGGTTTTTAAATGTTAATCCTTTGATAATTATGAAATGACTTCTCTTTTTATCAGTTATATTTTAAATGCTAAGGAAAAACCATTTGGGTCTTGGGACTATGTTCTTATTTATTACTGATGAGCACTTGGATCCAAATCCTACCTCTCTGCCCTAAGGCATATCATTTTTCATATATGTGAGCCCCACTTTTCTCAAGTTTCTTTAAAACTCCAAATCTATCACTCTTTATGGCCCAGTTTTTTTTTAATTACCATATAGTTTTGTGAAGGCAGTTTTACCTGTATTTTTTATCTTAAGTATTTATACTTACTCAGGTGTCATTTTTATTTGAAAGAGAAGGAAGGGTGATTCAACAGTGGGACAAAAGTTTTCACCTTCCCGTTTCTCTTTCCAATTCTTTTGTCTCACTGTTGTACTAGTTAATTCTCTTTATGTTAGTTAGAGAATTAATTCCCCCAAAGAAGAAAACTCATGGAATGGGAAGATGTTCATGTTAAGAATTCATGTGGCAAATTTACATGGGATTCAACTAGACCATGGACTTATTTAGGTTAACTCCCTGTGTAAATCTTCAGTTTTCTTGTAGAAAAGGAGCTTTTTAAAAATTTCCATTTAAATTATTTGTTCTTGCCTCCCCCTGCAACATGAAGGATCATTTCCTGTGTTATTTTCTTGAGAAGTTTTAGGATCAGAATTTTGCAATGGCAAAAAATGGATTTTATTGTAACTTAAAGTTTAAAAATATATTTTCAGCAATTTTAAAAGCATTTTTTTCTTCTCGTAGGCACAGGTATTTAAGCATGGAACACGGGAAAGCTGTTTACCCTATGGTAAGTATCATTTTCATAGCTGGGTGTTTTGTAATTAATGTGGTTGGGTGGGGCTTCTATTCACAATGTTGTGGAAATGAATGGTTTAAGTTAATTTTGACCATGTCCCTCCTTTTTTAAGACTGTATAGGAGTTTTGAAATTTTGTATCTTATACTACCAAGAAAACTTATTTTTTCCAATTTCTCTGGTAATTTTATAAAAACCACTAATAGCATAGTAACTTCAGTCATTGTTCATACTCAAATTGCTTTGCTTCTTTAAAAAGAAAAATTAAAGGGAACAAAAATCAGTATTTTCTTGCTTCTCTCAGCTCCCACAATTGGAAAAGAAAAGAAAAACAAAACTCTTTTCAAACATACATAGTTAAAACAAATTCCTTCATTTCACGTATCCAAAAGACATGTATTACATTCTGCACTTTGGGTCCATTATTCTCTTTCAGAAGGTGGATAATTGTCTAGTTTGTTAATGGAGCATGGAGAGCATGGAGAAACCATCTCTTTAGGTTTCATTCCTCTCCTGGTTACACTCCTCACTCTCTGGACTTCTTCATCTTCTAAGTTTAACTCTACCTTGGACTTTACACATTGGAAATACCTTCCAGTCCTTGGTTCTCTCTCCCTGATGGGCTGGTTCCTGTCAGAACCTCCTTTTAAGATTGAAGTCCAGACCAGATAGATCTTAATTCTTCTTCAGGCTGCGCTCTTGACTCTCCCAGAACTGCATTAGGTACATTCATCTCCTCCCTGACCCCCCCTTTTTATTTTTTTATGTTATATTCCTTTACTAGAATGTAAGCTCCTTGAGGGCAGGAATTATCTTTCTTTCAGTTTGTGTTTGTATTCTCAATGATTGGCACATAGTAGTGCTTAATATATGCTTGTTGGCTTGGAGCATGAAGAGTTTCCAATGACCTCATATCTTTAGATTTTATATACCTTGATGGAGTTTGGCGAAAGGAGTGTGGTATAAGGTCAATTTCCTTTGAGAAATGACTGCATTACATCTTACATTACATTATGTTCTGGACACATATTCTAGCCTTCTGTCCTTCCCCTTGGCTTTTAAATTGTAAAATCATGTTCCTAGTATTAAGTTGCTGGAAAGGTGGAGCTACACTTCACTCTCATTTGCCACACATATTCAAGGGAAACATTATGAAGTAATACTTCTTGGGTCTCAGTTTATTGTCCGATTTACTGTTTTCACTTTGCACAGCCAGACTGTTAAATACATTTCTTAGCTTTTTGTTTGAAAAGTCTATTTTTCTTCTATCTATACCTAATTTATTAGAAGAAAAATTTGATTTCTTAATAGTGTAAGATATCTGACTGTGTTCTGTCTCTGTTAATCACTGAAGGACTGAAGTTACCATAGAATATTAAATTGTAAAGAGCAAAATTTTATAATTAAAATGGTTTAAAAATATCTCTTAAAAAATCTGTCTCTATGTCTCTCTTCTCCTTTGATGTAAAATAGCAACCCCCAATCTTAATTGTTAGGGACCCTGAGAGGTAAAATGACTTGCCCATGGTCACAAAGATAGTATGTGTCAAACATAAACCTTAAACTTCAAGACCAGAGCCTCACATCCTCCATAAAACTTTCTCTGCTAATCTTAATACCAATTGTTCACCTTCCTGTCTGCCTATAGCTACTATATGGCTACTTCTGTATCTTTCTGCCTTTATTATATATATGTAATATATAATAAATAAATAAATAATATATAATAAATATAATATATATAATATAAGATAATAATCTAATATTATCATTTGATATTACAGTTATCTTTGTGTATGTTATAATGTCCCTAATAGACTATTTGCTCTATTAGAGGAGTAACTGTAACCTCTTTTAACTTTGTGTCTTCCCCCCAGCCTGACCCAAGTAAGTGCTTATACAGTATTCCTGCTATATCTTATAAGTGAGGAATGTTGCTACTTTCATTTCAATTTAGGAAACATTTATCA
The DNA here is from genome assembly GCF_028583685.1 of Petaurus breviceps papuanus. NCBI lineage: Eukaryota > Metazoa > Chordata > Mammalia > Diprotodontia > Petauridae > Petaurus > Petaurus breviceps. The sequence goes on along the minus strand of NW_027187380.1, from coordinate 27,960,364 downwards.
AGCATCTTCATTGTGAAAGATACTGGGTATACAAAGTAAAAAATGAAACAGCCCCTCTTCTTAGGGAGTTTACATTACATTGATGAACTGAACACTGCTTCTTTTAAAGCAGTCTGCACTCAGCAGTGAGTTAGGTCTGTAGGAGAGATTATAGAACAGTCCAAAAATGTGTACATTTTTTTTCTTCTCTACCTGTTATTTCATCACTGTAGAATAGGAATTGGGAAACTGTAGTCTACAAGTAGCCTGGGACACAGAGAAGTTAAATGACTTTCCCTGTTAGTTGGCATGTGCCATATTGGTTTTGAATGTCTGTCGTCCAGACTCGGCAGGTGAATCTAATAGCTTGGTGTACTTTTCCATAATGTTCTGTAAAGTATTAGATGAACAATAATCGGGCAGCTAGGTGGTGCAGTGAATAGAGCACTGGCCTTGGAATCGGGAAGACCTGAGTTCAAGTGCAGCCTCAGACGTTTGACAGATACACTTACCAGCTCTGTGACCTTGGACACGTCACAACCCCAATTGTCTTTCCTTACCCCCTCCAAAAAAAAAAGAACACTAATTGAATGCTGTAATTCAGACCTCATTTTCTATGAACAATCAGGAAGTTGAACAATTAGTGAACATTATCAGGGAAAAGTTTTATGGAGGATGTGAGGCTTGGGTCTCAAAGAATCTATACTATATTATACTATACATTCTGTAGGATTTAGAGAGATAGAAAGAAGGAAAAGGAGAGCATTCCAGACAGAGTGAAATAAATAGTGTGAGCAGAGCTGTTGTGGTTAGGATAGGTATAATATATAGTTCATATTAGGTAGTGATAAAAAATAAGTTTGAATGGGCCATGTTTCACTGGAATTCAGTAATTCATTTGAATTAAGCAACTCTAAGGTAGTGCTTTAGGAAACATGCATGGGGAAGCAAATTTAAACTTATACCATTATATGACAGGTGCAAAAGAAAAACAAAAGCAAAAAAGCCTTTAAAGGATATGTGTGTGTCTGTATTTATCATATTCTCAGTAAAATTACTAGGAAATTCACATAACCAGAGATTTCTTTCATATGTGTACTGCTATATGCTCTGTTTTGCAGCTTCCATTGTGCTCCAGTGCCTTGATAACTGCAAGCTCTCAGAGAGTAACCATACTCTTCTCCGAAAACTTGGTGTGAAACTTGTTCAGCGACTTGGATTGACTTTTCTTAAGCCCAGATTGGCAAAGTGGAGGTTAGTTGACAAGGTTAAGGTCTTTGTCTTTTCTCAGTTTCATTTGTTTCACGACAAAAAGTCAAATAAGTTACATAAAGCAGTGGTAGAATGTCTTGAATAATAAAATATATTTCTTTTTTTTTTTTTAAGATCAATTGCTTTATTAACTTCTGGGTTACATCATTCATTTCCGCCAGATTTTGAGTTACAAATTTTCTCCCCATTTTTCCCCTACTCACTGCCCCCAAATAGTGATCCCATTGAATATCCCCTCCTCCAGTCTGCTCTCTCCCATACCCCCTTTGACTTTCCAGTAGGGCATGGTGGATCTCTTTGCCCCAGTGCCTGTATATCTTATTTCCCAGTAACATGTAAAATAATATTAATAATAGTGTGTGTGAGTGTGTGTGTGTGTGTATTTTAAACATTTGATTTTAAAACTTTGAATTCCAGAATCATTCTCTTCCTCCCTTGTCACCTACCCTTACTGGGAAGATAAGCAGCTCAGTATAGGTTGTACATATGTAGCTATGCAAAACATTTCCATAGTGGATATATTATAAAAGACTGACTATATTTCCCTCCCTCCTATCGGACGTCCCATTTGTTCTATTCTCTACTTTGATCGTGTCCCTTTTCAAAAGTGTGTGCTTCCAACTTCCTTCCCCCCAGCCTGCCTTCCCTTCCATCATCCCCCCTCTCATCCTCTTGTCCCCTACTCTCCTATAGGGTGAGATACCTTATTTAGTGTGTATGTCATTCCTTCCCTAAGCCAAATTCAATGAGAATAAGGTTGACTCATTCCCTTTTGCCTTCCTGTTCTTTCCCTCCATTGTAACAGTTTTCCCTTGCTTCTTCTATAGGAGATAGTTTACCCCATTCTGTCTCTCCCCATCTACTCTCATATTCCTTTCTCTCCTCTTAATTTCATCTTTTAAGTATCATCCCTTCCTATTAAATTGGTCCTGTGCCCTCTATGTATACCTGTAAACATATATACACACATTTACATATGTATTCATATGCCCATATACCCTCCTCTATGGACATATATATTTCTATTCCCTTCAACTATTTTCATACTGAGAAAAGTTTCATAAGTTACAATTACCGTTTCTCCATGTAGGAATGTAAATAGTTCAATTTTGATAAGTTCCTTATGATTTAATTTCCCTGTTTACTTTCTCATGCTTCTCTTGCTTCTTGTATCTGAATGTCAGATTTTCAATTCAACTCTGACTTTTTCATCAAGAATGCTTGAAAGTCCTCTATTCCATTGAATATTCATATTTTCCCCTGAAACATGATACTCGGTTTTGCTGGGTAGGTGATTCTTGGTTTTAATCCCAGCTCCTCTTCCCTCTGGAATATCATATTCCAAGCCCTTCGAACTCTCAGTGTAGAAGCTGCCAGATCTATGTTATCCTGATTGTGTTTCCACAATATTCAAATTGTTTCTTCCTGGCTGCTTGTAATATTCTCTCCTTGATCTGGGAATTCCAGAACCTGGCTATAATATTCCTAGGAGTTTTCTTTTTGGGATCTTTTTCAGGAGGTGATCATTGGATTCTTTCAACCTCTATTTTTCCCTCTGGTTCTAAAATATCAGGGCAGTTTTACTTGAGGATTTTTTGAAGGATGATTTCTAGGTTCTTTTTTTGATCATGGGTTTCAGGTAGTCTATTAATTTTTAAATTATCTATCCTGGATCTATTTTCCAGGTCATTGTTTTTTCCCATGAGATATTTCACATTGCCTTCTATTTTTTCATTTGTTTGGATCTGTTTAATAGTATCTTGATTTCTCATAATGTCACTAGCTTCCATTTGCTCCAATCTAATTCTGAAGGAATGATTCTCTCCAATGAGCTTTTGAGATTCTTTTTCCATCTGGCAAATTCTGCTTTTTGAGGTATTCTTCTCCTCATTGCCTTTTTGAGCCTCTTTTGGCATTTGAGTTAGTCTATTTTTTAAGGTGTTATTTTCTTCAGTCAGGTTGTTGACTCTCATTTCATAAATATCTTGCATTGTTCTTATTTCTCTTCCCAGTTTTTCTCTACTTCTCTTATTTGGTTTTCAAAATCCTTCTTAAGGTCCTCTATGGCCTGTAACTAGCTCGTATTTTCCTTGGAAGCTTTTGGTGCAGGAGTTCTGACTTTGTTGTCTTCCTCCTGTTCTGTGCTTTGATCCTTTTTGTCCCCAAAGTAGGAGTGTGAAGTTGGGTTGCTCTGTTTACTTTGCTTCCCACATTTGCTCATGTTGCCCTTCAATTACTTGACTTTTGGGCTTTTTGCCACAGTAGAACTCTGCTACCAGACAAGGGAGCTTCGTACCAAACTCTGGGGTTTTTTCAGCTGCTGAAAGTTGGGTGCCCTCTATGAAGCCTCCACATGCTCTGGCAAGTTGTTCACACACCCCAGGACCTCTATGCTAGACCACAATCCGGATCCAAGCAGGCTAAAGCAAGGGTGATTACCCCTCAGACTGGTTGCTTGGTCCCCCTACAATCTGCAGGGTGTGGCCGCGGCTGCAGGGCCATGGCTCCTCAGCCTCTTCTCGCCCCAGGGGCAAAACCAAATGTAATCCCAACTGCTAGATCCCAAAGTCCACACTGCACTGACCTCTCACTTTGTCCTTAGCAACAGTGTGTTGATAATTCTGGAAACTGCCACAGCTGCTAGTGATCTGAAGTCCCTCCAGCAGGTGATTTTTTGGGCCTGCCCTGGGGCTTAAACCTCTGGCTTACACAGGGCTGGGCTTGGCTCCCAGAGCTCTGTGCTGGCCTCTTGCTGCCGGGCTGTCCTCAGCAAGAGATTAGCTTCTCTGTGTCAGTTTCTGGGTTCTGTAGCTCCAAAGTTTCTTCAGAGTTACCTTTTACATGAATTGGGGGAGGTAGCCAATTCCACCCGAGCCCTGTGGAAGTCCTGTTTCTCCTCTGCCATCTTTACTTCACCCCCACCCATTAAAATATATTTCTTTTTTAAAAATTTTTGTTCTTTATTAATTTGTTTACTTTTAGAAGATTCATTTCCACATTTTCTTGAGTTTAAAATATTCTCTTCCTCCCTCCTTCCCCCCCATGGTGGCATAATTCAAGTATAGTATCTGCAAATACTTTCACATTAGACTTTAGTCAGATTATAAAGAAGGATTATATCGAATGGAATGAACAATGGGAAAGAGGAAACAAGAAAAAGAAAAAGAACAGGTAGTTTGATTCAATCTGGGTTCAAACTCAGTTTTTCCTCTGGATGTAGACATCTCTCTCCATCATGAGTCTTTTGGGTTTATTGCTGAGATTGCTGAGAAGAGTCCAGTCTATCAGAGTTGGTTGTCATACATACATTGTTTCTGTAATTGTGTACAAATTTCTCCTGGCCCTACTCTTTTCACTCAGCATCAGTTCATATAAGCCTCTCCAGGTAAATATGAAGTCTATCTGCTCCTCATTTCTTATAGCACAACATTACATTTATATACCACAACTTGTTCAGCCATTCCCCAATTGATGGGCACCCCCTTAATTTCCAATTCTTTGCCACCACAAAAAGAGCTGCTATAAATATTTTTGTACATATGGGTCTTCCTCCCACTTCTATGATCTCTTTGGGATACAACCCTAGAAGTGGTGGTATTGCTGGGTCAAAGGGTATGAAATTATTTATAACCCTTTGGCATAATTCCAGATTGCTCTCCAGAATGGTTGGATTAGTTCACAACTCCACCATCAATGCATTAGTGTTCCAATTTGTCCATATCCTCTCCAGCATTTGTCATTTTCCTGATTTTTCATGTTAGCCAATATGACTGGTGAGATGTGGTACCTCAGAGTTGTTTTGATTTGCATTTCTCTGAACAATAGAGATTTAGAGCAGTTTTTCATATACTTATAGATATCTTTTAATTTCTTCATCTGAAAATGGCCTGTTCATATCCTTTGAACATTTATCAATTGTGGAATGACTTGTATTCTTATAGAGAATATTGATTGATTTAAATGGCAGGCTATTTAGCCCTGGGATCGTAGGGAGCCCCTAAATATTTTTGAGAAAGGAAATGAGATTGTCATATTTTGGTCTCTATGTAGGAAGATAGAAGTAGGGAATATAATTAAAAGCTAAGGCAGTAATCCAGGTAGGAAGTGATGAAAACTTGAAGCAAGATGCTTTGTGAATGGAGAACATGGGACATAAAAGGGATGTTATAAAGGTTGCATCTGCAGTATTTAGGAACTGTTTAGTATAATTGAACTGCAAGGCCAGAGTGGAGGTGATGGACTGGGAGAATAGGCAGAGATAAAGAAATTTGTGATTACAATGAAGGTGAAGAATATAGGTTTTTGAGGAGTTAGGCAGAGGTAGAGATGGAAGCACAGTTACATAAGAAAGAAATTTCAGAATTCATGGTCATGGAAGTTTCCATGGAAGCAGGGATCTTATATTCTGCAGGGGATGACTGAGGTCATATGAAGATAAAGATCACAGGATGTGAAATGGGAGACTCTGTATGTGAACCTAGAAATCCCTTAGTTTTTATTGGGGTGGAGAGGAACACTATGAGCCAAGTTCACAGTTCCTTGAGAAAGCACGAGGAAATGTAGACTGGAATCTTATTAAGGACTGTAATGAAGATCTGGATACAGTGATATAGATAATGTGAACCTCAGAGAAGTTATTGAGGGATGGCAATGGTATGGAATAGCTGTAGAAGTGAAGACCATTCCTCCTGATCCATTATATTCATGTTCATGAAAGATGGAGCATTTTGCACTTGAAAAGGGTTTCTAGGGATGAATGTTTCAGGAAAAATGAAAGGAAAAGTCCTGATAATATCAGAAAAAAATAAAATTGATTATATTTTAATGGACAGAAAATGACTCATTACTGAAATGAGAGTCATTCCTTGAAACACTTGTTTGTCTGTATTGAGGCAATCACTTTCTTAAAGATCAAAATCAAAGCTAGAAAAAAGAATAACAATGAGAAAAAAAATGTGTGCAACCAAAAAAAGCACAGTTTTTACATATAATTTTATTTATGAAATCTTATAGAAAAGGATGTTATAAAGAAGTAATATTGACTCACAAAACAATAACTGTAGAAATTAATGCTAGTTTAAAGAAGCTTGGCAAGCGACCAACCTTTGTGTAGTTTTTCCTAGGAAATTTATAGAAAAAGTGAAAGGACAACAAACAGAAGAAAAATGAAAACAATCTGCAAGGATTTTATAATAGACTTTTTTTCGTCGTCAAGGACCATAGAAACACCACACTGGACTCCTAACATTGTAGTGCTTAGTGTTTGATGTGTCTATACAGCTCACAGTAATAGCATTGAAAAGAATAAAGATGACAAAAGGTGCTGGACTAATATCTAAATATTTATAGAGGAGATCTCTGCCAGAGCTGATAAGTTTTTGAGAACATTGAGTGATTGATTCACAAAGTATCTGAAAAAAGGAAGATAATAGATGTGTGAAAACAATCATAGACCTTACCAAAAACACCCAACAAAATATGAATAATTACTGACCTAAAATTTTTTTCATGAGAATTTTCTACACAAACATATCAAGGGCATTCGTCTTTTTTTTTTTTTTTTAAAGCAATTGGGGTTAAGTAACTTGCTCAAGGTTACACAGCCAGTTATTTCTGGGTGTGGTGCTAAGTATCAGAGCCCAGATTCAATCCGAGGTCATCCTGACACAGGGGCCGGTGATCTTACTCACTGTGCCACCTGGAAGCCCCTAAGCAATCGGGGTTAAGTAACTTGCTCAAGGTTACAAGGGCATTCTTCTTAATGGTATTTGTAGTGATATTGCTCATTAGATCACATTTTGACTATTGCGGTTATCTAAAATATGTAGAAAATAGCATTTTCCTCTTAACTGTTTTTGTTTATTTTTCACTAGCAAAAGTTTATGTTGTTTCCTTATACTCAGTTGAAAAAACCAAACCAAACCAAAAATCAAGTCAAGCAAAACAAATTCTCACATTAGCCATGTCCAGAAATATATGTCTCATTTTGTATCTTGAATCTACTACTTTTTTTTTTTTTTTTTTTTTTGCTTTTTGGAGGGCAACTGGGGTTAAGTGACTTGCCTAAAGTCTAGTTTTTGTGTTAAGTGTCTGAGGCCGGATTTGAACTCTGGTCTTCCTAACTTAGGGCCAGTACTCTATTCACCATGCCACCTAGCCACCTGATGAATCTGCTACTTCTTTGTCAAGAATTAGGTAGCCTTGAAAATAGTTTGTTTTTGCATTGTTGTTGTTGTTTAAATTATTCTTCTGCTTTTCTTCACTTTCCTCTGTATAAGTTCATACAGATATTCCCAGCTTTTCCAGAAATCATCCCTGTTCTCATTTATAACAAAACAATGTTATTTCATTAAATTCGCATGCCAATAACTGGCTGTGTAACCTTGAGCAAGTTACTTAACCCCAGTTGCTTTAAAAAAATAAAAAAAAATTCACATACCATAATTTGTTCAGCCATACACTAACTGATTTCTTGATTCTTTGTCACTGCAAAAAAATTGATATGAATATTTTTGTTCATAGAAGTCCTTCCATCTTTCTTTGATCTCTTTGGGGTATAATACTATAATAGTAGTATTGGTGGGCCAAAGGGTAGTGAGTTTTGAAGTTGCTTACCAAAATAGCTGTACTAATTAGTCCCCAGCTCTACCAGGGATTTGTATTTCTTTTTTCCTATAGCGTTGTTTTTTTGTCATGCCAGAATAATTGATAGGTGTGAGGCAGAATCTCAGAATTACTTGAATTTGCATTTTTTTCTCTTCCTTTGAAGACTTCTGGCTTATATCCCTTGACCATTTTTTAGTTAGAGAATGACTCTTGCTCACAGGTTTTAATCAGTTCTTTATATGTCTCAGAAATGAGACTTTTGCCAAAGAAACTTGATACAGATTTCTCCCTAGTTAACATGTTGTTTTCCTTCTAATTTTGGCAACATTGGTTTTGGTATTAAAAAAACAACTTGTTTTTGGAGGGGGAAGATAGGGCAATTGGGGTTAAGTGACTTGCCCAAGGTCACACAGCTAGTTTTTTTGTGTTAAGTGTCTGAGGCTGGATTTGAACTCAGGTCCTCCTGACTCCATGGCCAGTGTTCTATTCACTGCGCCACCTAGCTGCCCCCCCAAAAAAAACCCTTTTAAATTTCATGTAATATAAATGTTTGAGTTTGTCTTCTGTGATCCTCCTTATCTTGTTTGGTCAAGAACTCTTCCCTTAGCTATAGATCTGAAAAGAAAAATCTTCTTTGCTTGTCTAATTTGTTGAGGATAGTTATGTTGAGGATACATATCTATGTTATGTATCCATTTGTAACTTTTTTTTTTCGCTTTTTGGAGGGGGGTGGCAGGGCAATTGGGGTTAAGTGACTTGCCTAAGGTCACACAGCTAGTTTGTGTTAAGTGTTTGAGGCTGGATTTTAACTCAGGTCCTCCTGACTCCAGGACCAGTACTCTATGTACTGTGCCACATAGCTGCCCCATTTGTAACTTATTTTGATTAGTAGTAAGATGGACATTTTGTAGAGCTTGTTTCCTGTCTGTGCATTTACAGTGACTTCCTAGTCACTGGATTGCTCTTCCTTTTTATCTCTGGCTGTTAGAATCCCTGACTTTCTTTAAGTGCCAGTTCATATGCAATTTTGTAGAAAAGGCCTTTCCTGGTTTCCCTGACATCTAATGTCTTCTCCTCTAAGCACTACCCCTCCACCCCCCATTGCCTCTGCTCTCTCTCCATCCCCTCCCCCACCCCTTTGCTCCAGTCAAATATCTTTGTATCTGCTATGTACCAATTTATGTACATTATGTCTACCGCAATAAAATGTAAACTCCATGATGGTAGGGACTGATTTGTCTTTCTATATCACCAGTGCTCAGCACAGCACAGCACATAGTATGTACTTAATAAATACTTGATTGATTAACTGATTTGGGACAAATGGTACAAATGAACAATGAATTGGATATATAATTAAATAAGAGAATAGACAATTACCTTTCTTCATGAAATTGGAAAAACTTTTTTAAAAGACCTTCAACTTCTTCCAGAAACAAAGGCATAGTTTTAATAAAGATATTCTTTTAATGTTTTATGTACATATAGCATAACATTGTCAGAGGAATTAAAAATGAATACCAATAAAAGGGCTATGGAAAGTCAAATTCATGCCTTTCCATTGTCTTTTCAAATAATTTTCACTTTTAATTCCTCAGACAGCACAGTGTTACGTGACTTGCAGGCATACAAAATCATTGAAACCAGTTGAAAAAGGTTATTTCTGCTACTCCTTTATTAGGTAATGTTATCCTTACTCCTCTTATTAGTAAGTCAGTCAACTAGCATTTATTAAACTCCTGCTTTGTGTCAAATACTGTAGTTAGTACTAGGGATACAAAGATTAGAAAAAGACAGTCCTTGCTCTCAATATGCAAACAATTATATACATGATAGGTGTATTCAGGATAAATTGGAAATAATTAACATAAGGAAGGCACTAGCAATAAGAGAAATTGGGAAAGTCTTCTTGTGTAAGGTGGGACTTTTGCTGATACCTGAAGGAATCCAAAGAATCCATGAGGTAGAGATGAGAAGGGAGAGATGTTCCAGGTATGGAGGACAGCCAGTAAAAAAGCTTAGAGCCCATAGATGGAGTTTTTTGTGCTAGGAACAGCAGGGAAGTCAGTGCCATTGTTTAGTAAGTGCTGGGATATAAAGGGTAAGCCTGAGAGTTAAGAAGTGGCTAGTATGTGGAGGACTTTATTAGCCAAAAAGAATATTAGATCCTGGAAGGAGCAGAGATTTATTTTAATGGGGGAGTGACATAGTCAGAATTGTGGTCTCTAAAGATGAATTTGACAATTAAAAGGTGGATGGTCTTGAGTTAAGGAGACCAGTGGGTAGCTAAACAATAGTTTAGGTATGAAGTGATAATTGTTTTAACAAGGTGGTGGAAATGTCAGAGGAAAGAATATAAGATTCTGTGATTGGATATGGCGGGGAGGGGATGAGGTAGCATGAGTAATTGAGATTGACATCTAGGTTGTGAGCATGGGTAACTGTGAGATGATAGTACCCTTCACAGTAATAGGGAAATTAGGAAAAAGGTAGATATTGGGGGAAATATAAGTTTTGGACACATTCAGCTTAAGATGTCTACAAGAAAATCTAGTTGATAATACTCTTCCCTCTAGGTTTTCATAATAATAAACTTTCCTAGTTCTCTTGCTACCTATCTGATTGATCCTTCTTAGTCTTCTTTAATGGGTCCAGTAGGCATTTTGGAAATTTGAGACTGGGAATCAGGAGAGAGATTAGGACTGAATAAACAAATCTGAGAGTCATCTGTATAGACATGATAATTGAATCTTGTGGAGCTGATGAGCTCACCAAGTGAAATAGTGTAGAGGAAGAAGAGAAGGCCCTGGACAGAGCTTTGGTGGAGAGGAATGCCCACAGGCAAGAATCATGATCCTGGAGAAAATAATGAGTAGTTACATAGGTAGGTAGAAAAATAAGTGAGAAGTTTCAGAGGAGTGTATATCCAGAAGCAGGATGTAGTCAGTAGCATAACATGGATGAAGACTAAGGAAAAGTTATTTGATGACTCAGTTAAGAGACATCAGTTTTGGTGTAGCTAGGTGGAGTAGTGAATAGAGCACTTGGCCCTGGAGTCAGGAGGACCTGAGTTCAAATCTGGCATTAGACACTTGACACACTAGCCATGTGACTTTGGACAAGTCACTTAACCCCAACTTTTTTTGCCCTCCAGAAAAAAGCAAAAAGAAAAGAGAGAGGTCAGTTTCATTTGAGTGATGAAATTGGAAGTCAGATTATAAGGGGCTGTGAAGGAAAAGGAAAAGAATTAAGATGTAGCAAAGGAGACTGAAAAGAATGATTATACAGGTAGGAGGAAAAGGAAAGAGCATTGTTAGGGAAGCCTAGAAAGAAGAATGTATCAAGGATGGGAGAATGATCAATTGTGTCAAATACTACAGAGCAGTAAATAAATGTATATATTGAACAAATCGATTAGATTTTGCAGTTAAGTAATAATTTGTAACTTGAAGAGAAAACTTTGAGGAGAATAATGAAGAATTAAGAGGGAGCTCATGAAAGACTTCAATTTTTTTGACTGAAATATCATACAAGGTACTTAGCTGGGAGTGGGGAGAGTAGTGAGCCATGAGAGCTTTGAGGAGTAATGAAAAGATTTGAAAAACTTCTGTAGTGCCTGGGATGGTAAATAAATTATGAAAGTTGTAAAGGGATTGTCTCACCACAGTGAGGGCCCAGTTGAAATTAGGTGATATACTTTTGTAGTCAACCAGTCAGCACAGTGTCATGATTTTCTCCAGCTTCATTCAACAGTACATGAGTAGGGTGTAAAGGTAATGAAGGTGGTAGTATTCCAAGACTTAGGCTTTGTAGGGCAAGATTGGTAATAGACTAAGGGACAAGGGATTCAGAGAAGGAGGAGAAAGAAAGGAAAAGAATGGAAGGGAAGGGAATAATAAATATTTATAAAGCAGCTATTTTGTGTTAGGTAACATGCTAAAACTTCTATAAATATTATATCATTTGATCTAGAAGCCAGTATAAGTTATTGAACTAGTTTACCAATGGGTCAAAACATGAAAGGGAAGTTTAGCCACTTCAGGGGTGATGGTCTGGGAAAGTACTAAGAGGCAAAGGGATTGCAAGTCATAATGAGAATGTAGAACAAGGTTTGGGGTTGCAAATCAGACAGACTAGAGGAATAACAGTATGATCTGATAAAAGAATTTCAAAATTAATAAACGTGGAAGTGGAGCATTTATGGGTGACGATAAAATCTAAGGTAAGGGTATGACTATCTCTCTGTAGCTGAAGTAGAGTAGAGGAATAAGTCATGGGAAATGAGTAAGTTGAGGAACTGTAAGGTTAGGGTATTTGATGGAGTATTAATTTATATGTTGAAATTCCTTGTATGAGGGTAGAAATTAGGGAAGAGATGATAACTGTGAGCTAGGCAATGAATTCATTGAAGCTGACAGTAGCTACCAGGTTCCTGATTGGGTGATAAGTATGGATTGAATGAACTTCAAAAGAGTAGTTAAAGAGTTATGGTGATAGATATGGCAATCGGGAGCAAAGTATGTTTCAACTCCCCCAAGAGTACCAGGGGGGTTGTGGGGAAACTATGTATGGAAGCAAAACCAGTGACGGAAAGGTTGGCCGGGGAATCTGTGCCATCTGGAGTGAGTTAGGTCTTAGTGAATGCAAGAAGATGGAAGAAATAGGAAAGAAACAGGTTTAAGATGAATGCAAATCTATTACTTTTGAAACTGGCATTGTAGGAAGCACAGTGCAAGGAATGAATAGCGTTAGAGTGGGATGTTAATGGGGTTGAATTATGCGGGATGTGAATAAGGAATCAGGGACTATGAAAGGGGTTTGAACAATGGCAGTCAGGAATTCAGAATCACTGGGATGGATAAAAAGGGAATGAATGAATAAAAAATGTCTGTGCCAGGTACTATGTTAAATGCTGGGGATAAATATAAATATACATACTTACTAGGTATGTGAACCTGGGCAAGTCATTAACCCCTATTTGCCTCAATTTCCTCATCTGTAAAATGGGTATAATAATAGCATTTATCTCCCAGCTTTGTTGTGAGGATCAAATGAGATAATAATTGTAAAGCACTTAGCACACTGCTTAGCACATAGTGAATACTATATAAATGTTAGTTGTTTTTGGTGATGGTGTTATTAACTTATTTCTTACTAAATACCAAATTATTTTGATTTTTATAGCTTTGTAATATAGTTCAAGATTTGGTCATACTAGAGTCTCTTCTTTCCGATGTTTTTTCACTGGTTCTCTTTTATAGTCTTGACCTTTGGTTCTTCCAGATGAGTTTTGTTATTATTTTTTCTGTTTTCTATAAAGTAATTCTTTAGTTTGATTGTTACTGTGTTTCCTCGATAATAAGACACTGTCTTATTAAATTTTTTGGAAAGAAAAACACCAGAGGGCTTATTTTCAGGGGAGGGCTTATGTTGTCCTGCCTCAGCTCTCCTCCGCGGCACTGCTCTCAATGGTGCCAGCAAGCAAATCACTGGGGAAGAACAGGATGACGCGCTCACTGCTGCAGCTCTGATTGGATGCAGCTCGGAGCATGGTGTGCGTTTCCTGGGGGGGGGCGGTGCATACAGAGGGTACCGTAATGTAGCATGTAGCGCAGGGGACCACCTTCGCTACAGTAGCAATCTCAATAGGGCTTATTTTTGGGGGAGGGCTTATTTTAGAGGAATCTTACACAGTAAGGGGAGGGCTTATTTTCCGGATAGGTCTTATTATCGGGGAAACATGGTATGGCACTGAATAAGTATATTAATTTATTATATTGATTTAGCCTACCTATAAGTAATTAATATTTCTCTAGTTATTTAAATCTGTCTTTATTTGTGTGAAGAGTGTTTAGTAATTGTCTTCATAAAGATCTTTTGTGTGTCTTGACAAATTAGACTCCAAAATATTTTATACTGTCCATAGTAATTTTAAATGAAGTTTCTTTTTCTTTCTCTTCCTGATGAATTTTGTTGGTAAGATACCAGTTGGGGAATGACTTGTATTCTTGTAAGTTTGACTTAGTTCTTTATATATTTTAGAAATGAGACCTTTATCAGAGACACTGGCAGTAAAGATTGTTTTCCAGCTTTCTGCTTTCCTTCTAATTTTGGTTGCATTGGATTTATTTGTGCAAAACCTTTTCAATTTAATGTAATCAAAATGATCTGTTTTGCATTTTATGACGTTCTCTATCTCTTGTTTGGGCATAAACTCTTCCCTTCTCCATAGATCTGACAGATCTTGCTCTCCTAATTTGCTTATGGTATCTCCTTTATATCTAAATCATATACCTTTGATTTTATCTTGCTATATGATGTTGGTCTGTGCCTAGTTTCTGCCATATTATTTTCCAGTTTTACTAGCAGTTTTTGTCAGATAATGAACTCATCCCAGAGGCTCGAGTCTTTGACTTTATCAAACAAAAGATTATTGTAGTCTTTGACTACTGTGTCTTGTATACCTAACCTATTGCACTGATCTACCGCTCTATTTCTTAACCAGTACCAAGTAGTTTTGATGATTGCTGCTTTATAATATAATTTAAGATCTAGTACAGTTAGGCCACCTTCCCTTGCATTTCTTTTAATTAATTCCCTTGATTTTCTTGACCTTTCATACTTCCAGAAGAATTTTATTTTTTCTAGTTCTATAAAATAATTTTTTGGTTGTTTGATTGACATGACACTGGACAAATAAATCAATTTAGGTAGAATTGTCATTTTTATTATATTAACTAGGCCTACCCATGAGCAATTGATAATTTCCCCAGTTATTTAGATCTGACTTTACTTGTGTGAAATTTATTTTGTGGCTTGTAATTGTATTCCTGGGTTTCTCTGGGTAGGTAGATTCCCAAATATTTTATATTGTCTACAATATAAATAGAATTTATCATTGCATCTCTTGCTGCTGGACTTTGTAATATATGGAAATGTTGATGATTTATGTGGGTTTATTTTATATCCTGCAACTTTGCTAAAGTTGTTAATTATTTCAGGTAGTTTTTTACTTGATTTTCTAGGATTCTCTAGCTATATATCATCATATCATTGGCAAAGAGTGATAACTTTGTTTCCTCATTGCCTATTCTAATTTTTTCAATTACTTTTTCTTTTTTTATTGCCTAAAGCTTACATTTCTAGTACAATATTGAATAACAGTGGTGATAATGTACATCCTTGTTTCACCCCTGATCTTACTGGAGATACTTTTAGCTTATCCCCATTACATATAATGCTTGCTGGTGGTCTTAGGTATAGATGCTACTTATCATTTTAAGGAACACTCCATTGATTCCTATGCAATTTAGTGTTGTTTTTTTTTTTTTTTAACAGAAATTGGTACTCTTTTATCAAAAGCTTTTTTTGGGTCTATTGAGATAATCATATAATTTTGTTAATTTTTTTATTGATATGGTCAATTATGCTGATACTTTCTCTAATATTATACCAGCCTTGCATTCCTGGTATAAATCCTGCTCGGTCATGGTATGTTATTCTTGTGATAAATTGCAGAAATCTCTTTGCTGATATTTCATTTTAAATTTTCACTTCCATATTCATAGGGTAAATGGGTCTAGAATTTCTTTTTCTGTTTTGGCTCTTTCTGATTTAGGTATCAATACCATCATTGTATCATAAAAAGAATTTGGTAGGACTCCTTCACCTGTTTTTCCAAATAGTTTATATAGCTTTGGAATTAATTGTTTTTTAAATGTTTGGTAATACTCAGTTGTAAGTCCAACTGACCCTGAGGATTTTTCCTTAGGTATTTCATTTATGGCTTGTTAAATTTTTTTTTTCTGAAAAAGGTTTATTTAAATATTTTACTTCCTTTCCTGTTGATTTGGACAATTTATATTTTTGTGAATATTCATCCATTTAAATTAGGTTGTCAAATTTATTGGCATATAATTGGACAAAATAGCTCCCAATTGTTTTAATTTCCTCTTCATTGGTGATAAATTCACCCTTTTTGTTTTTGATACTGGTTATTTGGTTTTCTTCTTCCTTTATAAAAATCAAATTAACCAAAAGGTTATCTGTTTTATTGGCTTTTTCATAAAAGCAGCTCTTAATTTTATTTATCAGTTTAGTAGTTTTTTAAATGTCAGTTATATTAATCTCTCCATTGATTTTTCAGAACTTCTAATTTGATATTTAATTTTGAATTTTTTCTTTTCCTAGCTTATTTAGTTGCATGTTCAACTTTGATCTTCTCTTTCTCTTTTTTATTCACATAAGCATTTAGAGATAAAAAAAAAACTACCCTTAAAGATTGCTTAGTATGTTGTCTCTTTATTGTCATTCTGTTGGCTGAATTTATTGATTCTTTATGTGATTTGTTGTTTGACACACTCATTCTTTATGATTAGATTATTTAGTTTCCAATTAATTTTTAGTCTGTCTTTCTATGGCCTTTTATTTCATGTAATTTTTATTGTATCATGATCTGAAAAGGATGTATTTAATATTTCTGCCTTTCTTTATTGGACTGTTAGGTTTTTATGCCCTCACTCATGATCACTTTTTGTGTAGGTGCTATTAGTGTTGAGAAAAAAGCATATTTCTTTGTATCTCCATGCAGTTTTCTTCAGAGGTCTGCCATATCTAACTTTTCTAAAACTCTATTCACCTCCTTAACTTCTTTTTTGTTTATTTTGTGGCTAGATTTCTCTAGTTCTAAGAGGGGGAGGTTGAGGTCCCTCACTAGTATAGTTTTGCTGTCTGTTTCTTCCAATAACTACCTTAGTTTCTCCTCTAAGAATTTGGATCTTATACCACTTGGTGCATATATATTTAATTTTGATCTTCATTGTCTATGGTACCTTTTAGCAGGATGTCATTTCCTTTCTTAATGTCTTAATAAGATCTATTTTTGGTTTTGCTTTGTCTGATATCAGGATTGCTACCCCTGCTTTATTTACTTCAGCTGAAGCATAATATATTCTGCTCCTTCCTCTTACCTTTACTCTGTGTGTATCTCTCTGCTTCAAATGTGTTTCTTGTAAATAACTTATTACAGGATTGTTTTTTAATCCATTCTGCTGTCTGCTTCCATTTTATGGGAAAGTTCATTCCATTCCCATTCACAGTTATGATTGACATTTTTGTCTTTTTCTCCATCTTATTTTCCCCCATTTGTGTTTTTCTTTCTCCTTTCTCCCTTTCCCTCCTCACTAGTGTTTTGCTTCTGATTGCTGTCTCCCTCAATCTGCCCTATCTTCTATCCAGCCCTCTCCCTTTTCTTTCCACTTTCACCTCCTAATTCTTATTGGGTAACATAGATTTCTATATTCAACTGACTATGTATGTTATTTCCTCTTTGAGCCAAATCCTATGTGAGTAAGGTTCAAACAATGTGCACCTCCTGTTCTTCCAGAACAGTCCTTTTTTTTACCCTTTAATTAACTTCTTTAAAAATCATCACATCAAAGTCATCTTATGCCCACACTGTATACCCCTTCTAAATACCATAATAAAGATACAGTTCTTAAGAGTTAATCATCTTCCTGTGTAGGGATGCAAACAGTTTAACCATATTTGAATAACACCTTTTTTTCTTGTTGATCTTTTCATGCTTCTTTTCAGCCCCACCTTGTACAGAAAGCCTTCTCCAATCCCTCTTAATTCTATCACTTTTAATTATTTCCTATTTATCCTATAGATAGCCTGCTGTGTATATATATTTGTTTATATGTTATCTCCCTCATTGGAGCCAATGAAATTAGAGCCTCTTGGTTGTTTCATAAAGAAGATATTCCATCTCTTGGCACTGGGCAATTTTTCTTGCTGTCCAATATGTGTAGAACACTCTCTCTTCTACCTACTGGCCTCCCTGGCTTCTTTTAAGCCCTCATCTAAAATTATACCTTTTATTGGAAGCCTTTTCAAGCCTCTCATGATTTTATTTAAGTATCCCATTTTCTGTTAATTGAGGCGATTTCTCTTTTTGTTTATATTCATCCATTTGATTTAGATTTTCAGTTTTATTGGTAGATAGTTGGGAAAAACACCTTTTAGTATTTGCTTTTCTCCTTTCTTCATTGATAATTGTAATTTGGTTTTCTTTTTTTAATCAAATTAGCTAATGGCTTCTCTATTTTCTTTTTTTTTTTTTTTTAAAAGGCAAGTTAAATATCTTGCTGTACATAGGATTTCTTCTATTGACAGAATTGGCGCCAAGATGTTTTTAAATTGCGCGTGAAACTTAGGTGTCATTTAAAAGAACGTTCCTAGTCTTTGAAATAAACATTTGTCTTCCTAACAGCAAAAAAAAAAAAAAAAAGTCATGAGTTTTAAAATTTCAATTTTTTAATCTCTCTTTTGATTTTTAGGATTTTAATTTAGTGTTCAATTAGGACTTTTAAAATAGTTGGTTTTCTAGTTTTTTAGTTTTATGTGCAGTTCATTTATCTCTTTTTCTGTTTTCCTGACTCCACACCTGTCATTCTATCTACTATGCCACCTAGCTGCCCCTGTTAAGGGAGAGCTAGGTGAAAATGCTTCCTCTTATATAACCCTTTTTACTCTACCCCTTGTCCATTGATTCTTTCATTATCTCTCCTTGAATTATTGTACAGGTGTTTTCTGTTTTTGTATCCCTAGAACTTGTCATGATATCTGGCATATAGTAAGTAGGTGCTTAATAAATGTTCATTGACTAATTAGGGAAGTTGGTCTACTGTTTTTTTTTTCCTCAGTTGTGATTCTCCCTGGTTTAGGTATCAAAACCATATTTTTGTAAAAGAAGGAGTTTTGTGGGATTTCTTCTTGTTTTTTGAAAGTTTGTATTATAGTACAACATATTGTAATTAGTTGTTCTTTAAATGTTTGGGTGAATTCACTTGTAAATCTATGGGGTACTGGGTTTTTTCCTTTGATAGTTCCTTTATAGCTTGTTCAGTTTCTTCCGTTTGTTAATTATTTCCGTGTTATCTGGTACATATCTTGTTTGTTCATAGTTGTTTGTGTATTCTTTCCCCCAGTAGAGTATAGGTCCTTGAGGTCAGAAACTAACTTTTGTCTCTCTTTGTATCCCCAGTGCTTTGCATAGTGCTTGGCACACTGTAGGCACCTAATTAACAGTTATTGATGTACTGAATTCTGTTCTCTAATTTGTGGACTCTGTGGATCATAATGCTTACATTACTTAACCTCATAGGACTAACATTTTATGAATTGTAAAATGTTTTCATATACAAATGTGTATGTGTGAGTAATTATTATTATGTGTGTGTTTTGATTGAAATATTAATATATTGAGAATATGTTAAATTATTAAATTTCTCAAGGTCTCAGTGCTAACTCTTAACTTTGAATTAATGTTTATTTTCTTTTTAGATATCAACGTGGTTGTCGATCCTTGAGTGCTAATCTTCGACTTTCTTCCCAGGATGAAGAGAAGCAGAGCCCCCACATTTTAGCTTCTGAGAATGATGAAGACTATGATGTTCCTGAGGAGGTTGAAAATGTCATAGGTGTGTTGCAGCTAGATTGATATTTACAAATTAGTCTTCAAACCAATTCTTAGGTTCTGAATATTTATCTGAAATTCCAGTTCATTTACATGGATAAGACTAAGCATGCATACTTGTTAATTTTTATTTGATAATGTACCTTTTATTTATTCAGTATATATGGTAACTTATTTAATAGATATGAAGGAGTAGAAAATAAGCTGTGCCTTTGAGGAATTTATAGTACAGACAATAATAGTCATGGTATTTCAAAGAAAATTAGAGATCAGGAGTTTCTGATATTGTTGAGGCTTCTTGGAAGAAATGAGTCTATCATAGGTTAGATTTTGGTAGGTAAAGGCAGGTGTTCCAGGTGATAGATACAATATGAGCAATGCTACATGGAAGGTAAATATAACTGTGGTGTAGATGGGAATTCGTGAGAACCCTGGCCTAATTGGAATACAAGTCAACATTTATTAAGTACCTGTTATATGCCAGGCACTCTGATAAGCACTGGAGATACAACAAAAGACATAAAACAGTTCTTGCTCTCATATTCACAGTCTAACAGGGGAAGTAGTATGCAAATAACTGGATACCTATAAGATATTTTTAGGATTAATTGGATATGATCTCAGAGGGACAACACTAAGGAGAAATGGGAAAGGCTTCTTGCAGAATGTGGAACAGATGGAAATAAGTAGATTGGGATCAGATAACTGAAGACATCATAGAGTATTTGAAAGAACCTGACTTTGGAGTCAGAGGACCTATGTTTGCATTTTGCTTGTGTTATTTAGTGCTAGTATAGCTTAGAGCATGTCATTCTATCTTTCTGTTCCTCAGCTTCTTTGTAAATGACGGGGTTGGACTATATCATCTATGAGATTGTTTTCAACTCAGCGTATCATAATCCTGAGGTGATTTTGAGGCTCATAGTAGTTGCTATTGTTAAAGAGTTCAGGTGCCTGTGGCTACAAGCCTTTAGCTATTTTATTTTTTCTTACTTCTGGGAAGATGACAGAGTAGGAAGAAGAAGTATAATCTAAGTTCCCCCACCAAACTTTATTCTCAAAGATCTATAAAATGCACCCAAGCAGAAGTACATATGAGTCATTTTTCCAGCCAGGCTTAGAGACACAGACTTGTCTGCATTTACTGGGGCTGGGACCTGGCCAGGGTTACCCTGTATATGAAGTGTTATAGTTGCTGGGGACTAAAGGAGAGCTGAGGCACAGGGTATGAAGAATCTGGGCAAGAAGAGATCCCAATGTGGGGGCAGTGCCAAGGTGGCGGAGTAAAAGCAGGAACTTGCTTCAGCTTGTCCTGCGTTCACCTCTAATACCTGTAAAAAATGACTAAACAAATGGTAGAGCTACAGAACTCACAAAATGATAAGAGTGTAATACATCTCCAGCAGAAAACAGCCTGGCGGGTCTACAAGAAGGTTCTATTGCACTGAACTGGGAGTAGAGCACAGTCCCATTTGGGCTGCCTTGGCTCAGACTGGCAGCATAGACTGGCCAGAACAGACCTCAGGGGACTGAATCACTGGCAGCTGTAGTGGTTTCAAGACTTCTCAACCCAAAAATACCAAAGAGAAAGTAAAAGGTCAATAGGGAAACCCTGTTGGACCTAAGTGAGAGAAGAGTGTGGGCTAGCCTTTGTCCCTGGGGGTGGCTGTGGCGGCAGCAATAGCAGCAGAAGCAGTAATGGCTGCTTCTGGAGCTCCAGACCCCCGGATGGTGGGAGGACCAAGTGGCTGATCAGAGGGTAATTGCAGAGATTTCTTTGCTGGCACTGAGGCAGGATTTGGGGTGAGGATGAGTGCTGGTATGGTGGAGATTGTGGTGTCTGTGGAGAGGCAGTCCCATTCACAGTTCTGAGGCAGGTGCCTAAAAGTAGTTCTGACAACAATTGCACAAAACCCCAGAGACTTGGGACACAGCACTCTCCACTCTGGAAGCAGAGTTCTACCATGCAAAGAGCTCAAAAGTCAAGTAATTGGCTGGGAAAATGAGCAAACAGAGGAAAAAAAGTCAGACTGTTGAATCTTTCTTTGGTGACAAAGAAGATGAAAACATAGTAGCAGAAGAAGACAACAGAATCAAGACTCCTGTATCAGAAGCCTCCAAGAAAAATATGAATTGGTCACAGGCCATGGAGGAGAAGGATTTCGAAAATGAAGAGAAGTAGAGGAAAAATTGGAAAGAGAAATTAGAGTGAGGCAAGAAAATAATGGAAAATGAGTCAACAGCTTGCTAAAGGAGACCCCCAAAAATACTGAAGAAAATAACACCTTAAAAAAATTGATGAAATCAAATGGTAAAAGAGGTCCAAAAAGCCAGTGAGGAGAAGAATGCCTTAAAAAGTAAAATTGGCAAATGGAAAAGGAAATCTCAAATCTCTCTGAAGAAAATAATTCCTTCAAAATTAGATTGGAGCAAATGGAAGCTAATGACTCTATGAGAAATCAAGATATTATAAAACAGATCCAAAAGAATGAAAAAACTAGAAGACAGGGTAAAATACCTCGCTAGAAAAACCTGGAAATAGATACAGTAGATGTAATTTAAAAATTATTATTTTACCTGAAAGCCATCATCAAAAAAAGAGCCTGGACATAATCTATCAAAAAATACTCAAGGAAAATTGCCCTGATATTTTAGAACCAGAGGGTAAAATAGAAATGGAAAGAATCTGCTGTTTGCCTCTTGAAAAAGATTCCCAAAAGAAAACTCCTAGGAATATTATAGCTAAATTCCAGAGTTCCGTAGTCAAGGAGAAAATATTACAAGCAGTCAGGAAGAATCAATTTGAGAATTGTGGAAACACAATCAGGATAACACAAGATCTAGCAGCTTCTGCATTAAGGGATTGAAGGACTTGAAATATGATATTCCGGAAGTCAAAGGAGCTAGGATTAAAACCAAGAATCACCTACCCAGCAAAACTGAGTATAATACTTAAGGGGAAATATGGTCATGCATTGAAATAGAGAACTTTCAAGCATTCTTGATGAAAAGACCAGAGCTGAACAGATAATTTGACTTTCATATATAAGAATCAAGAGAAGCGTGAAAAGGTAAACAGGAAAGAGAAGTCATAAGGAACTTATCAAGTTGAACTGTTTACATTCCTACATGGAAAGATGATATTTGTAACTCATGAGACTTTTCTCAGCATTAGGATAGTTGAAGGAAACACACACACACACACACAATCAGGATAACAAGATCTAGCAGCTTCTACATTAAGGGATCGAAGGACTTGGAATATGATATTCTGGAAGTCAAAAGAGCTAGGATTAAAACCAAGAATCACCTACCCAGCAAAACTGAGTATAATACTTCAGGGGAAATATGGTCATGCAATGAAATAGAGGACCTTCAAGCATTCTTGATGAAAAGAATGTGTGTATGTATGTGTGTGTGTATATGTATGTATGTGTATACATAAGAGGGCACAGGGTAAATTGAATATGAAGGGATGATATCTAAAAAATTAATCTTAAGAGTTGAGAGAGGAATATATTGGGAGGAGAAATGGAGAGATAGAATAGGGTACATTATCTGACATAAAAGATGCAAAAGAAAGCTCTTACAGTGGAGGGGAAGGGCAGGGTGGTGAAAAGGAATAAGTCAGCCTTACTTTCATTAGATTTGGCTTAAGGAGGGAATAACATACACACTCAGTTGAGTATTTTTCCTTACAGGAAAGTAGGGGGGAAGGGGATAAAATAGAGAGGTGATAGAATGGAGGGCAGATTGGGGGAGGGGTTAGTCAGAAGCAAACACTTTTGAAAACGGACAGGGTCAAAGGAGAAAATAGAATAAATGGGGGGTGGGATAGGGTGGAGGGAAATATAGTTAGTCTTTCTACTGTGGAAATGTTTTGCATAAGTATACATGTGTAACCTATATTGAATTGCTTTCCTTCTCAATGGGGGTGGGTGAGGAGGGAAGAATGGAGAGAACCTAGAACTCAAAGTTTTAAAAACAAATGTTAAAAAATTATTTTTACATGCAACTGGGAAATAAGATATACAGACATTGTGGTATAGAAATCCATCTTGTCCTAAAAGAAAGTAGGGGGAAGGGGGAAGGATGGTGGGGATAGATGAAAGGGCAGACTTGAAAGGGGTAATCAGTATGCTTGCCATCCTGGGGTGAGTGTAGGGGAGAAATGGGGAGAAAATTTGGAACTCAAAATCTTGTGGAAATGAATGTTGAAAACTAATAATATATAAGTAAATACAAATTTAAAAAAAAAGAGATCCCAAGGGATCCCACTACATACCCAAATAGTGTGCTGGAACTAGTATGGTCTGGTACCTCATTTATCTACCACCTGGTTCTTGGGAGAATTGGTGAGGGTGAATATGTAGATATTTGGTGGTTGACATAAGTGGTCTCTAGCAGGTTCTAAATTTGTGACTATCAAAGAACAAGTTCCAAAGCAAACAGTAGTTGGATGGCTCTGATCTCAGGAACACAGTGAGAACTCAGTTCTATCCTCTAGTCTATGGTGAATGCTTCATTGTAATATCCATGGCAGGAGTCCCAAACCAAAGAGGGATCTGTAGATTAGTCACTGAATCTGGAAAGCCTCCTAGCAGGTTAATAGAGGCTCAGTCTTGCAGCAGTCTGCTGAAACTCTCAACCAGGGACAAGCTAACAGACAGAAACCTAGGTCAGGAACTTGCATAGCTCAGAGCAGGAGGGCAAGGAACAGATTTCAGCTTGATCAGATTACTTTGGGTATACTGAAAGCATAAAGACACCCATTTTGACTAGTGCAAACAACAAAAATATGTAAGAAGACAGAAGCTCAGGCTAGACATTCCCCCTAGATTTGTGCAGAAATAGTACTAATAAGTCTAAAGTCAAGAAGTAGGGCAGAATAATGAACAAACAAAAATAGACTCAAGCTGTGAAGAGATATTATGGAGACAGAGAACATCTACAAGCAAAGCCTCAAAGAAAAATCCATTTTGGACACAAGTCCAAAAAAACCCAACTTTTTTTTAAACTAAAAATTAATTTAAAAAAAAAAAAGAGAGTTACATGGTATGGGAAATGACGTGGGAACTTTGGAAGAGAGATATGAAAAGAAAATTAAAAGCTTGGAAGTGGAGTTATAAAAATCTTACCCAAGAAAATAACCTCTTAAAAATTAAAATAAACTAAATAGAAACTATTAATTTCAAAAGCCAGCAAAATATATTAAAACAAATTCAAAAGACTTAAAAAAAAAAGAGAGAAGAAAATGTGGAATTGTATGACAGAAGTAACTGATGTGAAAAAACCCTCTAGGAGAGATAAATATTGTAGGACTGACTGAAAGCCACGAGCAAAAAAGAGCCAAGACATCAGATTGCAAGAATTCTTAAAACTGCCCAGATCTCTTAGAACTAGAGGATAGTGTAGCAACTCAAAGAATCTACTGGTGATCTCTTGAAAGAAGCTTCAAAATTAAACCTCCAAAGAATACTGTGGCCAAAATCCAGAGCTGACAGGTCAAGGGAAAAAAATGCCATAAACAGGTAGCAAGAATTCTGTAATAAGAAGTGGTGGTGAGAATCACACAGAAGTTAGTCACCACCCTATAGTGGTTAAGAACTTGGAATTTTGTTAGATATTCTAGAAAGCAAAAGATTAGGCTTACAACCAAGAATAAAGTACCAAGTTAAATTATAATCCTACTGTGGGAAAACAGATCCTACTGAATATAATCCTACTGTGGGAAAATAGAGGACTTCCAAGCATTCCTGATGAAAAGACCTAAACTTGAGTAGAAAATTTGCCATACAAATATAGGAGTCAGGGGCCGCTAGGTGGCACAGTACATAGAATGCAGGGCTTGTAGTCAGGAAGACTCATTTTCTTGAATTCAAATCTGGCCTCAGACACTTAGTAGCTGTGTGACTTACCATGGGCAAGTCACTTAACCATGTTTGCGTCAGTTCTTCATCTGTAAAATGAGCTGGAGAAGGAAATGGCAAGCCATTATAGTATCTTTGCCATGAAACCCCCAATTGGTGTCACAGAAAATTGGCCATAACTGAAAAAAAAAAATGACAACAGCAGCAACAAACAGGAGTTAGGAGAAGTCTAAAAAAAGGTAAATCTGAACAAGTAGATATAAGAAGCAAGGTTAAACTGTTTACATCATCATGTGGAGAGCTAATACATGTAGCCCCTCAGAACATAATCATCATTAGTACTTACAAAATTAGTTACATTAGATATAGGGCCTAGGAGTGGTTCTTTTATGTATTGATGATCTTAAAAGGTTAGGAAAGAGCTATACACTATGATAAGTAGAATCAGAAAAATTATCTCATAAATGGGATACAGAAGTAAAAGTGTACACTGCAAGGAGGAAGGCATGGAGAGGGTGGTTTACGGACTACACTTGAACCTCACTTTCATTTGATCTGGCTAAGGGAGTGAAAAATGCACATCCAAACATAATTTGGTACAGAGATACATTTCATCCAATAGGGAAGTGAGGGAAAGGGGTGAAGGGAAAGATTAAGGGGAGTATATGGGATTGGGAGTGATATGGAGGACAGATTAATTGAAGGATTAGTCAGAAACAAATTTTTTTTTTTTTTGCTTTTTGGAGGGGGGAAGGCAGGGGCAGTTAGGGTTAAGTGACTCGCCCAAAGTCACACGGCTAGCAAGTGTTAAGTGTCTGAGGCCAGATTTGAACTCAGGTCCTCCTGACTCCAGGGCCAGCATTCTATTCACTGTGCCCCTAGCTGCTCCAAAACTAACTCTTAAAGAGGAGATGAGAAAAATATGAAGGAAAAGTATAAATTTGTGAGCATTGGACTATAAGAAAAGCTGAGAGTCACAGATTTGATGGTTTTGAATTGTGGTACTGGAGAAGACTTTTGAGAGTCTTGGCCAGCATGAACATCAAATCAGTTAGTAAATACTTAAAGACATTAATTCAGACCATTCACTGGAAGGTCAAAGAAACTCAAAGCTTAAATATTTTGGCCACAAAATGAGAAGATAGGGCTCACTGGAATAGACCCTGATGTTGAGCAAGATTGAATGCAAAAGATGAGATGGATAGATAGTGTCATGGAAACAATGAACATGGACTTGGATAGACTTTGGGACATAGTGAAGGATAGAAAGGTCTGGCATGCTGTGGTCCATAGAGTCACAAATAGTTGGATACAACTGAATGAGAAACAACAATAGGATAGAGAGAAATAAATAATTAGCAGTAAGAATTGTGAATGTTTATGGAGGGAAGGGGACAACAGAATGGATTAGAAACAGAATCCAGTAATATGTTAATTACAAGAAATACATTTGAAATAAAGATATAGGAGACTTAGGCATAATTTCTTAAAGCTCAGGTGAAAAAAAGGCAGGGGTAGTGATCTTAATCTCAGACAAAGCTATAGCAAATTTAGACCCAATTAAGAGACAAATGGAGCTACATTTTCTAAAAAGTGCCATAGACAGTGAATTAGTATCAAAATCTATCCTATCTACCAGATAACATAGGATCTGAAATCTTAAAATGCAAGCTAAATAAATCACAGGAAAAAATAATAAAACTTTAATAGTGGGGACTTCAATTTATCCCTTTCAGATAATAATTAAATCTAACAAAAAAAAATAAACAAAAAGCAGTGAAGGATGTGAATAGAAATTTAGAAAGGTTAGATTTAATAGACCACTGGAGAATACTGAATGAAAATTGAAATGTGCATATCATTTTCTTTTTTCTTTTTGTAATTTGTTTATTTTTTATTTTTAATTTACATCATTCATTTCCACAAGATTTTGAGTTACAAATTTTCTCCCCATTTTCCCCCTACTCACCACCCTAAAATAGTGATCCCACTGAATATCCCCTCCCCCAATCTGCTCTGTCCTATATCTTCCTCCATCCCCCCTCTGACTTTCCAGTAGGGCATGGTGGATCTCTATGCCCAAGTGCCTGTATAGCCTATTTCTCAGTTACATGTAAAATAATAATAATAATAATAATAATAATAATAATAATAATAATAAATTTAAAACATTTGATTTTCAACCTTTGAATTCCAGATTCTTTCTCTACCTCCCTCATCACCTACCCTTACTGGCAAGATAAGCAATTCAATATAGATTGTACATGTGTAGCTATGCAAAACATTTCCAGGGTGGACATATTGTGAAAGACTGACTATATTTTCCTCCATCCCATCCCACCCCCCACTTGTCTGTTCTCTACTTTGATCCTGTCCTTTTTCAAAAGTGGGTGCTTCCAACTTCCCTCCCCCTCAGCTTGCCCTCCCTTCCATCATCCCCCCTCTCATCTGCTTCCCCACTACTCTCCTGTAGGGTGAGATACCCTATTTAGTGTATATGTCCTTCCCTAAGCCAAATGCATTGAGAATAAGGTTGACTCATTCCCTTTTGTCTTCTTTCCTTCCATTGTAACAGTTTTCCCTTGCCTCTTCTATATGAGATATTTACCCCATTCTATCTCTCCCCATTTCCTGTCATTATATTCCTCTCTCACCTCTTAATTTCACCTTTTAAGTATCATCCTTTCCTATTCAACTGGTCCTGTAACCTCTGTCTATGTATACCTATACACATATATTCACACATTCACATGTGTATTCTTACGCCCATATACCTTCCTATATACACATATATGTATATACACACATTCTATTCCCTTCAACTATTCTCATACTGGGAAAAGTTTCATAAGTTATAATTATAGGTTTTCCATGTAGGAATGTAAATAGTTGAACTTTGATAACTTCCTTATGATTTCTTTTCCCTGTTTACTTCTCATGCTTTTCTTGCTTCTTGTATCTGAATGTCAAATTTTCTGTTTAGCTCTGGTTTTTTCATCAAGAATGCTTGAAAGTCCTCTGTTCCATTGAATGACCATATTTTCCTCTGAATCATGATACTCAGTTTTGCTGGGTAGGTGATTCTTGGTTTTAATTCCAGTTCTTTGACCTCTGGAATATCATATTCCAAGCCCTTTGATCCCTCAGTGTAGAAGCTGCCAGATCCTGGGTTATCGTGATTGTGTTTCCACAGTATTCAAATTGTTTCTTCCTGGCTGCTTGTAATATTTTCTCCTATATCTAGGAACTCTGGAAATTGGCTACAATATTCCTAGGAGTTTTCTTTTTGGGATCTTTTTGAAGAGGCAACCAGTAGATTCTTTCAACCTCTATGTTCCCCTCTGGTTGTAAAATATCAGGGCAATTTTTCTTGAGAATTTCTTGGAGGGTGATTTCTAGGTTCTTTTTTGATCATGGCTTTCAGGTAGTTCATTAATTTTAAAATTATCTCTCCTGGATCTATTTTCCAGTGTAGTGGTTTTTCAGTGATATATTTCACATTGCCTTCTATTTTTTTCATTTGTTTGGATCTTGATTTCTCATAAAGTCACTAGTGTCTATTTGCTCCAATCTGATTCTGAAGGAATGATTCTCTTCAATGAGCTTTTGAGATTCTTATTCCATCTGGGAAATTCGGCTTTTTAAGACATTCTTCTCCTCATTGCCTTTTTGAGCCTCTTTTGTCATTTGAGTTAGTCTATTTTTTAAGGTGTTATTTTCTTCAGTCAGGTTGTTGACTCTCATTTTATAAATATCTTGCATCATTCTCATTTCTCTTCCCAATTTTTCTCTACTTCTCTTATTTGGTTTTCAAAATCCTTCTTAAGCTCCTCTGTGGCCTGTAAGCAGCTTATTTTTTTCTTGGAAGCTTCTGGTGCAGGAGTTCTGACTTAGTTGTCTTTCCCTTATTCCATGCCCCTATCCTTTTTGTCCTCAGTAAAGGAATACAGAGTTGGACCACTGTGTTTGCCTTGCTTCCCTCGTTTGCTCATGTTGCCACTCAATTACTTGACTCTTGAGGTTTTTGCCACAGTAGAACTTTGCCACCAGAGTGGGGAGGTTTTTCCCAATTGATGAGGTTTTTGCAGCTACTGGAGCTATTAGTTGGGTGCCTTCTCTGAAGCCTCCACAGCTTCAGTAAACTGGTCAGGCATCCCAGGACCTCCACCCTAGACTGCAATCCAGATCCAAGCAGATTAAAGCAAGAGCGATTACCCCTCAGACTTGTGGCTTGGTCCCCCTACAGTCTGCAGACCTGGAACTCTGAAGCAGCCATGTGGCGGTGGTTGCAGGGCCACATCGCCTTAGCTGCTTCTCCCTCCAGGGGGTAAAGGCCTGACTGCTCTCCTGAACTCCCGGTTCCCAAAGTCCACACTGCATTGACCTCTCACTTTATCCTTAGCATCTTTGGGTTGATAATTCTGGAAACCACCACAGCTGCTGGTGATTTGAAGTTCCTCCAGCCAGTGACTGGTTGTGGTTGCCCTGAGGCTAAAACCTCTAGCTAGTAGGTGCTGGGCTCAGCTCCCAGAGTGCTGTGCTGGCTGCTTCCTGTTGGCCTGCCGGGCTGTCCTCAGCAGTTGGTTAGCTTTTCTGTTTCATTTTGTGGGTCTTGTTTATCTTTTTCTTAGCACCTAAACAAAAAGTGTTAACATAGTAGGTCATAAAGTTCTCAAAAACAAATGAAGAAAAACAGAAATATCAAATGTATCTTTTACCAAATATAATGTAATAACGATCACATTCAAATAAGTGCTTTTGAAGCAATGTTTAAAAATTAGTTGGAAACTAAATAATCCTAGAAAACATGTGGTTTAAAGAATACATCTTAGAAACAATCATTAATTTTATTAAACATAATGACCGTAAACCAACATATAAAAATGTAGAGGATTCATTCAGTGTAGTATGTAGGGATAAATTTATCTCTCTTAGTTTTTTTTAAGAGCAAATCAGTGTATTATCCACACAACTAAAAGAATCTAGAAAACTAAGAAATTAAAAGCCAAAATAGATTTACACACTCATTCTAGCAAACATTTAAAGAACAGTTTTTTTCAATACTACACAAAGTATTTGAAAAAAAATAGTAAAAGAAGGGTTCCTACCAAGTTCCTTCAATGACAATATGGTCTTAATACTTGAACCAGGGAGTCAAAATAGAAAAAGAAGAGTATAGACCAGTTTCCCTAATGAGTATTGATGTCAACATTTTAAATAAGATAATAAGGATAATAATAATATATAATAATAAGGATAATAATTTAAATAAGATAATAAGGAGATTGCAATAATATATCATAAGGATCATATAGTGTAACCAGACTGGATTTGTACCAGGAGTGCAGAGTTGGTGCACTATTAGGGAAATTATAAACACAATTGTCCACATTAATAATGAAAACAACAAAAATCATGCTTGTCTCAGGAGATTTGGTAAAAACTTTTTTTTCTCTGAAAACCAGACAATAAATAAGTTTTAGTTTACAAAGCAAACTCCAATAAGGAATGTCTACATAGTCATGTTCTCAGTCATGAGAATTTAAAATGATTCATGATGTGTTCCACACAAACAAGAAGACAAATTTAATGACCTAATATATCTTTTCTGTCTATTATAGCTCTGGGCCAGTTCACCCAGAACAATTCTCTTGAAACTGCCTTATCTAATTGCTGAAATCCCTATAAAAGTAGGATGGATGTTGGAAAAACCTTAATAACTTTTCTTAGTGTCCAACAGAAACACAGTAATGTGGATTTCCTCCAAATTTGATACGAGTACCAGATTCAGTCAAAAACCCTAAATTAGAAGCTTGACTCTGCTTTTTTCTATGTCATTGGGCAAATTCCTCAATTTATGTGGGCCTCCATTCTTTCATCTATAAAATTAACAGGTTGGATTGAATAACTTCTAATGCTTCTTTGAGCTCTAGCTCCTTTGATTCCATCAGATACAATCAGCATAGAGCATTCTACTGGAAAATGTTGTCATCATGTTTCTAAAGTGAAAAAGCTACTTCCTGATAAATTACCTTTTTTTGCCTCTGGATAACCATTATTGTGTTTCTGATTTCTACAGTGATCCTGTCCTTAGGATAACTAGGAGATTGTGTGTGTGTGTGTGTGTGTGTGTGTGTGTGTGTGTGTGTGTGAATTCATTTGGTAGTATTTGGGAAAGGTGATGTCTATATTGGGAGTTTCCATATTGAGAGTTCCATAGACTTTTGAAATCATAGGCATATGAAATCATATATGTGTATATGTATATATTTGGTCAAGATCTGTGATTTCATCCATGTAGGGAACTCCAATTTGCAGAAATTTTCCACTAGTGAAAGCTTATAGCTATAAACTTATCTGTCACTTATTATTTGAGAGAGGTACCTAAATCAGTGAAAAATAAAATAATTTATTCACAATCCCATAGCTAATATGCATCACAGGCTTGAAACCAAGGCTTCTTCATGGTAAGAAAAGCCCCTTTGCTACTATGCTACTCAGCCTTTACAAAACAGTAATAATTAGTAGCTCTTTTAGTAGAATCTGTAGTACTGGAGGTTAGATAACATTTGATTTTTATCTTTGTATCATCACTATGGCTGGCAAACAATTGATACAAAATAATTTGTTGAATTAGAATAAGTATTTAATAATTATTATTCTTATTAATTTCCCCCAATTGATCAGTATAAATAGATTACAACACATTGCCAAAGAAATCAAGTCAATAAGCATTTACAAAATGCCTGTTGTGTAGCAGGCTCTAGGTTAAGTCCTTGGGATGCAAAGACACGAAAAATTTAAAAAGTCCCTGCTTTCAAGGAGCACATTATCTGAATGGGACGATTCTATGCAAAAAAAAAAACCCAACCCAAAACAAACTATATACAAGGACATATGCATTATAAATTGGGGTAGTCTCAAAGGAAAGGTATTAAGTTTAAGGAGAACTAGGAAAGTCTTCCTGTAGAAAGGGTGGGACCTTTACAAGTTCACCCATATCCAAGTTGCTGCCAAGACCTGCCAATTCCACCACCACAACATCTCTCATAAGTCCCCTTCTCTCCTCTAACATCACCACCATTCTAATGTCTCATCACTCCGCATCTGGGCTATTGCTGATGGGTCTGCCTGCCCCAAGTCTCTCCCCACTCTAATCCATCCTCCAGACATTTAAGTGATTTTTTTTTTAAAGAAGCAATTGGGGTTAAATAACTTGCTCAAAGTTACATGGCCAGGTGTTTCTGGGTGGGTGCTAAGTATCTGAGCCCGGATTCAATCCTAGGTCTCTTGACTCTGGGGCCAGTGCTCTTACTCACTGGGCCACCTGGCTGCCCCAAGTGATTTTCTTAAAAAACACAGGTATGATCGCATCACAAACCCCACCTTTCCCATTTAATACACTTCATTGGCTTCCTATTGTCTCCTGACCAAATAGAAAATGCTCTGCTAGGCATTCAAAGGCCTTCATAATCTAGCCACCTCATACCTGTCCAATTTACTTATACCCTACTCTCTAACACTCTTCAATCCAGAGACACTGGTCTCCTGACTGTTCCACAAACAAGACACTCCATCTCTCTTCCCTGAGCTTCTCTAGCTAATCCCTCATATCTGGACTCTCCCTCCTCTACTCTACTGACCTCCCTGGTTTCACTTAAGTCTCAACTAAAATTATACCTTCTACAGGGAGCCTTCCTTAACCTCTCTTAATTCCAGTGCCTTCCTTTTTTTTTTTTCACTTTTCAAATGTTTTATTAACTTCTGATATACATCACTAATTTACGCCAGATTTTGAGTTGTAAATTTTCTCCCCGTTTTTCCCCTACCCCCACCCCAAAATAGCAATCCCACAGGATATCCCCTCCTCCAATATGCTCTCTCCCATATCTTCCCCCACACCTCCTTTGACTTTTCCAATAGGGCATGGTGAATCTCTATGCCCCAGTGCCTGTATATCTTATTTCCTAGTTACATTTAAAAAAGTATTAATAATATATATAATTTTAAACATTTGATTTTAAAACTTTGAATTCCAGATTCATTCCCTTCCTCCCTTGTCACCCACCCTTACTGGGAAGATAAGCAGTTCAGTATAGGTTATACATGTGTAGCTAATGCAAAACAATAACATAGAAGATATATTGTAAAAGACTGATTATATTTCCCTCCCTCCTATTCCACCACCCACTTGTTCTATTCTCTACATTGATCCTGTCCCTTTTCAAAAGTGCGTGCTTCCAACTTCCCTCCCCCCCAGCCTGCCCTCCCTTTCATCATCCCCCCTCTCATCCCCTTTCCCCCTATTCTCCTGTAGGGTTGAGATACCCTATTTAGTGTGTATGTCATTCCCTCCCCAAGCCAAATTCAATGAGAATAAGGTTGACCCATTCCCTTTTGCCTTCCTATTCTTCCCTTCCATTGTAACCATTTTCTCTTGCCTCTTCTATGAGATAGTTTACTCCATTCTGTTTCTCTCCGTCTCCTCTCATTATATTCTTCTCTCACCTCTTAATTTCACCTTTTAAGTATCATCCCTTCCTATTAACTTCGTCCTATGACCTCTATCTTTGTATATCTGTAAACATATATACACACATTCACGTTTTTATTCATATGCCCGTATACCCTCCGATATAGACACACATATATATATGTGTGTGTGTGTGTATATTTCTATTCCCTTCAACTATTTTCGTACTGAGAAAAGTTTCATCAGTTACAATTATCGTTTTTCCATGTAGGAACGTAAATAGTTGAACTTTGATAAGTGGCTTATGATTTCTTTTCCCTGTTTACCTTCTCAAGCTTCTCTTGCTTCTTGTATCTGAATGTCAAATTTTCTACTCAACTCTGTTTTTTTCATTAAGAATAATCGAAAGTCCTCTATTCTACTGAACAACCATATTTTCCCCTGAAACATGATACTCAGTTCTGCTGGGTAGATGATTCTTGGTTTTAATCCCAGCTCTTCTTCCCTCCCGAATATCATATTGCAGGCCTTTTGATCCCTCAATGTAGAAACTGCCAGATCCTGTGTTATCCTGATTGTGTTTCCACAGTATTCAAATTGTTTCTTCCTGGCTGCTTGTAATATTCTCTCCTTGATCTGGGAATTCTGGAACCTGCCTATAATATTCCTATGAGTTTTCTTTTTGGGATCTTTTTCAGGAGGTGATCAGTGGATTCTTTCAACCTTTGTTTTGCCTTTTGATTCTAAAACATCGGGGCAGTTTTCCTTGAGAATTTCTTGGAGGATGATTTCTATGGTCTTTCTATGATCATGGCTTTCAGGTAGTCCAATAATTTTTAAATTATCTCTCCTGGATCTTTTTTCCAGGTCAGTGGTTTTTCCCATGAGATATTTCACATTGCCTTCTATTCTTTCATTTGTTTGGATCTGTTTAATATCATCTTGATTTCTCATTAAGTCACTAGCTTCCCTTTGCTGCATTCTAAATCTGAGGGAATGATTCTCCTCATTGAGGTTTTGAGCTTCTTTTTCCATCTGGTAAATTCGGCTTTTTAAGGCATTCCTCTCCTCATTGCCTTTTTGAGCCTCTTATGCCAATTGAGTTAATCTGTTTTTTACGGTTGTATTTTCCTCACTCAGGCTGTTGACTCTCATTTCGTAATTTTATTGCATCCTTCTCATTTCTCTTCCCAATTTTTCCTCCATTTCTCTTTTCTGCTTCTTAAGGTCCTGTTTGGCCTGTAACCAGCTCATATTTTCCTTTGAAGCTTTTGGTGCAGGAGTTCTGACTTCACTGTCTTCCTCCTGTTCCATGCTTTGCTTCTTTTTGTCCCCAAAATAGGAGTCTAATGTTGGAATCTTCTGTCTGCTTTGTTTCCTTTGCTTGGTCATGTTGCCCCTCAGTCACTTGGACCCCTAGGCTTTTTGCCACAGTAGGACTCTGCCACCAGACAGCAGAGCTTTCATACCAAACGCTGGGGTTTTCTTAGCTGCTGGAGGTATTAGTTGGGTGACTCTGAAGCCTGAAGCCTCCACACCCTCTAGCAATCTGGTCACACACCCCAAGACCTCCACTCTAGACTGCAATCCAGATTCAAGCAGGTTAAAGCAAGAGCAATTACCCCTCAGTCTGGTCGTTTGGTCCCCTTACACTCTGCAGGTCAGGAGCTGAAGCTGTAGCATGGTGCCTCCTGAGCCAAGGCTGCCCTGGGGGCAAAAGCCAACACTCTCCCAACTACTGGTCCCAAAGTCCAGACTGCACTGACCTCTCACTTTGTCCTTTGCATCTATGTGTTGATAAATCTGGAAACAGCCACAGCTGCTGGTGATCTGGAGTCCCTCCAGCTGGTGGCTGGTTTGGCCTGCCCTGGGGCTGAAACCTTCCTCTCTTGTGGGCCTGGGCTATGCTCTCAGAACGCTGTGCTGGTTGCTTGCTGCCGGCCTGCTGGGCTGTCCTCAACAGGAGGTTAGCTTCTCTGTCATTTTGTGGATTCTGCACCTCCAAAGTTTGTTCAGATTCCCCTTTTACATGGATTGGGGAAGGTGGAAGCCAGAGCTGCGAGGAGGTCCTGCTTCTACTGTGGTAAAAACTTTTGACAGTGTACAACACTTCTTCCTCCCTTCCCCCAAAATACTTCCATATGTTTTAAATAGCTAAGATCCCCTCCCTTTGAATTGAGAACACAAGAAAAAGCAAAATCCATTCCAAGTGTGTTAAACAACTTTCCATATTAGCTGTCCAAAAAACATGTCTCATTCTCCTTTCTGAGTCTTTTACTTTGGTGTTGGGTGGTGGATAACATGTTTCATCATCAGTTGTCTTTTATTCTGGTTAGCCATTCTGTTCAACACAATACGGGAGAAAGGAATAAAAATTTATATAAAACCTATTCTGTGCTAGGTGCTGTGCTAGCAATTTTACAAATAGTATCTCACTTCATCCTCACATCAACCCTTTGAGATAGGTGCTATTGCTATCCTCATTTTATAGTTGAAGAAACTTAGGCAAACAGAGGCTAAGTGACTTGTCTAGGGTCATATAGCTTGTAAGTTTCTGAGGCCAGATTTATATTACTTGGCTCTTTCTAACACCAGGTCCAAAGTTCTATCTACTGTTATACGCACTTGCTTATAAAGTTCATGCACGTGCCGTGTGTTGTGTGTTTGTGTGAGTGAGAGACAAATAACTGCTTATAATTATATATCATATATAATACATATATATGTAGATTTTTTTTTCTATTTCTGCTTTCTTTCCCCCTAGTTCTAAGGGACCTGGGCCATTTGCCTTTAAGCTTCCTTGAAATATAATGTCTATATAAGTGGTATAATTGTTTCTGAAGTGTGTGCGTGTGTGTGAATGTTATAAGCTATGTACATACATGCACACACATAACTTCCTTATTTATTCCATAATTTATGAGTACCCCCTCAAATTCCCATTCTTTGCAACCTCAAAACAGCAATAAGTATTTTTTATATATCTTTAGAGTTTTTTGCTGAGGACTAATCTTTCTCTTAATTGATTCTCTTTCTAATTCTCCCTCTCCCTTCTCCCTATTTCTTCTTCTTTCCCTCTTGAATGAAATGTATTTTACTATTTGTGTATTTACGTTTGTGCATATTCTTCCTTTTGACCAATTTATAGTAGAGTGAGGTTCAAAGTTTCCAAGTGTCAGTTTTGTGTCAATCTTAGTCTTTCCCACTCCCTTCTCATTTTTGTAGATGTCTTCTTTTATCTGATGTCTACTTTATCCTGAGTATGTGATAATTTTCCCTGTCCTTCCTACCCCAAATTTATTTCTCTTCCTCTCTCCATTTTTTAAGGTCATCAAGACATGACAGCCATCACAATCAGTTCTCATCTAAGTGAACTTCCTTCTTGTGGTCTGATGATTATAGGGATGAGATGAGGGCACATGTATCATCTCCCATATTTAAATTAAACATTTTATCCTTGTTTAGTCCTTTATCGTTGTTCATTTCCTTGAACTTCAGAATACATTTCTTTAAAGGTTTTTTTTGTCTCGCATTATTCTCAGTATTTCAGGATACGTTATTCTTTGCTGTTAGCTCAAGTCCTTTGAATATCATATTCCAAGTTCAGGACCCTTCTGACTCTTGCTTTTGGGTACTTGAATTTTTACATTTTGACTGCTTATAGTATCTTTTTCTTTGACCTGGAAATTCTTGATTTTAGCTTGATATTCCTGTGAGTTTTCATTTTGGGGTTTCTTTTAGGAGATATCTGATAGATTTTTTTTTTTCCTATTTCTGCTTTGCTCCATCCTAATTCTAAGAGATCTGGGCCATTTGCCTTTAAGCTTTCTTGAAATATAATGTCTGGGCTGTTTTTTTGGTCATAGCATTTAGAGAGTCCAATGATTTTTTTTTTTCTTTTTGGAGGGCAGTTGGGGTTAAGTGAATTGCCAAGGTCACACGGCTAGTTTTTTTTTTTTGTGTGTGTTAAGTGTCTAAGGTGGATTTGAGCTCAGGTCCTCTTGACTCCAGGGCCGGTGCTATATTCACTGCACCAACTAGCTGCCCCAGAGTCCAATGATTCTTAAAACATCTCTCTTTGATATGTTTTCAAGGTCAGTTTTCCCCCTATGAGATACTTTACGTTTCCTTTGATTTTTTTTTCAATCTTCTAACTTTGTTTAAAACACTTCTTATTGCCTCGTTAAATCACTGGTTTCTATTTGGTCATTCTAATTTTCAATGAGTTTATTGTTTGGTCAAGTTTTGTATTTCTTGTGCCAAACTACTGATGATTTTTTCAATTCTTCTGAAACACTCATTTCTTTTCCATTTTTTTTTCAAGTGCTTTCCTTTCATTCCATTTTTACAAACATTTTAAACTTTTTTTTTTTTTTAAGCAATTGGGGTTAAGTAACTTGCTCAAGGTTACACGGCCAGTTATTATTATTTCTGGGTGTGGTGCTGAGTATCTGAGCCCGGATTTGATCCAGGTCATCCCGACACTGGAGCCGGTGCTCTTACTCGCTGAGCCACCTGGCTGCCCCTAAGCAATTGGGGTTAAGTAACTTGCTCAAGGTTACACGGCCAGGTGTTTCTGGGTGGTTGCTAAGTGTCTGAGCCCGGGATTCGATCTCCAGGTCTTCTCAACACTGGAGCCGGTGCTCTTACTCGCTGTGCTACCTGGCTGCCCCTAAACTTTTTTCTTTTAACTCTTGCTTCATTTCTTCCAGGAATTCGAGTTGAGTTAATGCTCAAACTGATGTTTCTCTTAGCTAGTTATTTTTTTCTTCTGTGTTTTTGTCTTGAATGATCCTGTCACCATAATAGCTCATTATTGTTGGATTCTTTTTGCATGCTTATTATTCTAACCTATGTATATTTGGGCTTGTCTCATCCACACATATAGGGGGGAAGCCTTTGGCTGGTCCTGTTGCTACAACAGTTGACCTTGTCTCATGTTATATTGTGAAAATAGAGAACACTTAAGTGGATTGTGGCACATGAATGTAATGAAATATTGCAGTGTTGTAATAAATTTAAAAATAGATTATTCATGAGCTTTATCTTGTCCTCAATTTTATACCTCATTGTTCTCCATTTTAAAATTTTTCTCACCAGTCTATGATGTCTTTTTCATAAACCTCTGTAGGGTTTATGGAATAGGAAGATCTTTCCTGTCCATTAATAGTAGGCCTGTGTGACCACATATCCTTTTTTCCCTTGGAACAGGAGCTGTTGTTCCCAGGTCTAAAGTTACACAGGTATTTCAATCACATATGTTTTGCTGCTTGGAACTTCAGCTCAGTTCACAGCTGTGACACATCCTGAGTCACATAGAGCCCATATATTGCCTTGGGGGAAGAACTTGCTTAGGGGGAGGCTTGTTTACAGGGAATCTTGCTTTCAGGAAGGCTTTCAAACTTTTTGGTACTGAGCCAATAAGTCACTGAGTCACATGGGTTGTGATGCCTTCTGGCTCTGAGCCTTTTAGTTGAAAACTATATATAATGGGAGGCTGGTATTTTTCTTTGTGGCTCATTCATGGGAAGAATGTTTCTTTGTGATTTGGCCTGATTAGACTCTGAGTAGCCATTGTTAAGGAGCCCCCTGGATTTGTGAACCCAAATGTTTGGTGTTCCCTGGTTTGGTGATTTTGTTTCTCTTACTTTGTTTAGAAAGTTGTAGTCCTGTCTATTGGAATCTTTCTTGATACTCACTTCTTTCTACTTACCTGTCTACATTGTTTAATTAAAGTAATATTGTTGAACACTTTGAAACTGTCTTTCCTTTAGAAAAGCAGATCAAAGAACCTGTGCTTAGCAGCCTTTCTGTGTGCTGATGTTATTGGTCGTAAACCTCCACAGCAGCTGGAAGAATCATTAATACTACATCCTCTGGTACTCTTGATCTAATCTCTTGCCTCTACAGTCATCCTCCTTCTTTCTATTGTTTTTACTTTCTTCCTGTTTTTTCATATCTTCCTTTTATTGTCTCTAAACCTGCTCATTTCCCTCTCCTTAAATTTCATTTGACCCTCATACTATCATTTAATATCTTCCTCAGTCCTCATATATATGATACTATTGTGGACATCCTCCTGGATATGCTCTCTTCTGATGTAGCTTTCCTATTTTCCCTTCTACCTGTCTGACCAATCCTCATTTTCTCCTACAGGATCATCATCCTTATCTTCCTGTCTGTAAGTATGCCCCAGAACTCTGTCCTGGGACCATCTCTTATGTATATACACATTCTCAGTTATCTCATCATTTCTCATAGGCTCACTTATAATCTCTGTGCAATTGACCCTTACATCTTTTTCTTTATCCATGGTCTATCTGGAGCTCCAATCCCACATGATTAATTTCCTCTTGGATGTTTATAACTGGATATCTGTAGGCATCTCAAACTTAACATGCCCCACATGAGACTTTTTTCTGATTTCCTTAGCTACTAGTATCTCACTGTCCCCAATTACTTCGCAATTACTTATCAAAGCTCTGCTGAAGTTCACAAAAGTTTCAAGTTAACCTGGAATGCTTACTATTTCCTGTGCGTGAAATTTGTCTCCCTCCAACTTATTTGCTTTTGTAGAGGTTCACCCATGCCTTTTATTTTTTTCTTCCTTACTTTTGCCTTTTGAAAATCCCTAAGAACTTTTAAGGTATTCCTCAGGTGCCACCTACTTTAAGGAACCTTTTCAGATTTTTCTAGTTAATATTCCACCCCTTCCCCACTCCCCTGCCTTACTTTGTATTTGTTTCTTATATATCTTACGTTATTAATTGATAAATATTTATTGAGTTCCTACTGTGTTGTAGATACCATAATATAGTGTTAGATACTAAAAAGATAAGTACAAAAAATGAAACAATTCATACTTGCTTGTTATCTGTGATTATAATGTATTCTCTCAAGTGGAATATAAGAGCCTTAGGGGCAGAGGTAGACTTTTTGTATTTATATACCTTCACTTCCTAGTATGGTGCCTGTTGCATAGTAGGTACTTAATAAATGGGGTTGATTTCTACTAGGAGCTGTCATTCAGTAGTTAGTAGCAAACTAGAACTTTTCCATGAACCTAACAACTATGTTGTTTTCTTAAGTTCTAGAAAAATAGCAGTATTTTATTGTACCTTACAATTGGAAAAAAAAAGATGATGATAAGGTGACTCAAATAGGAAATTGATATATATTATATTAAAACTAATGAAGCAGAATATAAAAACTTTTTACTTAGTGAACCAGCATTAAAAAGGTGTTTCACTGGATGTTATTTATACTTTGACTTAGTGCTCTTAGTACTACTTAGTGCTACAGTATTTATAATGATTATATTGGAAACTTTAAATAATAAATCTGTTTCTAAATGTTTTTAGATTGTTTCTGTTTTCCTCAGAGTCCAAATTCTTAAAGTTTAAAAGTATGTTAAGGACCCTGTAAAGAATTTGTATAAATTTGAGAAAAATAATTTCAAATATATTTTTGCTTTATGTAGCATGTGTATATATACACTATATGCATGTACATTTATATGTGTATAAGTCATATGGTATATATATACTAACAATGGTAGAGAAAATAACACAGCTTCAAAGTTCTTTTAAAAATTATAGTTAGCCATTTAGCAACTGGCATGGTATCCTTCACATGAAAGCAGAATGTGTTTTGGTTTCTTGTTAGAATTCTCTCTTACAGAGGGGTAGTGTCTTTTTTAGTTCATTCGGTTATATATTTTATTTTATGGAACATAATTTCACATTTTATTTTTCACATTTGTATTTTCTAGTGAACAATCACCAAAATAGATAATCCTTTTGCTGTCTATGGAATGGTGTATTTTTAGTGTTGTTTTTAATCATATTTATCATCTTTAGAGAAATATTCTATTATAAATCAAATG
Organism: Petaurus breviceps papuanus; assembly: GCF_028583685.1. Classification (NCBI taxonomy): domain Eukaryota; kingdom Metazoa; phylum Chordata; class Mammalia; order Diprotodontia; family Petauridae; genus Petaurus; species Petaurus breviceps. The sequence continues at coordinate 27,918,800 of NW_027187380.1, read as the reverse complement.
AATGAAAAGGGAAAAATTAATTTTATATGAAATTCTGTCATTTTTAGCCTAGATTTTTATGACACCTTTATGATTATGTGATCACAATATAAGTTAAGTTTTTTGCCTTAGCATTAGTGATAATTAAACCTAAATATGGATCAAAAGTCATTTATATTGTCTAAAAATATCTGTTACTTTTTTAAGTATGTTGTGGTAAATATTTATTTTGAATTTTTCATTTATTATGATTGTAATTATACAAAAAAGATGAGTTAAAGAGTAAAATGGAAGTTCTATTTTAAAAGTAAACTATATAAGACCAGAAGGGAATTTATGTCCTACTGAGGCACAGAAAAGGGTAATGTAAGCAGGATGATATGACACAGAATATCCATTCCCCCTTTTTCATTATTTCTACCTCCCATAGAAATTAAAATGCATGAAACTGCTGGGATCACCTTCTAGGCAAATCAGCTTGAGTTTTTTGTTCTTGTTATTTCTTTTAGGTTACAAAGAAGATTAAAAAAAATGAAACTTTATTCACTTATTATGTTTAGGATGGATATTGGATTTTGCTTAAGTAGGAACATGAGTTTTAACTGATTACTCCAGAATAGTGCTTCTCAATTATTTCTACAGTGGTAAAACACTTCAATTTAAATAAAACTTTGGCTAGGTTCTTGTAAAACCCTTTTTAATGTCTGTTAACAAATAACATAAAATTTGTTTAAAAGCCAAACAAATTTGGGATGCTTCTGTGTTTCTTGCTTCATGGATTGAGAAGCACTGCTTTTGTTAAACTCATAAATAGGTGGTCCCTCTTAAAAATAAAATGCAGATTCTTTAAAGACTCTGTTAAAAATAGCTGTTAAATAATGAAGAATATTTTTAAATATTCTGATTCTTAAATAAGAAAATCAAGGAATTCCATGAGAAATATGATTTTGTTCTGTGTAACAGAAGTAAATAATTCTCATCTTGTGTTCTTTATAGAGCAACTACTGGTTGGTTTGAAAGACAAAGATACAGTTGTTCGATGGTCTGCAGCAAAAGGGTATGTTTTTTGTCATTTACCCGAAAATAAATAGATGAATTGTGGTCTAATTTTCATAGATCTCCAAAAATATAACATTTCCCCCACCCCCCAAGTTTTATGTTTACTAGATGGTAAATTCAACTATTTTATTATTTCAACTAGTATTTGATAGTTTCAGTAATTAGATTTTTTTAAAGACAAAAAGAATTGTTTACCTAGTTAGAGTCAATGATTAAAGTTTTTATTTTAAAGGTAGTTTCTGATATTGAAATTTCAGCATCGTCACCTCTGTGTCTAGCCAGAGCTGGAAAAATTGTGCCTTCTCAGCTTTCCTTACAGTACTCTCTGCTCTTCCCTTATGGCATGCACATTGCTTCACTTGGGTTCACTTGGCTTTAAGTTTACCTGTTAACTGGTGGTGCCTGATGATATCTCACTGAGTGGCTTTACTTTTTTGAACAGTGGTCGCTGGTTTGAACATACATCCTTTCACTATTCTAGAGTCAAAACTAGCTCTGAGCTAGCTGTCATGGTGAAAAGGATTTGAGGATCAACTTCAGACCAAAAGTTAATTATTATTAATCTGGGAGAAGAATGAATATATAGTATTTTCATTTTAAAGTGGGGAAGTGCTTTAATCCTAAATAACAAAGCTGTAATTGTAGATGTCAATATATTAATGATAGGTCAGTGGACAAGACATTTTTTTTAGGGAGCCTTCCTGTAGTTCTTAAAACCATTTCATATTAATATTCAACCTCTAAAAAATGTTGGCTCTGCTCCTAAAACAGGCCTCTGCTCCTCAGTTGCTGTAGTGTCCTAACAGTTACATGCCCAGTTGGATATAAGTACATGTTGTACTTAGATGTAGTATTGAATTGTGCTAATGAAAGTGTACCCGTCCCTGCTTTCCTTTTTCATAGCTGTAGTACTATGTATCATAGATGTATCTTATATAGAGGGATCTTGAGAATTGATCTAGAGTCTAACTCAGTATAGCAACAGCCCTTGTTTCTCCTCATTGGTCAGGAGGGCCACTGTGAGTTATGCTACCTTCATGCACATAGAATATTTAATTGGTGATACTTCAAAGAATCAAATTTCAATAAACCCCACCAGTACAGTCTTTGATTGATTTGACGATGCAGTTGTACAGTCATATATGAAACATTGACCTTTCATGATAATAAATGATGAAGACACACCTAAGGTATAAGAGGAGTAAGAAGAGGACGTCAGAAGCTTCTGTTCAGAAGAAGTGTCTTCTGTGGTCTTGAGCAAGATGAAAGAAATTGACAAAGCTTACCTTGATAAAACCTATGCAAATGTGACCACAGGGTCATAGTATTAGTATACTTCAGTAATTCTCAGTATTAGGCCACCAAATATGTTGAAACCATCTCTGGTGTCTCTGTGTTTCAAATTATCAGGAACAAACTGCTTTTCCTATTCCTTATGGTTTAGACAACAAGGTTGGTGCCAAGAGAAGTTTATTGGTCTTTGATGGTAAAAGTGGCATTTTTGATGTCTCCATTATTACCATTGAAGATAATTGAAGATTTTTGTATTCAAGTCCACAACTGGTAACACCTAGTTGGGTGATATCCACATAGTCATTTCATTACTGAGTTCAAGTGGAAAGCATAAGAAAGAAATCAGTGATAACAAGAAGTATGTGCACTGTCTGCACATTGCTTGTGAATATGCAAAGCATAATCTTTTTCAGTTCCTAGGCCAATGTTGAGATTGACTCCTTCTGTGAAGGTATACTCTATCACCTGTGCTTGCTTTGAATAGCTGAATCTGGACCTCTTCAGCAGTCAAAGACTATGAATTCTAGTTTGTAATACCCATCTAGATTAGTCACAGATTTGTGGGGGTTCCACTCACATCCCTAAGATTTAGAAACTTCTGTTCAGGGAACTAGAACAGTCTTCTTTTTTTTTTTCCCCATTTTTCAAATTTTTATTAACTTCTGATTTACATCATTTATTTCTCCGAGATTTTGAGTTACAAATTTTCTCCCTGTTTTTCCCCTACCCACCACCCCAAAATAGCAGTCCCACAGGATATCCCTTCCTCCAATCTGCTCTCTCCTATATTTTCTCCCATACCCCTTTCAACTTTTCCAGTAGGGCATGGCGGATCTCTATGCCCCAGTGCCTTATTTATTTATTAATTGGAAAATATCATATTTGGCAATTACATGTAAAATAGCATTAATAATGGTGTATATACATATATATATATATATTTAAACATTTGATTTTAAAACTTTGAATTAAAGATTCATTCCCTTCCTCCCTTGTCACCCATCTTTACTGGGAAGATAAGCAGTTCAGTATAGGTTGTACATGTGTAGCTAATGCAAAACATTACCATAGTGGATATATTGTAAAAGACTGACTATATTTCCCTCCCTCCTATCCTATCTCCCACTTGTTCTATTCTCTACTTTGACCCTGTCCCTTTTCAAAAGTGGATGCTTACAACTTCCCTCCCCCCGAGCCTGCCCTTCCATCATCCCCCTCTCATCCCCTTTCCCCCTACTCTCCCGTAGGGTAAGATACCCTATTTAGTTAGAACAGTCTTGATAAGGCTGTTGTTTATGGTGTTGCTATCCAGGCTGCCATCTTGCCTGTGAATAAATCTAAGAAAGTTTAGGATTTGCTGCTACTGAATGTAACTCCTCTTTTTCTTGTTATTGAAACTATTGGTAGTTTGATTAAATGGAGTACCAACACCTCTACTAAGCAGGCTGGCTTTTCCCACCTTTTCAGACAACCAGTCTCCTTCACTTATTCAAGTTAGAGAGTAATGACAAAGAAAAACAACTTGCTTATTAGCAAGTTTGAGATCACAGAAATTCCCCCTGTTTCCATGGTGTTCCTTTTATTGAAGTAACATTTGAAATTGATGCAAATGGCATTCTTAGTGTATTTATTATGTATAAATGAATAGTTAAGGAGAATAAGATAGGTGTCATCAATGACAAAAGTTGCTTGAGCAATGAGAACAATGGAGTGTATGGTCCAGGAAGTTGAGGAATACATGACTAAAGGTAAGAAGCAGAGACACAAGGTATCTTTCAAGAACTTACTACCGTAAGTAGAAGATGAGAAACTGTAAGGCAGAATTGATGATGAAGACAAACAGAAGGCCCTTGACAAATCTAACAAAAAAATCAACTGCGTGGGTAAGAATCAGACTGTTTGGAAGGAAGAATTTGAGTAGCAGTTGAAAGAACTGGACGCTATTACTAAAACTAAGCTGTATCAAAATGTAGAGGGCCTGCTGCGTGGTGCTTTCCCAGGTAATAGAAAAACTGCACTTGGAGGTGCTTCTTTTGGATCCACTATTGAAGAGGTTAACTAAACTCTCCAGAACAGAGCATTCATAACAACTCTCCAAAAACTGAAGGACTCAAATTTGTAGCCAAGGCAGTAGCAATTTAATAGTAGCATATAAACTACTATATAAATCTGGACATTCTGATGTACAGAGAGAGAGAGAGAGAAGTGAATAACATTGTACTTTTTCAGTATTGTAAACAAGTGGAAATACAGTTCTTGTTCTGGGGAACAAAATCTATTTAAAATTGATACCATAAAGAAAAAAGGATTCGATTTAGTCTAAACTCTTTTTACAGATGAGGAAACTTTGGCCCAGGGAAGTTAAGTGATTTTACCAAAATCATATAGTGGAAGAGTTTATCATCAGCACTCAACTGGCTGTTGAGCTCTAGTGATGACATTTAAATTTTCAGTCCTGAAAGAAGTAAGCTTAATTGATTTGTTATCAATTGAAAACTACAGGAGGCAGAGTAAAAATGTAAACATGGCACCTCATAAGTTCTTTGGCCTCATCTATATATATTGAGATGAACCTCTGATTTGGAATAAACCTATTGAAGATGTTGTAATTTGCATCTTTTGCATTGATAGATTTTACAATGCCATGTAGTATGCTTTTGAGAATGGGCAAAAAACCCCACAAGCCTATTATAGAAGTAGAGACAGATTTTTGGTTGATATTTCATAATGAACCTTGCAAAGGAAATCATAGATTATAATTGTACAGAGTTGAATTATTTTGCCCATTTTTTTTCCTTTTAGTATACCAGTTAATTAATACCCTATTAGGCAAAAAGTATCAGAATGATACAAATGAATTGTTTGTGTGTATATGTGTATGTTTGTGTTTTGTTTTCCTCTCTTACAGAATTGGTAGAATGACTGGAAGACTACCAAAAGAATTAGCAGATGATGTTGTTGGTTCAGTATTGGACTGCTTCAGGTATGTGAAGGAACCAAAGTGAAAGCATTTTCCCTTTGGGCTCAGTTACCTGATGTACCTTTTTTTCTTAAAAATAGAATTTTATCTTATATTCTTGATGAGTCGTCTTCTTCTTCTTCTTCCTGTTCCTTTCCCCTCCTCCCACCACTTGAAAAAGCAAGAAAACAAAAGACTTGTTACAAACAGGTATCAGTAACAAAGAAAAATCTTGCAGTGAACACGTTCACAAAAATATAGTTCATTCTGCACATTTTAAGTCCATCATCTCTCTATCAGGATGTGGGTAATGTTTCATCTAGAATTTTGGTTGGTCATTGTGTTGATCAGAATTCCTGAATCTTTCAAAAGCTACTTGTTTTTACAATACTATTGATATTTTATATTTTATATTGATATTATATTTTTCTCTTGGTTCTTCCCACTTCATTCTGTATCAGTTCATATAAGTCTTCCCTGATTCTTCTGAAAACATTCCCTTCATCATATCTTATAGCACAATATTATTTAATCACTTCATATACTATAACTTGTTCAACCATCCCCATTGAGGGACACCTCCTCAGTTTCTGATTTTTTGATGCATGGAAAAAAAAATGGAAAAAAAGATTTTTGTACATATGGGTCATTTTGCTTGTTCTTTGATCTCTGTAGGGGTATAGACCTAGAAGCAGAATTGCTGGATCAAATAGTATGAACAGTTTAATAGCTTTTTTGGCTATTTTGTATTGTTTTCATAATCTGACAGAGGCCAAATAGGTAGATTTTTAGATCATAGTATAAGCCCTGTAATCATAACCTACAGTAATACATTTATAGAATGCTTTAAGGTAAGTTATGAGATAAATAATATAGGATTGTTATTTTACAGATGAGGTTATGAGAGTCAGAGAGGTTAAATAACATCTAGTAAGTGTCTGAGGTGTTATTCAGACTCCAGTCTCCTGACTATAAGTCCATCATTCTTTCTTATACCATGATTCCTCACATAGAGTTTGTGATTGACCAGTAGTAGTATAAAATAATTTTATGTTTTTGTAATGTATTGCTTGCATATGTTGACCTTAATGCCTTAAAAAAAATCAAAGGAAGAAAAATTGAGTAACGGATAGTGCTTCATTCTGAGTGTCTTCAAAGAGAAAATGCTGATCAGCATAGGCTTTTCAACATAAAGTATGCATTAAGTTACGTTCAGTAGATTTTTTTTTTTGAGCTTATGGAAGGCAATTGGGGTTAAGTGACTTGCCCAAGGTCATACGGGTAGTTTTTGTGTTAATTGTCTGAGGCTGGATTTGAACTTAGGTCCTCTTGACTCCAGGGCCTGTTCTCTATTCACTGCACCACCTAGCGGCCCTCTCAGTAGACATTTATTAAATGCCTCATTTTATTTTCAGAGCATTGTTAATGTGTTAGTCTTTCCCTTTCTGAAATTTACACAGATCCCTTTAGGTACATGTGAACTTAAGTTCAGTGAATTGACATGTAGTAGTATTTAGGTAACTGGAGCATTTATGGAGATTTCTGTATGTTTATGAGATAAATTGTGGTGTAGAAGACAAGTTTAGAGAACATTGTTCTACAGTGGCATATTTTTAAAAAAATCTCAATCTTGTTACAGTTTTTTTGGGGAGGGAGAAGGTGGGTGACTTTTCCTTGTCAACCTAAAGAAATTTTTTTTTTTCTGAATAAAATATCTTCCATGGTTGCAGTACCAGACAAAGTTGAGTACGGATATAATTTAGTTTCAGCTGTCTCAGCTGATAACAAAAGTCTTCATTTTTAGTTTGTTCTACTTCTAGAATTGTCATAGTGAATTGTCGTGGCAGTCTTGTGGAAAACTGTTCTTCAGCCTATTAGGATGCCTAAATATTTGTTAGTTTTAAAGGACAGTTCTGCAAGTATGAGACAAAGTAGTGTGTTCTTTCTGAAACATGTTTCCTCTTGCACTTAGCCTCAAGAGCATGCCTACTGACAGTTTAAGGAATGCATTAACAATATGTCAAATATTGGTTGTCATTCTCAGGACAATGCTACAAAAAAATATTGCAGGACATTCATGAAGCACAAACTGTTTTGGGGTGGGGGAATTGTCTTAGATTTCATTGGGAAATCATGAAAAATAGTTATGTTTATCTTTTACTATTTATAGAGAAAAATTTAATGTGTCCCATAAGGAACAAATTTGTTGTTCCTTTTTTGCATGAAAATAATGATACTGATTTATCAGTTGTTTCTATTCTTTAGTTGTGTCTGACTCTTGGTGACTCCATGGGACATAGTATGCTAGGCCCTTCTATCCTCCACTATCTCTTGAAGTCTCAAAGGCTGTCCAAGTTTATGGTCATTGTTTCCATATTATCTATCCATCTCATCCTCTGCTATTTCCTTTTGTTTTTACTCTTTCCCAGCATCAGGGTCTCATCAAATGAGTCCTGTTGTCTCATAATGTGACCAATGTATTTAAACTTCAGCTTTAGTATTTGACCTTACAGTGAATATCCTGAATTAATTTATTTTATTTATTTATTTTTTCTTTCAAATGCTTTATTAACTTCTGATTTACATCATTCATTTCTGCCAGATTTTGAGTTACAAATTTTCTCCCTGTTTTTCCCCTACCCACCGCCCCAACATAGCAGTCCCACAGGATATCCCCTCCTCCAATCTGCTCTCTCCCATATTTTCTCCCATACCCCTTTCGACTTTTCCAGGGGATCTCTATGCCCCAGAGCCTGTATATCTTATTACCAAATTACATGTAAAATAGTATTAATAATAGTGTGTATATGTATTTAAACATTTGATTTTAAAACTTTGAATTCCAGATTCATTCCCTTACTCCCTTGTCCCCCACCCTTACTGTGAAGATAAGCAGTTCAGTATAGGTTGTACATATGTGGCTAAAGCAAAACAATAACATAGTAGATATATTGTAAAAGACTAACTGTATTTCCCTCCCTTCTATCCCACCTCCCACTTGTTCTATTCTCTACTTTGATCCTGTCCCTTCTCAAAAGTGGGTGCTTCCAAATTCCCTCCCCCCCAGCCTGCCCTCCCTTCCATCATTCCCCCTCTCATCCCCTTTCCTCCTACTCTCCTGTATGGTGAGATGCCCTATTTAGTGTGTATTTCATTTCCTCCTCAAGCCAAATTCAGTGGGCATGAGGTTGATCCATTCCCTTTTGCCTTCCTATTTTTCCCCTCCATTGTAACCATTATCCCTTGCCTCTTCAATAGGAGATAGTTTACCCCATTCTGTCTCTCCCCATCTCCTCTCATTATATTTCTCTCTCATCTCTTTTTTTTTTTTTTAAGCAATCGGGGTTAAGTAACTTGCTCAAGGTTACACGGCCAGTTATTTCTGGGTGTGGTGCTGAGTGTCTGAGCCCGGGATTCGATCTCCAGGTTGTCCCAACACTGGAGCTGGTGCTCTTACTTGCTGAGCCACCTGGCCGCCCCTAAGCAATTGGGGTTAAGTAACTTGCTCAAGGTTACACGGCCAGGTGTTTCTGGGTGGGTGCTAAGTGTCTGAGCCCGGGATTCGATCTCCAGGTCTTCTCAACACTGGAGCCGGTGCTCTTACTTGCTGTGCTACCTGGCCACCCCTCTCTCATCTCTTAATTTCGCCTTTTAAGTATCATCCCTTTCCTGTTAAATTGGTCCTGTGCTCTCTATGTATACCTGTAAACATATACACACATTCACATATGTATTCATATGACCATATGTCCTCATATGTAGACATATATATATATATATTTTTTTTTCTATTCCCTTCAACTACTGAGAAAGGTTTCATAGGTTACAATTATTGTTTTTCCATGTAGGAATGTTAATAGTTCAACTTTGATAAGTTCCTTATGATTTCTTTTCCCTGTTTACCTTCTCATGCTTCTCTTGCTTCTTGTAAAATCTGAATGCCAGATTTTCTATTCAACTCTGGCTTTTTCATCAAGAATGTTTGAAAGTCCTCTATTCCATTGATTGACCATATTTTCCCCTGAAACATGATACTCAGTTTTGCTGGGTAGGTGATTCTTGGTTTTAATCCCAGCTCCTTCAACCTCTGGAATATCATATTCCAAGCCCTTTGATCCCTCAGTGTAGAAGCTGCCAGATCCTGGGTTATCCTGATTGTGTTTCCACAATATTCAAATTGTTTCTCCCTGGCTGCTTGTAGTATTTTCTCCTAGATCTGGGAACTCTGGAACCTGGCTGTAATATACCTAGGAGTTTTCTTTATGGGATCTTTTTCAAGAAGCAATCAGTGGATTCTTTCAACCTCTGTTTTCTCCTCTGGTTCTAAAACATCAAGGGCAATTTTCCTTGAAAATTTCTTGGAGGATGATTTCTAGGTTCTTTTTTTGATCATGGCTTTCAGGCAGTCCAAAAATTTTTAAATTGTCCCTCCTGGATCTATTTTCCAGGTCAGTGGTTTTCCCAATGAAATATTTCACATTGCCTTCTATTTTTTCATTTGTTTGGATCTTGATTTCTCATAAAGTCACTAGCTTCTATTTGCTCCAGTCTAATTATGAAGGAATGATTCTCTTCAGTGAGCTTTTGAGATTTTTTTCCACCTGGGAAATTCAGCTTTTTAAGACATTCTTCTCCTCATTGCCTTTCTGAACTTTTTTTTTTTCATTTGAGTTAGTATATTTTTTAAGGTGTTATTTTCTTCAGTCAGGTTGTTGGCTCTCATTTTATAGTTTTCTTGCATCATTCTCATTTCTCTTCCCAATTTTTCCTCTATTTCTCTTATTTGGTTTTCAAAATCCTTCTTAAGCTCCTCTGTGGCCTGTAAGCAGCTTATTTTTTTCTTGGAAGCTTCTGGTGCAGGAGTTCTGACTTAGTTGTCTTTCCCTTATTCCATGCCCCTATCCTTTTTGTCCTCAGTAAAGGAATACAGAGTTGGACCACTGTGCTTGCCTTGCTTCCCTCATTTGTTCATGTTGCCACTCAATTACTTGACTCTTGAGGTTTTTGCCACAGTAGAACTCTGCTACCAGAGTGGGGAGGTTTTTCCCAATTGATGAGGTTTTTGCAGCTGCTGGAGCTATTAGTTGGGTGCCTTCTCTGAAGCCTCCACAGCTTCAGTAAACTGGTCAGGCATCCCAGGACCTCCACCATAGACAGCAATCCAGATCCAAGCAGGTTAAAGCAAGAGCGATTACCCCTCAGACTTGTGGCTTGGTCCCCCTACAGTCTGCAGACCAGCAGCTCCGAAGCAGCCACGTGGCGGCAGCTGCAGCGCCTTAGCTGCTTCTCCCTCCAGGGGGTAAAGGCCTGACTACACTTCCGAACTCCTCGTTCCCAAAGTCCACGTGCTGCATTGACCTCTCACTTTATCCTTATCATCTCTGGGTTGATAATTCTGGAAACCACCACATCTGCTGGTGATCTGAAGTTCCTCCAGCCAGTGACTGGTTGTGGTTGCCCTGATGCTAAAACCTCCAGCTAGCGGTGGCTGAGCTGGTCTCCCAGAGTGCTGCACTGGCCACTTCCTGCCAGGCTGTCCTCAGTGGGTGGTTACCTTCTCTTTGTCATTTGGTGGGTACTGTAGCTCCAAAGTTCGCTTAGAGTCATTTTTTACATGAATTGGAGGAGGTGGAAGCGGGAGCCGCATGGAAGTCCTGTTTCTACTCCACCCTTTTCACTCCACTCCCCATGAGGGAAATAAGTTGATGGCAAAGCTCTAATTTGATCTGAGCTAATTAGAATTGTGAGGCCTTTTACAGATAAACTAGGCTTAGAATATTGCTCCCTCTATAGAAATAGATTATATGCCTTTGGAGCTTTAGCAGAACTAATTGTATAATCTGACTGAATAAGTGGAGGATTCATTAGTCACTTCAGTAAGTCATTTGTAAATTAGTAAGCATTTATAAAAGTGCCTGCTATGTGTAAGGCAGTGTGCTGTGTGCTGGTGATAACAAGAAAGCAAAAGATAATTCCTGCTCTTTAGGTGCTCACAGTTGAATGCAGGATATAACAAGAAAACAATTACGTACATTCAAGCTACATACAGGATAAATAGGAAAAAATTAATGGAGGGAAGGCACTAGAATTCAGAGGGATTGAGAAAGTCTTCCAGTTGGGAATTGAAGGATCCAAGGAAGTTAGAAAGAGAAGATGAAGAGGAAATGCATTCTATGCATGGAGGACAATCATTAAAAATACCCAGAGCCAAGATATGGAGTGTCTTATTCATGGAACAGCCAGGAGGTCAGTGTCACTGTATTGAAGAGTAATTTTGAGGAGAAAGGTATAAGAAGATTGGTAAGCTAAGGGGAGGGGTAGACCTTTGAATGCCAAACCGAGAATTTCATACTTGGTTCTAGAAGTGAAAGGAAGCTAGTGGAGTTTATTAATTACGAGGGTGACATTGTTGGACCAATGCTATAGGAAAATCACTTAGTTAAATGGAGAGTCTTTTGGAATGAGAAGATTTTTCTGGCAGGTAGACCCACTAGGGGACTCTTGTAGTAATTCAAGTCCTGATAAGGTCCTGCAGAAGGCTGGTAACCAGTATCGGGGGAGAAAATGTGTTGAAAATTTTACAAAGGTGAAATCAATAGCTTTGGCAACATATTGAATATAGAGGGTGAGAGACATTAAGGAGTTACCCATAGCACTATAGCGTGAGGAACTGAGGTGATGGTATTACCTTCTATAGTAATAGGGAAGTTGTTGGTGGTGGTGGTTGGGGGATGGTTTAGAGAAAAGAGAATGTATTCTGTTTTGGATATGCTGAGTTTAAGATGTCTACAGAGCGTGAAATTTGAGATGTCTGCAAGGTAGTTGGAGAGGTGAATTTGGAGGTTAGCAGAGAAGTTTGGGTAGAATAGATATATTTGCCAATCAGTGGTATAGAGATGGTAATTATATTCATGGGAGCTGCTGAGATCTGCAAGTAAACTAGTATGAAGGGAGAAAAGAGGGCCCAGGAGAAGATCCTGAGGGATATCTCTGGTTAGAGGGTATAGCTGGAGACAGTCTTATTGGTAGTAGAAGAACCAGGGGAAACTAGTGTCCCAAAAACCTAGAGAGAAGAGAGTATGAAGGAAGAGAAGGTGATCAGTAGGGTCAGGGGCTGCAGAAAGGTCTAGAAGAATGAGGTTTGAAAAAAGACCATTGAACTTTGCAGTATCTTAGAGAAGATGGTATTTAGATTTATTTGATACATGATGCCTCCTCTCTTTCCTTCACGGTACTTTGCTGCTTCAGCTAAATTGGCTTACTTGCCCTGTGAGAACTATTGGTTCCCAACTGATGGGGATGGCTGGCCCCTTCTCCACAGGAGTTAATTTCTGTGATGTCAGGGTTGATGAAGGTAAGGGATTGAAGTGTTGTAACTCCAGAGTTTCCTGTGTGAGAAAATATTACAGAATTTGAATTTGATGGAAAATTTTACCTTTTGACATAGTAAATGATAAATGATGCTTCATCTCTGAAATAGAAGCATATTCCCAATGCTTAGTCGGATGCTTTTTATTTTTCTTGCTTGCATACTTTCTCTTTTGGAGAGTACACCTATTCTTAAGGTTTAAATTGTTACTTCCTCATGAATGATTAACAAATCTATAGCTCTAGGAATGGCTTTTTTTGCTTACAGTTCAGTCCCATATCTCTTCTTTACTGTTAGACATCTGCACATGTGCATTACATATTCTGTCTTCTCATTCAATACATGTAAAATCAAACTTATCATAGGAGGACTGATAGAAAAGAAGGAAATTTAGAACTCATCTAATCTAACTCCTTCTTTTTAAGTGACTTGGCCAAAGTATTCAAGTATTAAATGATTTGTTTAAATGGAATTCTACTCAATGTCTTCTGACTCTAAAGTATTTTTTTTCCTTAAACTAATATACTTTACCTCCTAATATTTTCTTGAAAATTCAGGACTCTCGGCTAGCCCTTAATTTCCCTGTTTATATCAATTTGAGAAACACTGATAAGCACCTACCGTGTGTCAGGCATTATTCTAAATGCTGTTAATAGAAAGATAGAAGACATTCTTTGCCCTTTAGGAACTCTTAGTGTAATGGGGGAGACAACATGGAAACAGTTATATGCAGACATGTTATATGTGGGATAAATTTGAGATAATCAAAAGAAAAAAGACATTAGGATTCAGGGGGATCTGGAAAGGCTTCCAAGAATAGGTGGGATTTTACCTGATATTTAAATACAGTCACAGAATCCAGGAGATAGAAAGGAACATTTCTTTTTTGGGGTATAGCCAGTGAAAATACACAGGGGGCAGAAATGCATTATTTTTTGCAAGAACAGCAAAAAGGCTAGTGTCAGTGGTTCAGAGCATATGTATTGGGGTATAAGGTATGAGAAGATTGGAAAGGTGTGGGAAGGACAAGTTATGGAGAGCTTTGTATACAAAATGGAGGATTTTATATTTGATCCAGGAGATGATAAGGAGTTACAGGAGTTCATTTTGTTAGGGGAAAGGGTGATATGGTCAGGTTTGTACTAAAGGAAAATCCTTTTTTTGACTGAATGGAGGATAGAAAAGAATTGAGATAAATTTGCTGCTGGCAACCCAACCAGCAAGCTGTTCAGTTAGTAGAGATGGGGGAGATGAGGGAGATGATGGCCTGTAAGAAGGTGGTAGTAGTATCATAAGAAATAAGGGGTGAATTTGAGAGACATTGCAAAGTTCAAATCAGCAGTTCTTGGCAACAGATTGGAAACGGGAATGAGGGACAGTGAAGAATTGAGGATGATACTGAGATTGTGAGTCTGGGCACCGGAAGGATGGTGGAACCCTAGGTAATAATAAGGAAGTTTATAGGGTTGGCGGGAAAAGAGAATGAGTTCAGTTTTAGATACATTGATTTTAAGACAGGCCATCTAGTTTGAGATGTCTGCTAGGCAGACATAAATTTTATTAATTAATTGCATATTAAAATGCATCGTAATTTCAAGAGGTCTAATAGACAGTTGGAGACTATATGTCAGTAGAGAGGTTAGGGATGGATAAGTAGATTTTAAAATCATCAGCATAGAGATGATACTCCAATTCATGCGAGCTAATGATATCACCAAATGAAGTACTGTAGAAGGTAAAGAGAAACTATTCTATAAAAAATTCTATGGTACCCCCATACTTAGCAGATGTGACCTGAAGAAAAATCCAGCAAAGGAGACTGAGAAAGATTAGTCAGATAGATGGGAGAAGAATCAAGAGGGAGAGCGTAAAGTCCAGAAAACCTTAGGAAAAGAGACTGTCATGGAAGAGAGATTGATCAGCAGTCTCAAAGGCCACAGACAGGTCAAGAAGGATGTGGATTGACAATCCATGTAAAAAGGGGACTCTAAACAAAAACTTTGGAGATGCAGAACCCACAAAATGACACAGAGAAACTAACCTCCCGCTGAGGACAGCCCGGCAGGCTGGCAGAAATCGGCCAGTGTAGCACTCTGGGAGCCAAGCCCAGCCCCACCAAGGCTTTAGCCCCAGGGCGGGCCTGACCTGCCGCGGCCAGAGGGACTCCAGATCAACAGCAGCTTTGGCCGCTTCCAGATTTATCAACACTATGTGAAGGACAAAGTGAGAGGTCAGTGCAGTCTGGACTTTGGGACCCAGTAAGTGGGAGTGTGTGGCTTTTGCCCCTGGGGCGATGCAGAGTGTAGGGGGAACAACCACCAGTCTGAGGGGTAATCACTCTTGCTTTAACCTGCTTGGATCTGGATTGCAGTCCAGGGTGGAGGTCCTAGGGTGCGTGTCCAGCTTGCCAGACCGTGTGGAGGCCTCAGAGAGGGCACCCATCTAATATCTCCAGCAGCTGAGAAAACCCCAGCGTTTGGGACGAAAGTTCCCCTGTCTGGTGGCAGAGTCCTACTGTGGCAAAAAGCCCAGGGGTCAAGTGACTGAGGGGTGACATGACCAGGCAAAGGAAACAAAGCAGACAGTAGATTCCAACATTAGACTCCTATTTGGGGACAAAAAGGAGCAAAGCATGGAACAGGAGGAAGACAGTGAAGTCAGAACTCCTGCACCAAAAGCTCCAAAGGAAAATATGAGCTGGTTCCAGGCCATAGAGGACCTTAAGAAGCAGATAAGAGAAGTAGAGGAAAAATTGGAAAGAGAAATGAGAACAATGCAAGAAAATTATGAAATGAGAGTCAGCAGCCTGACTGAGGAAAAGAAATCGCACCTTAAAAAATAGACTAACTTGGGGTGGCCAGGGGGCTCAGCGAGTAAGAGTACTGGCCTCAGTATCGGGATGACCTGGAGATGGAATCCGAGCTCAGATACTTAGCACCACACCCAGAAATAATTGGCCGTGTAACCTTGAGCAAGTTACTTAACCCCAATTGCTTTAAAAAAAAATAGACTAACTCACATGGCAAAAGAGGCTCAAAAAGGCAATGAGGAGAAGAATGCCTTAAAAAGCCGAATTTGCCAGATGGAAAAAGAATCTCAAAAGCTCAATGGGGAGAATCATTGCTTCAGAATTAGATTGGAGTAAATGGAACCTGATGACTTTATGAAAAATCAAGATGCTGTTAAACAGATCCAAACAAATGAAAGAATAGAAGGCAATGTGAAATATCTCATGGGAAAAACTACTGGCCTGGAAAAATAGATGCAGGAGAGATAATTTTAAAATTATTAGACTACCTGAAAGCTATTTAACTCTGTTTTTTTTCATCAAGAATGCTTGGAAATCCTCTATTTCATTGAATGACCATATTTTCCCCTGAAACATGATACTCAGTTTTTCTGGGTAGGTGACTCTTGGTTTTAATCCCAGCTCCCTTGACCTCCGGAATATCATATTCCAAGTCCTTCGATCCCTCAGTGTAGAAGCTGCCAGATCCTGGGTTATCCTGATTGTGTTTCCACAATATTCAAATTTTTTCTTCTTGGCTGCATGTAATATTTTCTCCTTGATCTGAGAACTCCGGAACCTGGCTATAATATTCCTAGGAGTTTTCTTTTTGGGATCTTTTTCAGGAGCTGATTGGTAGATTCTTTTAACCTCTATTTTCCCCTCTGGTTCTAAAACATCGGGGCAGATTTGCTTGAGAATTTCTTGCAGGATGATTTCTACGTTCTTTTTTTGATCATGGCTTTCAGGTAGTCCAGTAATTTTAAAATTAACTCTCCTGAATCTATTTTCCAGGTCAGTGGTTTTTCCAATGAAATAAATTTAAAAAAAAATCACATAATACAGACTTAGCTCTTCTCAGCAATGCAAGGATCTAAGATACTTCCAAAAAACCTGTGATGTAAAATGCTGTCCACATCCAGAGAAAGACTTTGGAGTCTGAATGCAAATAGAAGAATATATTTGCTCTTTTTTTTTGTTTTGTTTTGTTTCTTCTTTCTCTTGGTCCTCCTATTACTTCTAGTTCTTCTTTACATGACTAATGTGAAAATATGTGTAATATGAATGTATAAGTAGAGGCTTTAATGTTTACTTTACATTTCTCTTGGATCTTGTATGTCAGACTTTCTATTTAGTTCTGGTCTTTTTGCAGTAAAATCCTGAAAGTTTGTCAATTCACTGAATGTCCAGGGTTTTTTTTTTTTTTTGTCAGATTATACTTAACTTTGCTTGGTATGATCCAGTTCTAATTTTTAGTGAATTATTTTCTTCACTTAGCTTTTATGTTTCTTTTTTCCTTTCATCCACTTCTGCTTTTTAAAGACTTCTCTTTGGTGAATTTTTGTGCATGTTTTTCCATTTGTTCAGTTTTGCTTTTTAAGGAATTCTTCTCTAAAGTGGATTTTTGGTGCCTCTTTTACCATTTGGCCTATTCTGTCTTTTAGGCATTATCTTCTTTTGTAATTTTTTTGTCTTCTTTACTCAGATTTTGATTCTTTTTCATTGTTTTCTTTCATTACTCTTAGTTCTTTTCCCATATTTTCTTTTACCTCTCTTATTTGGTTTTTCATATTCCTTGTGAGGGGTGGCTAGGTGACTCAATGAATAGATCACCGGCCCTGGAGTCAGAAGAACCTGAGTTCAAATCTGGCCCCAGATATTTAACACTTACTAGCCATGTGACCTTGGGCAAGTCACTAAACCCCAATTGCGCTGCCCTCCCCCCTCCAAAAAATGATTGTTTTTATGTTTCCTATAGCCATAGTTACTTTTTCAGTTTCTTTTTGTTGTTATTTGCTCATTTTTCCAGCCTATTTTCTGACTTTTAATATTATGTTAAAGCTGTGCTCTGCTCCCGTGGTACAGCTTTAGGGAGTTTTTGAGGCTGTTTTCAGAGCTAGTTCTGGGTGTCTGTAAGTTTTCAGTTATTCTAAGGCAGTATGCTTTAAGTAGAGGTATGATCACTGCTCTCCTTGCTGCCCTGGCAACTGTATCCAGGGTTCTCATTCCTGCTAGTACCTCTCTTTACTCTGGGACTATGACTCAGACCCATATATGGGAAATGCAACAGAGTCATCCTCTCACTGCCAGCAAACCTCCCATGCAACCTTTTTCAGACCAGTTGTTCAACCCCCTTACTGTCTGTGTGCTAAAAGCTCTGGAAGCTTCTGCTGGCTTTTGTCAGATCAAGAAGTATGCTGTTGTGGCTTGTGCTCCACTCTCATTGTAGTGAGACAGACCATTTCTTCTGACCTTCTAAGTTGTTTTAGGCTAGATACTTATTTTATTCCCATCCTTTTATTGGTTGTGTCACTTCATAATTAATTTTGAGGCGTTATTTTAACATTGTTTAGATAAGAATTTGGGAGAGCTCAGGCAAGGCCCTGTCTTTACTCTGCCATCTTCCTTAACAGTCTTTGAGATGAAGGCTCAAAGCATCCCTTTTCCTTTTATTGGCACCATATACCTTCTTGAGCCTTTACTGGTGATTTCTGGATGGTATTGAGAGTAGAGTATTTTCATCTTTCATAGAGGAAAGCCAGGAAAGACATATGGAGAGGAGCCTAACAATCCCAGCCACTCCAAGGGGCTAGGTTGTTCCATGACAGAGGACTGAGGAGGTGGAAGAACTTTGTGAACCTGTGTCAGCCTCCTCTCTTTTGGGTTGGCAACTTCTGTCTATTTTAACCTGTGTTGTCATGACCTGGGGATTGAATCCGGGCTCAGACACTTAGCACCCACCCAGAAACACCCTGCCATGTAACCTTGATCAAGTTACTTAACCCCAATTGCTTAGGGGCGGCCAGGTGGCTCAGCAAGTAAGAGCACTGGCTCCAGTGTCGGGATGACCTCGCGATCAAATCCGGGCTCAGATACTTAGCACCACACCCAGAAATAACTGGCCATGTAACCTTGAGCAAGTTACTTAACCTCGATTGCTTTAAAAAAAATTTATTTTAACCTTTTATTTTCTTCTTTGGGTTGAAGACTTTAGCCAACTTTACACTTAACTTCTTTAGGTAATCTGATGCCAAATTTGTTTTCTTCATGACAAAATCCATTAATGTTCCCATATCTTCTAATTCAATTTATTTTGTTCTGTTGCTAGACTTTTCCAATAACATTTCATAGCTCTGAATGTAGATCTTCATATTCATTTCAATCAAATATATACTAGACTCCAAGCCAGCAAAGTGAAGTTTTGCTAGGTCCTGTGTAGAAATGCATAAATAGGCTTAAATGCTTAGTCTTTTAAATTCATCACATTCTACTCTTGAATGGTTTGAGCTGCTGGTTTATCTTACATTAAGCCATTATCTGCTTTTCTGAAAGACTATCCATTGCTCATAGATCTGCCCTCCAGGAGTAAGCAGAATAAGTGTTTTCTTTATTCTTGAAATTGTGAACCTAGTTGTCAAGAAACTTAAATTTTCAGATAAAAAGAACAGGAAAGAGGATTGTATAAGGAGTGGAAAGTTTCTTGCATCAGTTTTTTTTTTTTGCATAAATTTTTAAAAAAGAATTTACTCTATTTTAAGTCTGACAAGATATTAACAGTATTGATTTGTCTCCTTCTGCATTCCTTTTTTCCTGTCCATTATACATAAAAATGATTTTTATTGGTGTTCTTTTATTTTCGTGTGTATCATAGCACTCAAACCTTCCTCTTATCTGCCACTTAATCGATTAGACACTCTCTCTTCTAAAATGTGCATAGTAAAGCAAACATATCCATACAGTAGCCACATGTGACAACTTATATCTGATTCTGCATCTCCAGACTATGACTTCTTTCCCAAGAGTTGAGATTTGTGTTTCATTATAAAACTTTTAAAGTTATGATTGTTAAGTACTTTCATCAGAGTTCTTTTGGCCTTTCAAAATTGTTTCCCCATTTTATTATTATTATTATTATTATTATTATTATCACACAAATTGTTTTCTAGTTTCTACTAATTTCATTCTTCATCAGTTCATGAGAGCATTTTTATATTTTTCCTACCGTATACAACAAAAAGTGCTGCTATAATTCTTGTACACATAAGTCATTTCACTCTGACCTTGATGCCTGGGGATATATGTTCAGTACTTCTGAGTCAAAGAGTATGTACATTTTGGTGACCTTTTGGACGTAATCTAATTCATGCTTTCTTAATCTTTTGGTGTCATGAAACCCCTTTGGTAGTCTGGTGAAGTCTCTGAATGCTTTCTCAGATGTTTTTAAGTGCAAATAAAATGAATAGGATCATAAAAGAAGCCAGTTATATTGAAATACAGTTGAATATTAAAGAAAAGTTTGTGGACCCTCGTCTAATTCCTTTTCTGTATGATAGCACTGCAAGTATTTTAGGACAGCTTTCCTTTCTTACTTTTTCCAAAGTCTTGCCTTCTTCAAACTAAAGGTGACATGACAAATTAACATGACATGATCTCAAGAGCCTTCACTAACCTGGCTACCCACTTCTGAATCCTTTCATTTTATTAATGTCTGTCTTAAAATGTGGTATACTTATAATTGAATATAATTATTTAGGTGTGGTCTGACTGTGGTAGACAACAGGATTATCCTCTCCCTTTTTCTGAATACTGTGCTTCTCAGTACAACCTTAGATTGTATTAACTTTTTGTGGCTTCTATTTTTGACTGTTCATTTATTGAACTTGCAACTGAAACACCCAGATCTTTTTTCAGACCATCTGTTATGTAGCAATGCATCTTCCACCTTTTATTTACAAAGTTGACGTTTTGAACTCAAAAGTAAGACTTTGGGGCAGCCAGGTGGCGCAGTGAGTAAGAGCGTGGCCCTGGAGTCAGGAGACCCGGGATTGGTTCCGGCCTCAGATACTTAGCACCCACACAAAATAACTGGCCATGTAACCCTGAGCAAGTTACTTAACCCCAATTACTTAAAAAAAAAAATTGAGACTTTACATTTATCCCTATTAAAATTCATCTTTTTAGATATAGCTCAGAGATACAGTTTTGCCTTTTGAGATCTTTTTACATCCTGCTTTGCCATCCAGTTTGTTATATGTCTCTCTTAGTTTTGATAAGTATGGCATCTTAACTTTATCTAGGTTATTTAAAAAATGTAAAATAATACAAGGTCAAGGATAAATTATTCCTTGGAGCACTCCACTAGAATTCTTCTAAGTTCCCATCAGGTCTGTCTGTCTACCAGGTTTACCTAACTATACTATGTTCTAGAACATACCTTGGCATGATATGAACAGACTTAGTAAAAGATGCTTTGCTGAAATCTTCTTCCTTAGCTTCATGAGCTATCAGTTTAGTACACCATGATTTTGTCAGTGTGAAGGAAACTCCCAATGTGGGAATTACATCCACCAATGCAGATGACCCTTCTGTGATTTAGTAGGTAAAGCCCTTAGGAGTTGCCTGGGGTACATAGAGGTTAAGTGACTTACACACAGGCAGAAAGTATCCAGAGGTGGGATTTGAACTTAAAAGGCTGCCTCTATTATCTCTCTAGTAACTCCATCAAAAAAATTAATGAAGTTTTTCTTGCATGATCTGTTTTTGATGAAGCCATTTACTTTTTGTGATCACTGCTCCTGTTTGGAGATGTTTATATGCACTAACTATACCCTTAATAAATTTTAGAATTTGGCCAAGTTAGTTTTGCTGACCAGTAGGCTTGTATTCCCACCCTTAAAAATATACCCCCCCACGCACAACCCCCCCCCTCCCCCGACACCATATACCATTGTCCAAATGGTTTCAGAACACTTGCTATTCTTAATATCCTGTAGACAAACTTCTTCTTGTCATATTTAGGATATGAAAATTATATGTTTACCACTTAATTTTAGATTCTTTTTATGCTTCATACCCTCAGTAACAAGCGAAAGCCAAGAAACAATCTAACTTATTTGAGGAAAATTCCTACACAACAACAACAAAAGGGTTTTAACTATTGATTAGCTTTTGCCAATCCAAAACACCTAAGGTTAAACTCATGTTGCTCTATTTGTTGTTAGTTTTCAGGAAACTGATAATGCTTGGCACGGTGGATGTCTGGCTTTAGCAGAATTAGGCAGAAGAGGATTGTTACTACCTTCTCGCCTTACAGATGGTGAGTAGTGAAAGCTTATTAACAGCATTTTATAGTACATCAGCATTCCAGTCTGTCTTTTCTTTTAATCTTTTGCTTACTGCTATGAATTTGCCTATTTTTAATCTCTATTGTGATTTCAAACCTTGATTCAGTTTCATTAATATAATAATATAAACATATGGCTGTCTCAGATGATTTTTTTTTGGTGGGGGGGAATGTAAAGTCTGTCTCTTAATCAGCTTTTTAATTTGAAAGAAAATTATTTTATCAAAGTTGTCCTGGCTGGAGAGGTTTCAGGAATAGTTAAAAGTTTTGTCAGTACTTCTTGATTTTTATAGCACAAACATTTCTCAATGTAGTCCTTTTCCTTGAAACCTCCCTTTCTTGTAACCATGAAAAATAGATAAGCAAAACCAAAGTGACAAGGGTATGTAAGTAAATGATCTACATTGTAGAGAAGTTTTAATTTCCTCAACACTGGTCTGGTGGCAGCAGCCCTGTTTCAGGTACAGATAACACAGAAAAACCTGTGCTGAATAAAAAGGGGTCATTTCTCTGGTCTGCATGTGACCTATGCATCATTGAATGGGAGAACTTCCCAAGACAGAATGGAGAACCCACCTACGGCCTTACAGGATCTTCTGATCACAGCTTGCCTTTCCTAGGAGAGAGAGAATGAAAAGACTGACCTGCTGAGGCACAGCAGAGAGGCAGTATGTACCATGGAAAATTTCTACTTCCTGTATTACTTTTTCTGATAATAAAATCTGTCCCATTGGATCCTGCTCTATCTAAGATTGCAGGTTTCAGGGATGGATGATTTCAGGTTTTGTCATAGAACTAAAACGAATAGGGCTGTGTCTTTTCTTTTTTATTCTCAGGAAAGATTTTTTCCCCGGGCGTGTGATATAGAATTAGATGCATTTGTACTTCAATTGATCTGTAATTTTCATCATGTGGGCACTGTCACAGGTAATATTGTTAGCCTGATCACAGTTTTTCATTCCAGCCTTTTCTTTCTATTTGTCCTGTGTAGGTAGTCTGCTCAACATATTAGAGACGTATCTTAAGTTTTTATAGCACCATGTGGGTATCATTGTAACATTTGGACTGTGTCTTTTATTTCTTACTCTTACCATATGATGCATCTTTTCTAATTCTGCATTTCCTGGATGATACATTTTATAACACTTGCCTGTAACTAATCATTGGTATAATGCTTTAGCCTGTTTACATTGTTCTTTCCTTCAAAAGATTGGTAAGCTCAGCTGCTCAGTTCTCAGTGGGTTCAGTTGTCATTACTATGCAAATGACTCCTGAATCTATAGATCTTTCTCTCATCTTGTCTTTTAAATCCAACCCTCTATATCACCAACTTGGGCTTATACCTCTTTACTAAACTAAGATTCCTTGAACCTTTCTGGGTTCCTCTTTTCAATCCTTTTATTATTTTTGTACCTCTCCTCTGAACCCATTCTGGATTTTCTATTTTCCTTTTAAAGTTTAGCCTGCATACTATGTTCTATTGATATGTGGTGTATAGAATGTTCAGGGAGGACTAACACTTCTGGTGTGAGGGCTTGATGAGCCCTTTTCAAGGAAGTTCATCTACCTTTGGGGCCCACCTTTTACCCAACTCTCACCTGTGACTCTAAGAAGCTGTAGCACCTGCAGTGGCCACACCCTGGTAAACTGTCTCAGCTGATAGGCTAACCCAGCTTCAGAGTAACCAATAGGCCTCAGACCCATTGGTGAATTAGGAGGATGTCTACCCCAAGCATATGAAGATTTTCCTTGGCAGAATAGATGTATTAGAATAATTTGCCCAAACAACCATGAAAGTGGCTGAAGCAACCACTGTGGAGTGCTTAGAGCTTGGTCAGACATTGAAGACTCCAAGGTCATCTGCTGCATCCTGGACCATCATCAATCGTCTTGACTTTTGTCCTGCCACTGGACTTCATTGACTATGGACGAAAGATTGAGGCTGACAACTTTGCACAACTCTGCCTCACTTAAATCCAATTTTTCTGCTGCTATTATATGATTAGGAATTTTACTGTATAGTCGAATTTCTGTTTCTCCTGTTTTCAAATGTGCAGTTGAATTTTAACCCTTTGTGCAATTTTTCTTAATAAAATTTGAG
Source organism: Petaurus breviceps papuanus (assembly GCF_028583685.1). Classification (NCBI taxonomy): domain Eukaryota; kingdom Metazoa; phylum Chordata; class Mammalia; order Diprotodontia; family Petauridae; genus Petaurus; species Petaurus breviceps. Next base: position 27,894,909 of record NW_027187380.1, on the reverse strand, counting down.
GATGAAAAGAAAAATCAAGAATAATGAACAGAAAGGGTTTGCCTGCTGTCAGGGGAAAACAGTGAGACTGGAGATATGGTTAGAATGGAATGAGCATATGCTTGTTTGATCATCTAGTATAGAGTGAAGGGAAAAATGGAAAATAAGTTTGGATAGATACAACAAGGCCAATCCTTGAAAATCAAGAAGAGAGCCATTGTAGGTTCTTCAGTTGGAGAGTGATGGTAGAATGATGCTTGTAGAAGATAAATCTAGTGGTAGTAAAAGAAAAGAGAGTTGGTAGAGGCCTGCATTGAGGTAAGAAAGAGCCTAAACTCAAAGCATTATAATAATCCTAGCCTGAGGTAAAGATATAGATAATCTTGATGACATTTGGATTAGAGAAGAATGGAAAATGTGAGAAAGGCAAACTGGAACAGGACTTGTTAACTGACAGGATACAGATTTTGAAAGAGAAAAAGGGAAATCATTTTTGAGTTTAGCTTTTGAATCTGACTTTTGGAGAAAATGAGTTTTACTGATAGACACAGCAAAGTTGGTAGCTGTGATGACAAGCAAAGTAGTACTTTGCTACTTGTTTCAGGTAAGGATCCTGGAGAAGTAGAATGTAATGGCAAGCAGAGTAGTATTTTTGCTCCTTGTTTCAGCTATTCAAGTGCCTTCGCCCTTAATTTATTTATTATTAAGAAGGCCTCAGATAATACAAAAATTAGCCATGTGACCTTTGGCAAGTCACTTAACCCCAATTGCCCTCCAAAAAAGAAAAAAAAATACATTTACATATAGATATCTATAATCATCGATTTATACATTCATATGCATCTATGTAAGACTGTCCTATACTTATTTGTCCTTTGTTTCTCTGAGAGTGGATAACCTCTTCCTTCATAAGTCCAAGTCTTTCCATATTTTTCCAAGTCTACCAACTCATCGTTTCTTTTTTTTTTTTTTAAGCAATCAGGGTTAAGTAACTTGCTCAAGGTTACACAGCCAGTTATTATTTTTGTGAAGGTGCCGAGTATTGGAGGCCGGAACCGATCCCAGGTCTCCCGACACTGGGGCCGGCGCACTTACTCACTGCGCCCCCTGGATGCCCTTTGTACTCATCATTTCTTAAACCACAGCAATATTGCAACCTTATATTGTCTAATTGTTTTAAATAGTCCAAAACAACGTTGACGAATGTGGCTGACACATAATGTAGTTTCCCTAGTTTTCTCTTTTGATTAAATCTGTTGTTTTTTTTTTTTGCTTTTTGGGGGGCAATTGGGTTTAAGTAACTTGCCCAAGGTCACACAGCTAGGTTTTTTATTTGTGTGTGTTAATTGTCTGAGGCCGGATCTGAACTCAGGTCCTCCTGACTCCAGCGCTGGTGCTCTACTCACTGCGCCACCTAGCTGCTCCTTAAATCTGTTTTAACCTTAACTTTCTTTGAGATCATGTTTATCACCCCTGCTCCTTTTTCCCTAACAAACTCTACACCTGATCTTTATTTTATGTTTGTGTGTATCTCTTATTTCCTATATCTCATTGACTCTTTTACTTTACTTCTGTTCATTACGTTGCCCTCATATTACTTAACCTACCCCTGCTCCAAGGATCTCTTTTATCCTTCTATTCCCATTAAACTAAATACTCTTCTAAACCCCCCTCCCTTTAAACTGTTCTCTCCCTCTTCCCTCTAAAGATCCCTCCCTTATCTTCTCCTTAATCCCTATCCCCTTAGTGTTTTCTTTCTGAATTTAGAAGACTTTTATACTATTATACATATATATGTATTGTTCCTTCTTAAATCCATTCCTAATGAAAGTACATTTCAGAACTACCAGCCCTCTTCTCCCATCTAATTGTTGGTTCTTCCTTTTGTACCTCATTTGTATAAGATAATTTCTCTTTTTAGCTGTTCCTCTATGGTTTTACTTTTTAAAATCATGTCATATTCAGGTTTACCCCAATGTTTCTTACAAACTACCCAGTTACCAATAACAATCATAGACATATATTTTACATTTCCTACTAAAAAAATTAAACAGTGTATCCTTATTGAGTCCCATATAATAAGTTTTTGGTAGTACCTTACAGTTCTCTTGACTCTTGTAGGTCAAATTTTCCATTAAGTTTAGGTTCTTTTTTTTTTTAATCCTGAAAGTCAGTTCATTAAAAAAAGACAATTCATTAAATGTCCATTTTTTTCATTCAGGATTATGTTTAGCGATGCTGGGTGTATTTGCAGCCAGAAACTCAGTTCTTTTGCTTTTTGATATAGAGTGTCCCAAGATCTGCAGTTTTTTAGTGTTGCTGCTGTGAGATCTTGTGCAATTCAAATTGTGACACTGCCACATTTAATTTTTTTTTCTTTTTGCTCATAATATTTTATTCTTCAGCTAGGAGTTTCAGAATTTGACAATGATATTCCTGTGGGTTTTTCTTGTAGGATGTCTTTCAGGTGGTGATTGGTGGATTTTTTTCTACTTCTGCTTTCCCCCTCTTGTTCTAACGCTTCAGGACAGTTTTCTCTGATTATTTCTTTGTATTATTGTATCAGGATTTTTTTTTTATCATAGCTTTCAGGTAGTTCTATTGTTATGCTTCCTCTTCTTGATCTGTTTTCTAGATCAGTTGTTTTCCTCATGAAATGTTTCACATTCTCTTCAATTTTCTCATTCTTTATATTTTATTTTATTGTTTCTTGGTCTCTTATGACTTTCTTGGCTTACCCTTGCTCAGTTCTGATTTTCAAGTTCTTTTCTTCCTTAGGATTCTGGCTCTCCTTTTTCAATTGGTTGACTTTCTTTTCATAATCTTCTTGCTTTTCTTGGATTGTTTTTTTTTTCACTCATTTGATTTTTAGAGTCTTATTTTTGTTGTTGTTTGGAGGGCAATTGGGGTTAAGTGACTTGCCCAAGGTCACATGGCTAATTTTTGTGTTAAGTGTCTGAGGCCGGATTTCAACTCAGGTCCTCCTGTCTCCAGGTTTGGTTACCTCTTCCCTGTGCCACCTAGCTGCCCCTAGAGTCTTTTTAAAATTCTTGTATGAATTCTTTTTGGGCAAGTGACATTACTCTTTGTAATCCCTTTTTCTTTGCTTCACTATCCTCCTCTGAAGATGAACTCAGACTTCTCTATTCTCATAGCAACTTTCTGTAGTTGAATTCTTTATCCTTTACCTGTGCATTTTTTTTTCTTTTTAGTTTAGTTTTTGTAATCCATCTAGCCCTGGTGTATGGGGGATGGTGTCTCTGGCCTCAGATCCTCCTTCACTTCTCCCTTTGCCCTATAATGGAAACCAAGACCTCCAGCCTCCTGTAAGTTCCCACAGCTAGTAACATCCTTACTCCACTTCTTCTGCTCTCACTGGGTGTGTATGCTGTTTCCCTCTCTCCCGGAGTCCTGTCTCCACAGCACAGCTGGGTCTGGTATACCTTGCTAGCAGAGGTTCTCTTAATCTTCCCTGGCTCAGATGCCCAACTCCCGTCACTGTTCCAAGGGTAAAAGTTCCTGTGATTGGGGTCAAGGCAACCCCCCAACCTGGTTAACCCTTGTTGTTTAAGCAGAACTAGTCTGGGGGGTGTTTATTCTTTACAGGGACCAAACCCCATCCTGGGATTTTTTCTTCAGACCTTCTCTGATTGTCCCAGGAGGAACCTGTTCTGTTTTGCCCCTACTCTTATTTTTTTTATACTGCTCAGTGTTCACTCTGAGGCATTATTTTATCTTGTTTGGTCGAGAAATCTGGAGAGCTTGGAATTTTCTGACCTACTCTGGCATGTTCTCAGAATCCTCTCAATAATAGGAATTATTAAATTAATAGTCAAACCAATTAAAATAGTAAATAGTCCAACTAATTAAAAAAAAGTTTCTTATATCATTTGAGTAATACATTATCATACTTATTCCCGTGTTCTGTCATGTAGGTTCAATTATAAATATATTATCTCTAGGTAAATTACAGACTTGTTCAAATACTGCTAAGTTGTTTGGAAATTAAACAACATCTGAAAAAATTTTTTAAATATAATTTAATGTAGTTAATCAAAAAGTAGTTTGAAATTTACAAGAGTTAAGAAGCTGAATCCTTTGTGAACCAAATAGTTGTGAAAGTAAAAGCAAGAAGTAATCCTAATTAATAGCCCATTATTGATTTTTTTTTTAGGAGGAGAGTATGAATATTAAAGGAGAGCCACTTACTTGATTAGGAATTTACATGGCCAGCACTTTTTTTAAAATTAAACTTTAGTTAATTTCTAATCTCTAGTTTCTCTACTCTTCATTACATACATAGTAGTCAAAATGATATTACAGAAACAAAGGGCTGATGCATTTAAGAAACTCCAATGGGAGAAGCACCATGGAAGACCCTCTCCCCCAAGATGGCGCTAAAGGTGAAGAAGGAAACCGTTGTCCCCCCCAAGACAGAAGCCAAGTCCAAGGCTTTGAAGGTCAAGAAGGTGGTGCTGAAGGGTGTCCATAGCCACAAAAAGAAGATTTGAACATCCCCCACCTTCCAGTAATCCAAGACACTAATACTTTGAAGGCAGCCCAGATACCCTCGGAAAAGTGCCCCTCAGAGAAACGAGCTTGATCAGTATGCCATCAGAAGGTTTCCTTGACTACTGAGTCTGCTGTGAAGAAGATTGAGGACAACAACACCCTAGTCTTCATTGTGGATATCAAGGCCAACAAGCATCAGATCAAGCAGGTTGTAAAGAAACATCAATGTGGCCAAGGTCAACACACTGATCTGGCCTGATGGAGAGAAGAAGGCCTATGTCTGACTTGCTCCAGACTATGATGCTTTAGAGGTTGCCAACAAAATTGGAGGCATCTAACTTACTGTGTCCAGTTGTGTCCCATTCCACCTACAATAAAAAGTTTTCCAGAAAAAAAAAAACCTCCAATGGCTTCTCATTATTTCTAGGATCAATTAATTATAAATTCCTGTCTTTGGAATTAAATTAAATTAAATTTGCAATCTGACACAGTCTACCTTTTGAAGTTTAGTATGTATTACTTCTTTTTGGTCCAGCCAACCTGGCCTATTTTCTGTCTTTCCTACACTACATTCCATTTCTTGGCTTTGCATAGACTGCCCCTCATGCCTAGAATGAATACATTCCCTCCTTACCCTTATTGTTTAGGATTCTTAACCTACTTCAAACATTAGCTCAAATTCTACTTTACAAATAAAAGCTCCTTCTCATGCCCCCAATTATTAACCCTCTCCTCCACTTTTTATTTACATTGTGTCTGTTTGTTATCTTATTGTTATGTGTGTTGTTTTCTCTGATGGTATGTATTAGATGGCAAGGACTATTCCTTTGTAGCATGTTTCTCCAGTTCCTCCATAGTGTCAGTCAAATAGTGTGGGCTTAACATAAAGCTTATTGATTTAAGCTGTTGACCCCTGTAAAAGGGATTGTGTAAATAGAAGACTAAAACAGTAAAGTGGAAAGAACAGTAGATTCAGTGTCAGAAACCCTAAGGTCAAATCTCAGCTCTGCAACTTGCTCTTTGTGTGACCTTTGGAAGTAACATGGTTGTACCGGGAATAGCAGGCTGAACATGGAGTCAGGAAGCACTGGGTCATGATTCTGTATAAGACATTAAATAGCTATATGAACATTTATAAAATGGGAATAATAATGTAATCTGCCTCACAGAATTGTGAAGATGAAGTGAAATAATATACATGCAATGCTTTTGAGTAATTGGAATGTCAGTATATTTAAAAAATGTTTTTAAGTTTTTGTGGTTGACGATTGATTATGGAAAGTAGTTTTCTCTGTGATGATGCTCTGAGTCTAGTACAACTTATTTGTTGAATTCTGGAGGATATTTTAAAGTCTATATTTGCAGGATGGGGATTAGTTTTATGAAAGGTATTGAGCTTCTAATGTATAATTCTAGCCACCAGATTATGTTTTTCTTGGTTTTTCATTATGTAATTTTTATATTTATATATAAACAATATAGAATAATATTTACATGCAAATAAAAATGAATATATATTCTAAAATATGTATTTATAAATGTTGATAACATACAGGTTTTTATAATGTCCCTTTCTACTCTACATTCTAGATATTAATTTGGATATATGTAACACTTATTTATTTATTTTAATTAAAAACATTTTTTTTTCCAGTTACATGTAAAGATAGTTTTCAGCATTCACTTTTAGAAAATTTCGAGTTCCACATTTTTTTTCTACCTTACCTCCTCTCCTCTTTACCTAAGATGGCAAGCAATCTGATATAGGCTATGCATATACAGTCATTAGATAAATTTCCATTATTAGTCGTGTTATGAAACAAGAATTAGAACTAAAGGGAAAAACCACAAGAAAGAAAAAAAGAGAACACAGTATACTTCAATCTGTATTCAGACTCCACAGTTCTTTCAAAAGCATTTTCCATCATGAATCTGTTGGAATTGTCTTAGATCATTGTGTGGCTAAGAAGAGCTAAATCTATTAAAGTCAGTCAATGAAAAATGTTGCTGTTAATGTGTACAATGTTCTCTTCGTTCTGCTCACTTCCCTCAGAATCAGTTCATGCAGGTCATTCCAGGTTTTTCCGAAATCTGCCTGCTCATCATTTCTTATACAACACAATAGTATTCCATTGCATTCATATACCAGAACTTATCTAGCCATTCCACAGTTGATGCTTATTTCCTCAATTTCCAATTCTTGGCCACCACAAAAAGAGCTGCTATAAATATTTTTGTACATCTGGCTTCTTTCCTGTTTTTATGATCTCTTTGGGATACAGAGCTAGTAGTAGCATTGCTGGATCAAAGGGCATGCCCCTTTGGGCATAGTTACAAATTGCTGTCCAGAATGATTGGATCAGTTCACAACTTCACCAATTTTTCCACATCTTCTCCCACCTTTATCATTTTCTTGTTTTGCCATGTTAGCCAGTCTAATGGGTGTGATGTGGTACCTCAGAGTTGTTTTAATTTGCATTTCTTTAATCATTAATGATTTAGAGCATTTTTTCATATGACTATAGGTAGCTTTAACTTCTTCCTCTGAAAAGTTCCTTTGACCATTTATCAATTGGGGAATGACTTGTGTTTTTTATAAATTTGACTCAGTTCTCTATATATTTTGGAAATGTGGCCATTATCAGAGACATTAGATGTAAAAATTGTTTCTAAGCTTTCTGCTTCCTTTCTAATCTTGGTTGCATTGGCTTTATTTGTGCAAAACCTTTTCAATTTAATATAATCAAAATAATGCATTTTGCATTTCATAATGTTCTCTATCTCTTGTTTGATTATCATTTCTTCCATTTTCCATATCTGACAAACTATTGCTTGCTCTCCTAATTTGCTTATGATATTGCCCTTTATGTCTAAATCATGTACCTATTTTGACATTAACTTGGTATATGGTATAAGATTGACCTCTTGTTCTTCCAGATGAATTTTGTTATTATTTTTTCTAGCTCTATAAAATAAGTTTTTTAGTAATTTGATTGTTATGGCACTGAATAAGTAAATTGATTTAGGTAGAATGGTCATTTTTTTTTTTTATTAACTCGGACTATCCATGAGCAACTGATATTTTCCCAATTATTTAAATCTGTCTTTGTGTGAAAAGTGTTTTGGCTTTTTTTTTTCCCAGAGGGGGGAAGGTAGGGCAATTGGGGTTAAGTGACTTGCCCAAGGTCACACAGCTAGTGTTTTTGTGTTAAGTGTGTGAGGTTGGATTTGAATTCAGGTCCTCCTGACTCTGTGCTCTATTCACTGTGCCACACAGCTGCCCCTGTGAAAAATGTTTTGTAATCGTGTTCATATAGTTGCTGGTTTTGTCTTGGCAGATAGACTCCCAGATATTTTATATTGTCTGTAGTTATTTTAAATGAAATTTCTATTTCTGTCTCTTGCTGCTAGGCTTTGTTAATAATATATAAAAATACTTTTGATTTATGTGGGTTTATTTTATATCCTGCAACTTTGCTAAAGTTATTAATTACTTTAAGTAGTTTTTTTGTTGATTCTTTAGAATTCTCTATGTATACCATCATATCATCTGCAAAGAGTGATAGTTTTGTTTCCTCATTGCCCATTCTAATTTCAATTTCTTTTTCTTCTCTTATTGCTAAAGCTAATGTTTCTAGTACAATATTGTAACATTTAATGTGATCAGCCTTTCTGTGATAGAATTGTGAAGTAGTCTTCTGAATTTAAAGGTAAGTAATTCCATTAAATTAGGTCACAAGTATTTATACAAGGAGGACACTGGTGCTCATAATATACAGATGAAAATGACATTGCTCCTTTCTTCATAGATGTAGAATTGGTATAGAACAGCTAGGTGGCAGAGTAGATTGAGTGCCCAACCTGGAGTGAAGGACCAGAATTCAAATCCTATTTCAGATATTTCCTAGCTGTATAACGCTAGGCAAATCACTTAACCTCCGTCATTCTCAGTTTCTTCATTTGTAAAAAGGGGATAATAATAACACTCATCTCTCAGTGTTGTGAGGGTCAAATTAGACATTATTTTTAAAGTGCTTTGCAAATCTTAAAATGTTATATAAATGCTAGGTGCTATAATGATGATTTAGAAAAAATAGGTCCCCTTAACATACTTTCACCTAGTAGTGGATTTGGGGAGAGGTAGGGAATGAGTTATGTACCCAAACATTATAATTCAATATAGAAAGTTACTAAGTGCATAAGAGAAGTTGAGCAGTATCTCATGAGAAGTTTGAGAAGGGAAAGGTCTTGTCTTTTGGGGGATATTAGAGAAAGCATAATAAGGGATGTGTTACCTGAGCTGGGTCAGGGATTTTTTTTGTCTAGCTAGGTAGTAGATTACATAGGTTGGCAGAATTGGTGCCAGCAAGACCTGAGTTCACATCCAGTGTCACACACTTAATAGCTCTATGACCCTTGGCCAGGTCCTTCACATCTTTGTTGTTGTTCACTCATCTGTATGATGGAGATTATAATATAATAACACTTAACACATGGGGTTATTTTTTGATTAAATGAGTTAACATATGTAATGTGATTTGCAAACATTATGGTGTTATATAAACATGAGCTATCACCACCACCACCATCATTTGCATAATCTGCAGATTGTGTGTTATATGCATAGAGATGAAAAGTTGATTGAGTAGATTGGTTCCTCTGGAGTATAATTTGTGAAGGGAAGTCAAACAGTTAATGAGCATTTATTAAGTGCCTCCTGCATACCAGGTACTGTGCTAAGCACTGGGGATGCAAGACTCTCAAGGAACTCACAGTCTAATGTAAGATACAGAATACAAACAATTTTGCACAAACAAGATATATACAGAGTTAATTGGAAATAATTAACAAAGAGAAGACACTAGAATTAAGGGGGATTGGAAATAGCTTCCTATAGAAGGTAGGGTTTTACATGGGACTTGAAGGAAGCCAGAGAAACCAGGAGGCAAAGATGATGAGGGAGAGCTTTCCAGGCATGGGAGATAGTAAAAATGCCTAGAATTGGGAGATGGTGTTTACTATTTGAGGAGTAGAAGGAGACCACTGTCAGTGTATCACAAAGTACATGGAAGTGAGTAAGGTATAAGAAGATAGGAAAGATAGGAAGGAGTCAAGTTGTGAAGGGCTTTGAATTCCAAGCTGATTTTTGTATGTGATCTGGAGGTGATAGGGAGCCCTTGGAGTTTATTTAGTAGGTGTGACATAATTAGACCTGTGCTTTAGAAAGATTACTTTGACAGCTGAATGGAGGATGAATTGAAGTGGGGAGATACTTAACAGCAGGGAATCCCACCAGAAGAGAGGTATTTTGGAGCCAGATTTAAATACCAAAGTGTTGGAATCAGATTTAAATAAAAAGACAGATATTGATTTGAACATTACATTTTTTTTTGAACATTACATTTTTAAACTTACTAACTTGGGTAAAGTTCTCCAAGTTTCCTTACTATACTAGATCTAGTCATAAAGAAATATTTCTTCTCTGTTATACGTTTGTGCAAGTGCTTTATACACTTAAGGAGTAGAATTTGATTAGGGTTCCATATGAGACTAAGAACAGTATTAATCACTAATGGTTTTATACTTGCTATGTTTCCTTTTCTGGGGTGCTTTTGGTATTTGAGAACGTGTGATAATTTTTTCTTGAAGACTATTAATTGTTGTTCGTTTCTTAGAAGATAATATAATACTGTCTTGATGCATGTGGAACAGGCATCCTTCTGAATGTTAAAAAGATGTTTGTGGGAAAAGGGTACATGTATGATCACAAATTATAGTTTTTCTGAAACCTATTTGATATTAGAAAAACAGAGCCCAGATGTACCAATACTAAAAAGCATTATTTTGAATAACAGCTAGCCAGGACTGAGGTACTTTCTAGATTTTCTCCAAATTAGTTTTTCCTAAGCACAATTTCATATATCTTAGCTTCCCAAAAAGTGCTAAATTTATTTTGTAATCTTTAATTTGTTTAAATTGTGATGCAAATCTTTCCTTTTTAACCAGTTATAGCAAAATATTACAAAATGTAACAGAAATTTATGTTGCATTCACTATTTTATGCATTCTTAAGCATAGTACATGGATTTATTTGAAAAATATTAGAAATCATATACACAATTCTTAACGTAGAAAACAAGAACAAAAAGGTTGCAAAATTCACTGACCCATCCTAACCAAATAAATGACATAAATTCATGTTCCACATTAATTGAAATGATACCTTCACCAATGGTATTTTTTTTCACTAATGAAAATAAATTATTTATATAAATATCCTTTTGACATTCATGGTTTATTTTCAGCGTTAACAAATGATAGTTTTCATATTCATAACAAAAGCTTTTAATTTCTGAGAATATGTATGGATACATACATATGATTATTTTATATATATGACAGACACATAGACTCTTGCTCTTCAATATTTGCATTATTTTTGTAAAACATCTAACAGTTAATAAACTCGAGAATTTAAGGAAACTTTTGTTATAACAAATATAAAGTTCTTACTAATGCAGGAAGCATTTTTGTAATAAGAGGAAATCTAAAATTGTTCTTGCTATGTGGCCTATACCAAAAGCATTATTCTTTAGTCCCTTGCATTTCCATTGACCTTGATATGAATGCAAAAGTTTGCTTATCAGAATGTTAGGCATATGCATTAGAAACTTGGATCTTTCAAAATATTTATTACAAATTTATAAGCACCTTTGGTATAAACATTTACTGTTTACAGGTTGCTGCTTTTCATAGAACAAAAAAAGAAAAAATTAGTAAAATGGAAAATTTGCTTTAAAAATTGCTAATATGAGTCAATGTGGTCCAGTGGATGAGCTTTGCTGTTTTGTGGTTTGAAAGCATATATAAAAGTTATGTGTTAAGATACCCGTGTTCTCTTTCTTAGAGTGAACACTCTAACAGTGTCATTTGGTTTTGCCTTTTTAGTTCCTTGTTGAGATTTACCTGTTTCTTTTTGATTCGTCCTCTTTTGTCCTTTTGATTTAGTATTACATTTGATATCCTGAATTTCTTTGGTACTGAAGGTGGGTTCATCTTGTTGAAAAGGGGAATCCTGAGCATTTTCCTCTTCAGTTCCTATCCTTATTTTTCCAGGACTGTATGTAGCTAATTGGCAGAGAGCAACAGCTGCTGTTTGTTTCTGTTCATCACTGTTGTCAAACATTCTTAAATTTTGTGCTGCATCGTTATTGGCTGTGAATGAATTGTCTTCATGATGTATGCTTTGTGGGTGATTCTTTATATAACATTCTGCTTTAGAACTTTCAATTTTCTCTGTAGCAGCAGCTTTAGCATCTTGTGATAGACTGTGGAGTGAAGGTTTGAAATTCAGAGTATTGCAGGAATCCTTCACTGAGAGGTTTAAAGGCATGTCTTGTAGCTTCATAATGTCTTGAGATTCCATATGAGTCATGTTTTTGTATATATGTTCATGTAAAGTTTCCCCTTTTTTTTCAGGTTTCTTAGAAAGATTGAGTGGAGCTATTCCTGGGTCTTCCTCTGAGTTAGAAAAGTCCTCATTTGTGTTAGAAGTACTTTCTGTCTGATGTACATCTTCATCAGTAACATTAATGCTGAAAAAAAAAACAGATAAACAAATTAAATTTTATTTCTTTTTAGAAAAATAATACTCAGAGTTGAATGTTTTCAGGCTATGTTTTACATATGGAATTAGTCATTTATTTTAACTTAATTGCCGTGAGAAATTAGTCTTTAGAACTAGAAGAATCAGGTGTGATGATTGAAGGAATTAGAAGTTTTTATCCTATTTCTATTTTCTTTGAATTATGGATTTTTAAAAAAGTACTATGACTATTTACTCAGTTTGGTTCTTCAAGGTATTCTTAAATTCCAGTCTTTCTAGTGCTACAAGTTTTTAACGAATTATAAATTGGATAATTAGACAAAACAAATCTGGATTGGGGTGGAGAGGGAGTTCTGTTTGGGATTGAGTTTGAGTTTTAGAAGTAAGATTTACAGAGACCATCTTACCTTATTGTGGTGTCAACTCTATTTAACTGTGGATAAGAGTTTTCTGAGCTTTTTCTCACAAGTTTGAAGGCTGTGGAATTTTCTTCAGGTTGATTTAGTTTTCCAAATGGGCCAAGAGATGATTTAGTTGAGAGGTCAAACAGTCCTTCACATGCATGGCTTGTCTGAGTGAAGTTGGTGGGACTTGGCCTTCCTGGAGACCCCGTAGCTGCACTTCCTGCACGGGGGCTCATCTTGGCCCCATCTCTGTCATTTGGTTCATCTTTGGAAGGATCTTGGTTTTGGAGAGCTAAGCTTTCTTTTTCATAATCTGTGTTTTTTTTGTGGGAGTTCCAGGAGTTTAATCTGGATGGATTTGAAGTTGGATAGATCAAATTCGTTTCTTCAAGTAGTTGCTCTCTTGTAATACTAGCAACGTGTGGAAGTTTAAGGCCATAGGAAGAAAATGCAGACTCTGGTCTATAGAACCCATATGGTATGGGAAGACTGGATGGATACTGCTGGAAAAATTTATAGGGCTCGTATGTTGATGGTGGAGTCAAGTGTTTAGGGATTGGTCCTGGGTGGGAAAGAAAATGTCTTTGGTCTTGGGTACCATAGACAGACAACAAAGAATTTTCACACTCTACTGAATTACCTGCAAGTAAATAAGGTGAATAGATAGTGGCTAGTCCATGCTCCGTGTAAAAATGAGGTGGATATTCTGGAATGGTTGGTTGTATATAAGGAGAAATGGATCCAAAGCTTTTTGTAGATGGAATTTTATGTGAAAACTCTGGGAGAAAAGAACCAGTTTTCCATGGATGATTCAGTGCATGGAATGCAGATTTAGTGTGAAAGGAATTTTTGGTAATTGGGTCTGGTATTGCCAACGTCTCAGATACTTCATCACTTTCTGATCCTGTAAGTCTGTGTTCTACTGGTACAAAAGCTGAAGGTCTGACACCACTGTCTAAAATAGGCTGGATAGTAATTGAACTTTCTGTAGCTGAACCAAGAGGTGTTGCTTTCTTCTGAACTGGAGGATTTTGTCCTGGTGATTTACTTGTCACACAGTTTCGTAATTCTAAATTTTCCTTGACTTCTTCCTTGGCAAAGCTGTGTTGAAGCTTAAAATCAAGATTTGGTTGTCCATTGGTGATTGACTTGGAAGTAGTTGGCTTAACTAAAGAATCTACATGATGTGTTTGTTTAGGTTCTAAGGAATTGGACTTGGGACACTTGGGAACTCGATCTTGCTCTGATACTAACGTAATGGAGTTTTTACAGAGGCCATACTTCATATGATTAAAAAGATGTGATTTTTCATTGCAAGTAAAGGGGCACTGAAAACACTTATATTTAAATGGTTTTCCTGGAGGCCTTGGGATATAATGAGGTTTTTTTGGTTTTCGTTCTTTGAGAAGACTCATTTTTTCTTCTTAAATTTTCAGGCTCTGTCTTTTATGTAGCCTAATCACAGTTTACTTCTTTAGAAGCAAACTTTGGTTTTGACTTATTTTAGAAGTTTGTGTTTACTTTTTTAAAGCTTGTGTTCATTTGAAGTTGGCTCCAAAGTGTCAGGATCTGGAGGAAAGACCACGTTTTCAATTGGGTATAGAGGAACTGTAACAGAAAAAGGAATTCTTAAATAACATGATAATCGATTCAGTGAGAAATTAGTATTTTTCTACCTACCAGTGAATAGTTAAAATAAAGATACAACACTTGAAGATATGGAAGCATGTATTTTTACAACTTATACTCTTTAATGAATGCTAGTGTAAGGTCTGCCCAAGAAACTGAAATTATTGATTTATCTTCTAAAGGTAAATGTCACTTTCAAGCTGAGTTTATCCATGGTTTTAGTTCTCTCTTCTCCAGTTTCTGTGTCCCTACCTCTTACCTTTACCTCTTCTCTTCCCAGTTGGTCAGAAAAGATTGCTTCTGCAGCTACAATGGTCATGGTATGTTCAGTACATTTAAAAGTTGTTACTTTTATTCTGTAGGTTGAGAGTGATTTGAATTTGTGGAGAGCGCACTATTCTTAGACTCAGGGAGATGTTAGTTCAAGTTCTACCTCTGACACATACTAGCTATGGGACCCTGGGGAAATTACTTAATCTCTGAGTGTCCTAGGTGATTCTTTAAAGACTGTAAATTGCTGAGTGTTTTGAAGAAGAGAACAGAGAACAGATCCTGATCTGTATTGATATGGGGAGTTTCCATACCAGGGAGTTCTATACATGGAAATCATAGACCCAGGAATTCCCCCAACCCCCCAAAAAGGGAAAGCAAATCTAAATCCAACAATTTATAAACTAAAACCACAACATAGTAATATTTTGTCAGTATTTTAAATTGTGGATAGGTTTAGGTTGATAGAACAAAGAATGAAGAACTAAGACTGTCAGACTTCACCTAGTCTGCTGTACCCTTTTGAATATTGTCACCTGGTTATTTTGTAATACCACAGACTCTATAAAGATTATTCTTTAGAAGAAATTGTGTGGGGCCTTAAGAAATAAGAGACTGGGGGAGAAAAGGTTATACCAGAAAGCAGAGTTGTCTTTAGATTTTAATAGTAAATAGTCTACCTGCTTCCAGGAAAATTGACTATCTTTTAATCTTCTGTTTACAGTCTCCAGTAACATGTATTTACTTACACACACACACACAACTTCAAATTCAGTTGTTTTTGCCTTTTCTTTGTATACTTAGTGCTTAGCACACTGCCTGATACATAGTAGGCACTTAATAAATTCTTATTAATTTGATATTAAAATAGTAAGAGAAAACAAGTATAATTAGAGCATTCAGTTACATCTTTTATAATTTAAATATCTGAGTTGTATCAGCATGGCTAAAATCTATATGTGGTTTAAAAAAAAGATTTCATAAAATCGCAGAATGTCAGAATTGAAAAACTCCTCAGCTGCTATTTAATCCAACCCATAACCAAAAAAATAATCCTTGCTATAACACATTTTATCTGATTGCATTCAGACTAATACACTGAAAAGTTTTTAAGAAATCTTCTGAAATAATAATGACATAACTTTCTTCTTTGTCTCTCAAAGGACTTTAAAAATATTCCTATATGTATCCAATTATTGTTAATCCTGCTTTACTGATGAGGGAACTGAAATATAGTGGCTTATTCAAGGCTATAAATTAGAGCTTTTAGTCTGTTTCTTAGTATGCCATTAAATTAGGCCCTAGTGACATTTTGAGACCTTACATTCTAACAGGTAACTAAAATAGGCATTAAATATTTTTTTTATGAAGTGAATTTTTGTGTGTCAGTGATTATCACAGTACAGAAACAGCCCTTTAGTTTTTAACTAGGCTAGGTTGTCTTAAGATCTAGGCAGGCATCAGTGGTAGTAGTGGCTAACTCTGTAGAGTTCATGATCATCTTCTTCTATGTTTGAGCTGTTGCTACTGCCAGGAGGTTGTAATGGGAAAGAGATCAATTCTAGAACTCCCTCCTGATCACATGTACTACCTCCCTTTACCCTATATATGCAGTCAGACAGGTGTGTGTGTGTGTGTGTGTGTGTGTGTTATTTTTTTATTTAAATACCTTAAATTCATTCAGAGACAATACATTTCTTCAATGTTTTGTATCACAATTCTATTTTTAAAAAATTATTTATTAAGATCTAGTTGAGGTAGAAAAAACTTTTATTTAAGAATCTTGAAATTTAATGTGCTAGTTTCTGGGATAATAATAAAGCAGTTTGTTTAAATGAAAAATAATATATGCTTTTGTTATTGCTAGTTAGGTTTCTGATACTTAGGGACTACTTTTATGGAGAGTGTTTGATTTATAGAGTGGTAGACTTAGATATAAAGAGATTATTTCACTTTCCTAACATTTCTTAATGAATGAGTTCTGCTCCTAGAAGTAGCTAGTAGTATTAAAAGTAGCACAGATTTCCCTGCCCATTGCCTTAATCTCTACATTCTTATCTCTTTTTTTATCTATCCCTGACCCCCCTTCCATCCCCTAAATGTTTTTGCATACTTCTCTTCCCTCCTTTACCCTGTAGTAAAAGTTATAAGACACTGTTGTGGAAACATAAACTGAAACACAGAGTTAATAAAGTATAAATATTATCAGTTTCTGTGTTTTCTCCTGCCTATTGTTGAAAGAAAATGGCAGAAAAGGTATTTTCTGTCAAAATTAATTTTGTACTGTGGGACAGATAGAACCTGGCATATAAAAGAAGCATGTTCTATTTGCCTGGTTTCAGGGAGCCAGAGAACTGGATACATTCTCCAGTCTGATGCTTGGTGAGGTAGATAAGTCAGTAGAACTTGTGCTGGCATGTCTCATTATGTTCACTGATTCTGAAGGCGTGAGAACTACTTCAAGTCAAGTTCCCATGATTGTATAGGATGTGTTATGGCAAAGATCTGAAAACTGATGATTTCATCACTAACTAGAAGCATCATGATCAAAATGATGACTGTTGCAAAACATTTATCAATTGTGGGTCGAAAATCATAACGATACTAATTGTGAAAGTGTATAAGTATAACAAGTTGAACTTTCTTAAGATAACTTTAAAAACATTTAACACAAAGCAAACAACAGAATTTATGAAGTTTTTTTTAACTTCAAATACCTAGTATTTTGTTACCTCTAAAAGTGGCACTATTCGTCATTTCATATTGTTGATATCTTCTTCAAAGGGACAAACCTTTGAACTTTTAACATTCACACTTTTTATTTGATAGCAATTTTCTCAGATGTTTAAGTTATTACTGTTTTACTCAAAGGAATAAACTAGAGAATTCTTAATAAAGAAGTATTTGTATACATAAATTTGAAAGTGTCATGTTTTAATCTGAAAGCCTTATTTGTAGGTTCTTTGCTAAATTATTACTAACTTATGAAGATCTGTAAATAATTATAAGTGGACAAAAGACATGCAGTAGTGACTGCCATCATGAGAGTATTATAGTATTTAACTGTTTAAAATAAAATTGTTGATGAATTTAGAAGTTAATTAGTATAAATTACTTTAGGCAGACTGCTGGCAGATTAAAACAATGAACAAAACTGCTTCTGATTTAGCTGCACTGTAGGCAGCTAAATAGTTTAAATAGTTAAACACAGCTGTTAAAAGCACACTAGTGACCTCTTAATTCTTTTAATTATGGTTATATTCAAGCACAAAATTTGTATCCTACCCATAATGTAGTAGTACTTTTATCTTTATGGATAATGCTGAAACATTGTAGATTTACATGGTTTTCTTTAAGATTTATAGACTTTAATGAAATTAAACTTACTGTATGGATTCTGAGTGATGTGTATTTATAACTGAGTTTTAAAAGGCTTGTAATAAACTCATTCTGTTCAGTGTACATCTGTTGTATTTTGGATTTTCTTGAAAATTTAGCATTTATTCTCAAAGGAGGATGTTTGTCAAAACAAACTTTGTTAATGTGATTATTTACAGTGACGAATTCAGGTATAAAAATCTTTTCATATCTCCTTTGGTAAATAATATACACTTATATTTTTAGGCCATATAAATCTGGAGGTTTGTCATAATAATTACTAAGATGGAATAATGAAGGGTCGTTTCCTTGACTATTGGTTTCTCAGAGGGGAAATACAATGCCTAACATGCCCAGGAGAGAAGCCTAATAGAAGATAGTACTGCAGATCATTTTTTAAGCTTTTCCCTTCTGTCACCTCCCATTTCTCTAGCCCCACCTAGTCTAGATGAGATAGAGATAGCTTTTGTCCCTTCTTCATCCACTTGACCTTGGTCAAGCTTCTGTCCCTTCTTCATCCATTTGACCTTGGTCAAAATGTCCCTTTAGACCACTGTACCCAATTCTGAACCAATTGTGAAAGTGAATAAATATACGTGAACTTTCTTAGAAGTTTTCACATATCTAGCACCAAAAGGGCCCATGGAGTCCATTTAATTTATTTTAGGTGATGAAATTTTCTCATTTTACAGATTTGGAAACTGAGACCCAGGGAGGTTAAGTGACTGGACTAAGATTGTAAGAGTTAAGAGATAAGATTTGAACCCCCATGGTCTGACTCCTGAACCAGTATTCTTTCTATAGATGCCAATAAGTCAAGCTTTAAAAAGACTAATTTTCCTAGTGGTTTGCTTTTTTCTCCCCCTCTTACTTAAAAATAGCTTAATATTTTTCTAAGTCTCTGTAGTTTTATTTCCTGTTCTCCCCTTATTTCCCCTTACTCCTTTATCTGACACTTAATGATACTATATACAATATTAGTAAAATACTTTTTATCCAAAAATGAGAGCCTGTTTTTAAAAAAGATTTCATTGGGATGGCTAGGTGGCACAGTGAATAAGAGTACCGGCCCTAGAATCAGGAGGAGCTGAGTTCAAATCCAGCCTTAGACACTTGACACACTAGCTGTGTGACTTTGGGCAAGTCACTTAACCCCAATTGCCCTCCAAAAAGCAAAAAAAAAGATTGCATAGTGGTACTGAATTGTAATAGAAAATTTGTAGATTAACCTACTTGTTCGTTTGTTTTCATTATTTTGGACTTGTTGCTTATATTTATAACATTAGGAGACAATTAAAAAATTGAGTAAAAACGAATAATATGTTTACATTGGCCATTAAAATGTATTTTATAAATGTAAACTAAATTTTTTATTATGCTTATGCATTCTTTCATGGTTGAGAAATTTAAGAGGCAATGAAATACCATAATGCCAACAGAAAAGTAAATTAAGTTCTGAGTTGTTAACAGAAAGTACTAATGACTTTACTTTTTCTTTAAATATTTGAGATATATATATATCAGAAATATTAGTAATTCAGTAAGAGGAATAGGGATATAATATAAAAAAGGTATATATAGTTTTATTGTTGAATTTTAAAACTATCAGTGAGTAATATAAATAATCTTTAACTTTTAATTTCATTTTTCTGCCTGCATAACTTTTGTTTTTGTATTTGAAGCAAATCATCAAATCTGACATGAATTTCTATATGTTTTAGGACTCTTCATATTTTTTCCACGAGTCATACCTTTGTATACAGATCCACAAAAGTCTCTGCATTTTTGTGGGTGATTTTCTTTTGGCTACAGGGTTTTGTTTATCTTGATCTAAAAACATTAAATTGCTGATACAGTACCTTCTTGTAGGTGGATTCTTGAATATTAAAAGCTACAATACGTTTCAGTTTTTAGGATGGCTGTGAGTTGATGGTATGTTTAAAAAGTTTCTGAGCTTTGGTAAAAGACAAGTGAAAGAACTGCTAAAATAAAATTTGCTAATAGAAGTAATTATAGTTTGGACTTTAGAGGATATTTCTTTCACAGCCTATGTATTTTTGTCATGCATATTGACCTATGTACTAATATAATTCTGTAATATTCTTTTTGGTGGTGTCCAGGTGTCTGATGAGGTATACTCATCAGGGCAGAACATTTTGAAGGGCATGCTGTAATTAAAATATTGTGATGTGGCATTATTGCATAACTCAAGGACATGCCATTGTCGCCTACAGTTGTAGGTGTGTTGCAAGAACAAGATTTGTGAGTTCTATTCCAACTTAATTTTTCCAGTGATTAACTTGTTGTTCTCTTTCAGACTTTAAGTTCTTTAAACTAATGGATAAACTTTAACACAAATATTATAAAAGGAAAAAGCATTTAATAAACTATGAATTGGGGGAAGAGGACCTAGGAAACCACCTCTAAGTAATTCTTTAATCAATTCATAATAGTCTATGTATGATCAGAATTAGCTGTTAACATTTAATATTTTATTAAAGTTTTCATGGTAGACTTATAGAAGCTAATCTGCTTCACATATCTGCCTTTTTTATTCTTAAAACTTAATTCAGTTAAGTTCATTGAAAAAGCCTTGTTAATATTTTAGTAACTGTAAATAAATACTTGGATTTAAAAGAAATTCAATTTAAGTTCCCAAATAGTAACTTCTTATGAATTTATTGTTGGGCTGCTGTTTATATAAATAGAAATAATCTTATTTTGGTCATTTTGGTTTTTAGACAAATGGCAGCAGTTGTAGTTGTGCTTAATAAATAGTCTTCTGAAACAAAGGACCTTTAAGTTAAAATTAGAAGCCAGATGTTCTCAGTCTTCAGTTGTCTTTGTGTTAAAATTCATTGTAAATTTTCTTTAATTTAGGAAAAAACAAATGGTATGAAATATACCTGAACATAATTTTCTTTTTTCCCCACAAGACTTAAATTTAAGTTATGAACAGATCATCATATTAACAGAATAAAGTCTCAGTATAGTTAACTTATAATAATGGTTTCAATCCAAGGAGTGCACCTGTTAGAAACTGTGAGGTTAAAAGAGTAGAGCAAATCAGGGTTGAATAGCTGACAAGTTCGTTTTAGCTAGATATTTTCAGAATTCTCAAAAGGCAGTTTTCAAAGAAAGCTTATATTTTAAAAATAACACTAAGTACTTACCAGAAATGTAGTTGTGCTAAATTGTGGATATTAATTTCCTTAGCTGTTCAGCTCTAGCTGTCAGGGCTCAGAAGGAAGTACCTGTTCTCACTCTGATTGCTAGGTGAAACTGAAGGAGGCTGTTTCAGTGGGAGGGATTTAAAGTGTAGGAGTTGAGCCCTCAGGGTGTAGAGATGCACCTGATATTATTCCTGCCTGAAGCTACAATTCATTTGTTTGCATCTACTGTTCAGCATTACCTCAGCACCTGATCTATCAAACAAAACGTGTCACTTTTGTGCCCTACACTAAGCAAACTCAGTTTTTTGAATAGGAATCAGTGCTACCCAGAAGTGAGATATGTCTACAGTTTGAAAACTCCATTAAATGGTTTGAATTGGACATAGAATGATTTTTCTGAATAGTTATAATCTGTGGAACTTTTTCTTAGAAAAGTGCTGAGCTATCAGTCATAAATAAATTGATAAATTAGTTTTGTCTGTATGAGATTAAACATTGACAGTGATTTGTTATGAATATTTGTGGAACATTAACTCATTTTTTTCTCATCTATCTTTAGTATAAGAAGATGATAGTTTTAGAGTTGTAAGGGATCTTACAAGTCATCTAGTTCAAACCTTTCCTTTTAAAAATCAGGAAACTGAGGCCTGGAGAATATAAGAGGTCACAGTCAGGATTTGATTTTAGGTCCCTCTTACTCCTTAAACAGGCAGTCTTTCCAATGCTGTCTCAGTCTTCTATACCTCTTTCTACCTTTTGCCCATGCTTTCATGATAGTCTTTTTTGATGGTATTTTTCCATAATGGAGAAAGGACAAAATCACTTTGTGATACAGCATGAACTTGCCAAAACATGTTCATAATCAACTCCTGTTCAGATTCTAGAGGAAAATAATTTCTGTGTAGAAAATTGATTATTATATCCTCACATTTACTTTTTAATCCAACTTTATTTTGTTACTGTTGAGAAAACTAAAATACAGACAGGTTCCTTTGTCTTATAGAGTCCTTATTACTTATTTCTTGATTATCAGCTAATCTAGCTATACTGTTGAATTCATTTTCCTAACTAAGATCTCAGGAGTTACCTTACAGTTCTCTTTTTAGTTAACATTATAGTTCTGAAACTGTGGAAGAAGAAGAGTTTTTTGTGGTGGAAGCTCATTTTTAATATACGTCCTAATTTTGGGTTAGGTCAGTGATTCATCAATTAGTTTTGCATAGCAACAATGTTAGAGAAATGCCATGAAGAAAGATGTTTTTTTTTTTAGGGCTTAGTTTTTTATGGGGTTTATTGCTTGTGACTTAAGTGTTCAATTTATTTTGTCCAAAATAGGAATTATCTTTAAGAAGAATCTTCTAAATGTGTTGCTATTGTAGATTAACTGAAGCTTTTCCACTTTTACAATGAATACATTTCCCTAAATTTGTTTCTCTATCAATTTGGTGCTTCCTGTTAGTGTTAATTAGTGGTCCTAAATTGAGTTACTATTGAACTGAAAGACACATTTGCTCAGTGGAGGGCTGTAGAACTGCCTTTTGTCCATGGCAGTTCCAGAACCGCAGGGTTAAGGCATCCTTTACCATGTTGGATTTAGGTACTACAATGAAAGGGAAGATTTTATAAAACAATACTACCATTAAGTGAATAAATAAGTGAAAAAACATTATTATTACTATATACTATGTACTGTGCTAAATGCTAGAAATTTAACTAGAAAAGCAAAACAATCTCTGCTTTCAAAGAGCTTGTGTTCTATTTAGGGAGACATAACACATACGGTAGGAGGATTCTTTGATGTAACTTTTGAGAGCTTTGTTAGGTAGATGAATACAACAATATAGTTAGACATGACAATACTGAGTGGTCCTTAGAATGGGATAGCTAATCATGTAGTAATGCATCTTTTTTAGTGTCATTTCCTTGGATAAATACATATCCATTTCCGATTTTGAGCCATTTTATAATGTCCAAAGATTTCAGTGGCAAGAACTTCCTTACCCTTCCTTGAGTAGTATGGTTGCCAAGAAGGAGGGTGACTTAGATACTTATCTCAAGGAAATTTCCATATATTGATTTTAGCATTACATATTAAAGTAGTTACTAATCAGATTTTTAACCAGGCTAAAATTGCAATGAAAGTTTTACCTTTTTGTAAAATGTTCTATTCTAGAAAGCTCTTTTTAAAAAAAATTTCTTCATTTTTTTTTTCCTGTTAAGGTAATTCTATAGAATATTGTTCACATATATGTAGCACTTAAACAATTGTTCTGTGAGGGAGATAATGCAGTTTACAGATAGAAAAGCAGAAGGTTAAGTGAATTGTCCAAGGTCACACAACTAATAGGGTTTAAACTGAACTTTAAAGTAAGGTTTTATGACTCTGAGTCACAGTCATTTAGTGTCTTTCATCTGAGGGTAAGACTAAAAGACCTGCTTGGTATAGAGGATTTATAAGCATAAAACCTGAAATTCAGCATATGTTTTAAGACTTTTATGACACATTATAGTATAGTATATATTATAATCTGAATTCAATTTTACTTATTCCAGGACTTTATGACCCAGAGCAGATTATATTAAACTTTTTTTTTTTGCCTCAGTTCATCTGTCTGCAAAATTGGAATAATACACACTTTATTTTAGTCATACTTTGTGAGAATGAAGGGGAGGGGAAGATAACTTATGGAAATGGAATAAGCATTTATATAGTGCGTACTATGTGCTAAGCACTTTGCATGTACTATCTCATTTGATTCTCACAGCAACCCTGTGAGGTGTACTGTAAAATGGCTATGCCATTTTACAGTTGAAGAAACTGAGACAAACAGGTTAAGTGACTTGTCCAGGGTCACACAGCTAGTATCTGAAGGCAGATTTGAACTCAGGTTTTCCTGACTCTAGAACCTAACCATACTCTATCCGTGATAGAAATGATCTACTTGGAATTTTTTTAATAACATTTTTCTGTATTAGGTGTATAAATGTGTGATTTTGCTGGAGAGTGTGTTGGGGAGTGGGGTTAGGCAGTAGAGAGGAGAGAAAAGACAGTTGTAATTTCCTTGAAAATTCAGAGAGGCAGAATCTAATTTTCTGATCTGTTTTATAATACATTTCTTGATCATTAGTGTCATAGCAGCTCCTTTTTTCCAGTCTAAAATGATGAGGTGGCCCTTTTCCTTGCCAAAGCCATCCCCTTTATACATACCCCTGATCCCATCCCTAAACATATTTTCTCTAGACAGTTGTACCCTCAATCATACCTTTGTCTAATCGTCAACTTCCCTCCATCTGCTGGGTCCTTCCTTACATCTAACATGCCAAATTATCCCTTGCCCTTTAAAAAAACATTCACCATCTCCTTAAGTTATCATCCTATATTTTTTCTTTTCTCAAACTCCTAGAAAAAGATGTCTTTACTTCTCCTTTCATTCACTTCATAATCCTTTGCATTCTAAATTCTGACTTCATCACATGACTGAGACTGTTCTTTCTAGTTACCATGAATCTCTTAAGGGCTTTTTCCTCCCAGTCCTCATACTTCCTGACTTAACTTGTTGCATTTGCCATTGTTTACTATGCTCTCCTCTCTGGATTTTTGTCATACTAATATCGCCTTATTCTCCTATTTGTCTGACAGTAAGTAACTTCTCAGTCCTTTTGATGGATCATCATTCATGTTACATTTACTAACTGTGGGTATACTACAAGACTCTACAATTTTTTATAGAGTGGCACCCTACTGGGGCTTTTCTTTTTTTTTTTTTTTCATTTTTCAAAAGCTTTATTAACTTCTGATTTACATCATTCATTTCCACCAGATTTTGAATTACAAATTTTCTCCCCGTTTTCCCCCTACCCACCGCCCCAAAATAGCAGTTCCACAGGATATCCCCTCCTCTAATCTGCTCTCTCCCATACTGCCTTCTACTTTTTGAGTAGGGCATGATGGATCTCTATGCCCCAGTACCTGTATATCTCATTTCCCAATTACATGTAAAAATAGTATTAATAATAGAATATATATATTTTAAACATTTGATTTTAAAACTTTGAATTCCAGATTCATTCCCTTCCTCCCTTGTCACCCACCCTTACTGATAAGCAGTTCAGTATAGGTTGTACATGTGTAGCTAATGCAAAACAATAACATAGCAGATATATTGTAAAAGACTGACTATATTTCCCTCCCTCTTATCCCACCTCCCACTTGTTCTATTCTCTACTTTGATCCTGTCCCTTTTCAAAAGTGGGTCCTTCCAACTTCCCTCCCCCCCCCAGCCTGCCCTCCCTTTCATCATCCCCCCTCTCATCCCCTTCCCCTCTACTATCCTGTAGGGTGAGATACCCTATTTAGTGTGTATTTTATTCCTTCCCCAAGCCAAATTCAATGAGAATAAGGTTGACCCATTCCCTTTTGCCTTCCTGTTCTTCCCCTCCATTGTTAACAGTTTTCCCTTGCCTCTTCAATATGACATAGTTTACCCCATTCTGTCTCTCCTCATTTCCTCTCATTATATTCCTCTTTCACCTCTTAATTTCACCTAAGTATCATCCCTTCCCATTAAATTGGTCCTGTGCCCTCTATCTATATATACCTGTAAACATATAAACACACATTCACATATGTATTCATACGCCTGTATACCGTCCAATATAGACACACACATATACATATATATTCCCTTCAACTGTTTTTATAATTGAGAAAAGTTTCCTCAGTTACAATTATCGTTTTTCCACATAGGAACATAAATAGTTCAACTTTGATAAGTTCCTTATGATTTCTTTTCCCTGTTTAGCTTCTCATGTTTCTCTTGCTTCTTGTATCTGAATGTCACATTTTCTATTCAACTCTGGTTTTTTCATCAAGAATGCTCGAAAGTGCTCTATTCCACTGAATGACCATATTTTCCCCTGAAACATGATACTCAGTTTTGCTGGGTAGATGATTCTTGGTTTTAATCCCAGCTCCTTTGCCCTCCAGAATATCATATTCCAAGCCTTTAGATCCCTCAGTGTAGAAGCTGCCAGATCCTGAGTTATCCTGATTGTGTTTCCATACTTCAAATTGTTTCTTCCTGGCTGCTTATAATATTCTCTCCTTGATCTGGGATTTTTGGAACCTGGCTATAATATTCCTAGGAGTTTTCTTTTTGAGATCTTTTTCAGGAGATGATTGTTGGATTCTTTTATCCTCTCTTTTGCCCCCTGGTTCTAAAACATCAGGGCAGTTTTCCTTGAGAATTTCTTGGAGCATGATTTCTAGGTTCTTTTTTTTTGTTCATGGCTTTCAGGTAGTCCAATAATTTTTAAATTATCTCTCCTGGATCTATTTTCCAGGTCAGTGGTTTTTCCAGTGAGATATTTCACCTTGCCTTCTGTTTTTTCATTTGTTTGGATCTGTTTAATAGCATCTCGATTTCTCATGAAGTCATTAGCTTCCATTTGCTCCAATCTAATTCTGAAGGAATGATTCTTCTCAGTGAGCTTTTGAGATTCTTTTTCCATCTGGCAAAACCGCTTTTTAAAGCATTCTTCTCCTCATTGCCTTTTTGAGCCTCTTTTGCCATTTGAGTTAGTCTATTTTTTAAGGTGTTGTTTTTCTCAGTCAGGCTGTTGACTCTCATTTTGTAATTTTCTTGCATTGTTCTCATTTTTCTTCCCAATTTTTCCTCCACTTCTCTTATCTGCTTCTTAAGGTCCTCTATAGCCTGTAACCAGCTCATATTTTCCTTTGAAGCTTTTGGTGCAGGAGTTCTTCACTGTCTCCCTCCTGTTCCATGCTTTGCTCCTTTTTGTCCCCAAAGTAGGAGTCTAATGTTGGATTCTTCTGTTTGCTTTGTTTCCTTTGCCTGGTCATGTTGCCTCTCAATTATGTTGCTTTTGGGCTTTTTGCCACATTGGGACTCTGCTACCAGGCAGGGAAGCTTCATCCCAAGCGTTGGGGTTTTCTCAGCTGCTGGAGGCATTAGTTATGTGCCCTCTCTGAAGCCTCCACACGCTCTGGCAAGCTGATCACACCCCCTAGGTCCTCTACCCTAGACAGCAATACAGGTTCAATCAGGTTAAAGCAAGAGTGTTTACCCCTCAGACTGGTCGCTTGGTCCCCCTACACTCTGCAGGCCAAAAGCTGAAGCTTCCACCTGGCAGCGGCTTCTCTCCCCGGGGGCAAAAGCCGATGCACTCCCAACTATTGAGTCCCAAAGTCCCCACTGCACTGACCTGTAACTTTGTCCTTAGCATCTATGTGTTGATAATTCTGGACCTCCATGGCTGTTGGTGATGTGGAGTCCCTCCAGCTGGCTGCTGGTCATGCCCGTCCTGGGGCTAAAACCTCAGCATGGAGCTCTACTCCCAGAGTGCTGTGCTGGCCCGATACCTGCCGGCTTGCAGGACTGTCCTCAGTGGAAGATTAGCTCCTCTGTGTCATTTTGTGGGTTCTGTAGCTCCAAAGTTTATTCAGAGTCCCCTTTTACATGGATTAGAGGTGGTGAGAGCCAAAGCCTTGTGGAGGTACTGTTTCTGCTCCGCCATCTTGACTCCCTGGGCTTTTCTTTCAGAAAGATTTAAAAGAAAGAGAACTTTTACTAACTACAGTTTCATCACCTTAGGTCGCATGTTGAAAAGAACTGTGATTTAATAGAATGTTGGCCCTGCTGTCAGGAAGACTTGGATTCCAAACCTTTCCTCAAATAATTATTAGCTGTCTGATCATGTATAAGTCATTTAACCTCTTAGAGCTTTACCCTCTTTGGGACAAACTATTGCTTCATTTCAACATTCATTTGCATGGTTGCCCTATAGAACTAGTACTTGTATGTGTATCAGAGGCAAACAGGACACATGGATATCGAGCTGGGCCCAGAATTTAACAGAAGGAAGAGAGTGGGCTGGATCGCTTTTGGAAAATTATATAGCTCTTTTACTGACTCCCAAGATCCCCATGAAAACCAACTCATATTTTAGATAGTGAGGCATTGAATACAACTTCTTCTAAGGAACTGAAAATGAGTATTCCATAGAAGGCATAGGTAAACCTATGATAGTAAACTGCAATACCGTGTTTCCCCGATAATAAGACACTGTCTTATTAAATTTTTTGGACAGAAAAACACCAGAGGGCTTATTTTCAGGGGAGGGCTTATTTTAATGAACATTGACAGCAATTTTAATAAACAGGTAAATGTGAACAAAAAAATGTACCTTTATTCAATAATGAATTCAATAAAGAACAGGATGACGCGCTCACTGCTGCAGCTCTGATTGGATGCAGCTTGGAGCGCAGCGTGCGTTTCACGGGGGGGGGGGGGGCGGTGCATACAGAGGGTACCGTAATGTAGCATGTAGCACAGGGGATCACCTTCACTACAGTAGCAATCTCAATAGGGCTTATTTTTGGGGGAGGGCTTATTATCGGGGAAACACGGTATGTAACCAATACGGAACTGAAGAAGAATACAAGTAAAAATGACATCAAATAATTTTATGATAGGAAAAGAATATGGGATGGTCATGTAGCAAGAGTGAAGGATGACACGTACGTTTTTGAAATGTGGAGAAATTGAGAGAAGCTTCTAGCATGTTGGGTGGATCCCCTGTGGTGAACTTTTGGGGGAACATAGAAAAGAATAGTGTAGGATTGCTATATGCAGTCTGCATCATTGGCAGGAACTCCCAAATTGGTGAGATCGATGATCCATTGGATTATTCAGGTACTTACTGGATTGGGTTGGTAATCACACTAGGATAGGAACTATATTTTTGCCTATTTTTTTGTATGCCTAGAGCTTATCAAAGTGCTCCAGAATATAGTAGGCACTTAAAGAATGTTTATTGATTGCCTGATTAATATATGTAAAGTTTATTGAAAACTTTAAAGTGCTTTATAAAATTAATTATAATGATGATACATTCTGAAGTTTTTCAGTTCTTTTATTGCTTTTCACCAGGCCTTGTGAAAGTTTGTTATGTGATGAAATTCTTATCCTTGCTGAACAGGATGGTATGTAGAACATTGATTAAGTGTTTTACAGTCTAGGACAAAGCAATATTTATGAAAGTTTGGGCACTTGAATTGTAAATAATAAAGTAATAGTATTAATTTTGTATCTTTCTCTTTATTACTCTTTGTAAACTTGAGAAAAAGACCTTTGTCCCAGACAGCTTTATATACTGCATGATACCTCGTACAATGTCTTACACATGGTGGGAATTAAATACATATTGGTTTTACAAGTAAATAAATGAATAGAACTCATGTGAGAAAAGAGAGGAACCATAATGGCTTCCTCATAGTTTAGGTACATAGTTTGGTTAGGCCCTTGAAAGTGTTGGATTTGACTAAGGAAAACCAGCTTATGGTACTGTGCCATAGAATAGCCTCTGAGGCCATTTTTAGTGCCATTTTGATACTCAGCACAATTTTTAACTTTTGTTGTTGTTCTTTGTCTTCTTTCGAGTCTTTAGTAGATTTTGAGTGTATGGTTGAGGTGGGTAAGGAGAACAGAAAGTTTGAGATGAGATTAAATCTGAGTTTTTGGTATTTTGTAGGTTGTCTTCAAGGGATTTGGGTAAAAATATAGGTAACCTGTTAGTAATGCCTTCCCTAGGGGCACTCCTCCCCCTTCCTCCTATTACCTTGTTTATTTTATGTGTACTTTCATGTATACATGTAAAATGTAAGTTCTTTGAGAGCAGATATGGTTTTGTTTTCTCCTTTAGATCCTGAATGCTTAGCACAGTGTCTGACATATAGTGCCTTCCTATTACCACTGGGATAAAATACAAATTTCTCTATTTGGCATTTAAAGTCCTTTACTATCTGTTCCCAACATACTTTTCTGGATGTATTACACCCCTTGACACCTTCCCTGATCTAACCAAACAGACTATATTGCTATTCCTTATATATGACACTGTGTCAGTCCTCTGTGCCTTTATACTGTGTCCCCCTTGCCTTTAATGCACAATCTCTTGAGTTCTGCCTCAGAGAATTTCTCCTTTCCTTCAAAGCTCCGTGCAAGTGCTGCCTTATAAATGAAGCTTTTCCTGATTCCCCTGGTTGCTAATTTCTTCCTCTATAATATTATCTCATATTTATTTTCTATATACTTAAATCTCTTTCTCTCTCCCTCTCCCTTCCTCCCTCCATCCCTTCCTCTCTCTCCCCTTTCTCCACCCCTATACAGACAGACAGATGAGGGTGAGTGCAGAGACACACACACACACACACACACACACACACAAACACACAGTCTCCTTCAGTAGTCTCTAACCTCCTGAAAGTCAGGGACTTTCTTTTTTTTATATATACACTTTTGTTTTTAATATGTCTAGTACCCAACAAAATGCCTAACACAAATTATGTGTTTAAATACTTATTGTATGTAGGTTGACTAGTCCACCTATATGACAAGCTGTAGTCCCCATGCCATCCCCAGGAATGAGAGCCATTATACTCTTTTTATTTTTTTCATGTATAAAGAAAAGGACATCATCTTGTAGGTATTAGATTACATCAGTGGAATTTTTTGAACTCCTTCTAAGAAAGATGTTTTTTCAATGAATATTAAATATAATGACATATTTAGGAGAAATGCTTGGCATAAAAGTTCAAACCAGCTCATCCTGTCATTTGACTCTTTATCTCAGGAAATAAATTTCATTTCCAAATGTTGGTAGAATTTTGGTATGTGTATTTTTGGAGTACCAAGTAATGGGACCTTTTAATGAATGGAAAGTGATAGTGGCAAATAGTAGGATGAACTTGTTGTTAGCAGCCTTTCTACAGTAAAACAAGGACAATTCGTTGTTGCTGTTGTTTGTCTTTTTGGAGGGGGGAAAGCAGGGCAATTGGGGTTAAGTAACTTGTCCAAGGTCACACTGCTAGTTTTGTGTTAAGTGTCTTAGGCTGCATTTGAACTCAGGGCCTACTAACTTCAGGGCTGGTGCTCTGTTCACTGTGCCACCTAGCTGCCACTGACAAGGACAATTTGAAAAAAATTATGAAAAATTTAAAGGTCTTTTAAAGGAACATTTTGACATAGTGTAGAAAAAATATCTGTTTTTGTGTGGTCAGTATGTAGAGGAACTTCTCTGCGTTTGGCACGCTGTTGTAATGTTATTATTACTCCCATGTTGTTTATTTTTGCCCTTACTTGAATATGTGGAAATCAATGATGTCATGAATCAATTAGAAATATTAGAACAAAATATAAAAAATTTTTAAAAAGGAAATAAATTAAAGTTAGAGATTATCATAATCAGTTGTCCTGGAAACACAGGTCAGAGAAAGAAAACCCAGGAATCATTGGAGTATCTGAACCCTACCTCTTTTCCCCCAAACAAAAAAAGCCTGCGTTCCATATTTCAAGAAATAAATGAAAACTACTCCTGTGTATTAAAATCAATGGGTAAAGTCATAATAAAGAGGCAACTGATTTGGAATCAACAGATTGAGAATTTTGTCAAAGTTAAAAAAGTTATAAACAGTCAGATAGAAAGAGTTTAAGTAGCAAGTCATAATCAGAGAAAATTTGTCAACATAGTAGAGTTGACCTTGGGATATGAAGTTCCAAAGGAGAAAAGATAAAAGTTTCTAGTCAAGAATAACTTACCATATAAAACTGAATATGATCCTACAAATTTAAGTAAATGGAACTAGTGAAAAAGTAAAAAGGAACTGGAAGGGCTTATATGATGATGAAGATCTTACCGTGTTTTCCCGATAATAAGACACTGTCTTATTATTTTTTTTTGGAAAGAAAAACACCAGAGGGCTTATTTTTCAGGGGAGGGCTTATGTTGTCCTGCCTCAGCTCTCCTCCGCGGCACTGCTCTCAATGGCTCCAGCAAGCAAATCACTGGGGAAGAACAGGATGATGCGCTCACTGCTGCAGCTCTGATTGGATGCAGCTCAGAGTGCGCAGCATGCGTTTCACGGGAGAGGGGGGGAACGGTGCATACAGAGGGTACCGTAATGTAGCGTGTAGCGCAGGGGATCACCTTCACTACAGTAGCAATCTCAATAGGGCTTATTTTCGGGGGAGGGCTTATTTTAGAGGAATCTTACACAGTAAGGGGAGGGCTTATTTTCAGGTTAGGTCTTATTATCGGGGAAACACGGTATAATGAAGAGGAGAAGATTCAGGTGTCCCTTGAGGGAAAAAAGGGCAACATTTTAGGGAAAATGAATTAATAAGGGGGAGAATTTATTTTTTTTTTATAATTGTACAGTCAAGAAGAGGAATGGAGAAAGAGGTAGAAAATGGTTCCCATGTGAACTTCTTTCTCATCAGAAGTAGATAAAAGAGAGTTTAACATACATAAAATATGCAAAAAAAGAATGAGTTTGGTGTGATAAACTCAAGTAATAGGGAGAGAAAGATTTAAGAAGGTGGGTAATATCAGGGAGAGAATAGTTAAAAAAACCAACAAACAGAAAACCTCTTCACTTTTGAATGTTGGATACTTAACTAATGATGTAGTTGAAAGCAAAGAGAGGAGGAACAGTGGAATATGACCCTATAGCATAAGTGTACACTTCTTTCTTTTCACTGCTATCATCTTCCTCTTAAAAAGAGAGGGTAAGAGTCAGAAGAAAATGTATAGTAAGAGTAGATTGAAGGAAATAAGGCAGTGGTAAAAGTGTATGTAGTTAAAAGAGATAAATAGTAAAACTACACCATACTGCAAAGCGACCATAGGAAGTAAAATAATATCAGTACTTAATATATGCACCTAGTTAGCTCTCCCCGCTCCCTGTGAGGTGGCAGAAGCAGCTCCGGCTCCGGCTTCGGCCGCGGCCTTGTGTGAGCAACATGGACTTCAAAGTGAAGAAGCTGGCAGTGGACGTGGCACCTTCCTCAGCCATGCGGTGCAGTTCACAGAAGAAAAGCTTGGTCAGGCAGAGAAGACTGAATTGGATGCTCACTTAGAGAACCTTCTTAGTAAAGCTGAATGCACCAAACAGTGGACAGAAAAAATTATGAAGCAAACAGAGGTGCTGTTGCAGCCAAATCCCAATGCTAGAATAGAAGAGTTTGTTTATGAGAAGTTGGATAGAAAAGCTCCAAGTCATATAAACAACCAAGAGCTCTTAGGGTAATACATGATTGATGCAGGGAATGAGTTTGGCCCTGGAACTGTGTATGGTAATGCGGAGAAACACAAAAATGAATTGGAACAGCAGACAGAGAACTGATTCATACGTTGGCAATAAACTTTCTTACTCCTTTAAGAAACTTTATAGAAGGAGATTATAAAACAATTGCTAAAGAAAAGAAACTACTGCCAAATAAGAGACTTGATTTGGATGCAGCACAGACCCAACTGAAAAAGGCAAAAACTACAGAGACTAGAGCCTCAGCTGAACAAGAATTAAGAATAACTCAGAGTGAATTTGACCGTCAAGCAGAGATTACCAGACTACAGACTCCTTCTGGAAGGCATCAGCAGTACACATGCCCACCATCTTTGCTGCCTGAATGACTTTGTGGAAGCTCAAAGGACTTACTATGCTCAGTGCTACCAGTACATGCTGGACCTGCAGAAACAACTTGGGAGCTTTCCATCTGCCTTCATATCTAACAACAATCAGGCTTCCACAACTTCCGTGTCAAATGCCTCCACTTCCTCATCAACCCTAGTTACCTGCTCTCTGTTGCCTTCAACAGGTAGCACAATTGTTACTCCCTCCCTCAGTGACGTAAAGGAATCCAGTGGAAGTAGGAAAGCCAGGGTTCTCTATGATTATGATGCTGCAAACAGTAGTGAATTATCACTTCTCGCAGATGAGGTGATCACAGTGTACAGTATCGTTGGTATGGATTCAGACTGGCTGATGGGTGAAAGGGGAAATCAGAAGAACAAATTATCAATTACTTACTTAGAACTGCTCAACTAAGTCGGGGCCTCTATCCAGACTACCAGTTATGACATGATATTTATAAATGATGAACTATGTAAAGCAGGTTTAAGTGTCTTCCATGTTAATGTCTTAAAAGAGACTCAGAAACTACCAGACATTAGAACTAGGCTTTTCTGCCAATAATGTTGCATGGTAAATTTTTCATTGCTTCAGATTTGGTGTTAAGAGCTTTTTACTTCGTGCCAAGGATGTTTTCTTACAGGATTCTCTATTTCTACTGAAGTTTTCACTAACAAGCGGATTCTACTTTTGAGTAAACTAGATTGAAAGCAGGTCTGTTTTCTACTGAATTTTTCACTAATGGAAGGTTTTTCTTTTATGTAAAATAAATTTGTGAATTGAAAAAAAAAATATATATATATATGCACCTAGTTAAATAATGATAAGTAGCAGAAAAGTTCATTTCCCTAGGTACATATATTAAGTATTGATATATTCTATTCAAATAGAATTTTAGAAAAGTTACATAGTAGAGATCATTGGTGTTACTGAATGGGGATCCAAAGGGAATCTCTCTTTCTCTCCCTCTCCTCATCTTTAAAGAAATAAACCATAGGTGGCGACATTTAAAATCACCTACTTCCCCTACATATAAGGCTGTCTCTTTTTTTTATTTACCTATTTTTAAAACAAAAAAAATGTTTTATTTTGTCATGCTTTTTATGAATCTTCATGTAATTATGTTATGTCTATTCATTGTGTTATTAATTTCTTATGTGTATGGTTTTTCAAACATTGAAGCAGCCCTGAATTCCTAGTAGATACTCAATTTAATAATGAATGTGTAATATTTTAAATATTTTGAAATTATTTCATTGGAGTACCTGATTCAATATAGATAAACCACAGGCCTTTTCAGTAAGACCTTGGGTATGATAGATCCAGTATTTATATCTCCCCACCTATCTAGGTTAAGCTAGATTTTCCCTCTTTGGCAACAAAGCAAGAGACTTGATTGACCTATGGGTGGGGTAAGGCTCAAACTATGCTTTCCTTGATTCAGCTTCCTGGTAGCCTCTGGCTGTATTGATGTGGTTTCTTGGTCACTTATGTGCATAAAAAAGAACCACCCATGTGGAGTCTTTGACCTTTAGACTTGGTATATGGCCTGAGACCAAGGCAGTAACGTAAAGTAAAATGTGCCTATGAGGAAATTTCTTCAACATGTTAAAATTGTTGCCACATGTTTTTTCTGCCTTCCTGGTTTTGCCAGGTTTTATATTTCTGCAGGCTCCACTATTCCTTATTGTTTTAAAGTTTAGGGTGGTTCATTTCAGTGGGGACGTGTGCAGCAGAATCAACAGGGGAATCCCAGTTTACTTGAATTTCAGGTTTGCTTGTGAAAGTACTTGATTAAAATTTCTCTTGATGACACCACCGCATGAGCTATCTAGTTTAGTTAGGTGTGTCGGATACAGCAACCTGAAGCTTCCTATGCTTTCTTACTATGATTAGGGTGACAATAAATATATTTTCATTACACCTACTCCTTATACTTCCGTATATAGATTTAAAATTAGCACAATTGCTGTGAAATGAGTTTTTGATGTTTGCAATAAATGTTAGTAAGTTTTGTTGCCTTTAGTGTAATACAAAAACATTCTCTTAGTTTAGAGACTGGAAAAAATTGCCTTTGGGAGGGGAGAGAATGAGTCAGCAATTTGGTTTTAGGAGGTTAAATCTCTTTATAGAATTGGTGGTTGCTTTGGTGAGATTACATTCTATAGACATTTTTGGTACAATCCCTGCTGCTTTTAAAGTTCCATCCTATAGAATTTGAACTTTGACTTCAAAGGGGTACTTTTTAAAAGATTGTTTGAAACTGCCCTTTTCCAGATATTGTACAGAAAATTAATATATATTTAGAAGGAAAATCAAATTCAATTATGCATAAATAAAATGATTACAACAGTACTTGTATCTATAGAGAACTTTGCCTTCTCAAGTTGCTCACTTTTTTTTCCTAAGCGTGAACATATCTTGACTTCACAACCTTGCTTTTGAAGATCCTGAAAATTTAGGATTTGCTGTCATATACTTTAAAAAAGAATCATCTTTTGGGGTGGCTAGGTGGTGCAGTGAATAGAGCACCCCTGGAGTCAGGAGGACCTGGGTTCGGATCTGACCAAAGAAAATACACAAAAAAAACTAGCCTTGTGACCTTAGGCAAGTCACTTAACTCCAATTGCCTTCCAGAAAGCTATATATTTGACTCATAGAATTTAGCGATTAAGTAGTCTACTTCCTGAAGGAAATTGAAACCCAGAGAGGGGAAGACAATTGAACAGTATTGCACATTGCAGAGGGGGCGGCTAGGTGGGGAAGTGAATAGAGCACTAGCCCTGGAGTCAGGAGGACCAGAGTTCAGCCTCAGACACTTAATACTTAACTACCCATGTGACTTTGGACAAGTCATTTACCCCCAATTGCCCCTCCAAAAAGCATAAATGAATGAATGAATGAATAATAAGTAGCCAGAGCCAGGACTAGAGCACATGTCTGCTCACTTTTAGTCTAGTGTTTTTTTCTTTTTTTTTTTTAAAGTTAGTTTTCTATTTAATGTGGAGGAAAGAACAAGAAAAAACATTGAGGAGAAAAGGAAAATTTTCACTGTTAATAGAACTGGGTTATATGCACTTGACTTAATATTTTTTAAAAAAATTTTATTTTAAATTCAATGGCCAGAACACAAATATAGAAGAGAAAAGAAACAAAAACACATCATAAATGTAAATATTGAAACTTAAATACAAAGAAAAAAAAGCACTTCATGTGCATAGCAGAACATAAGAGAGGATTCAAAATATGTAACAATAAATTTTCATTTCAAGAAAGCCTTTATGATAAATAATATACATTGTATTGAGAATTGCTTTTCTTTGCTTCCTTTAAGTTTTCTTTTGTTCTCTGCTGTGTACTTTTTTTACTTTGTTCTTTTTTTCCCTCCCCCACACCTCTGAAAGCTACAATAAAGTTTAGGTGTTTCTCCATAGATGCATACATATACATATACGTATACATACACATACACATATACATACACATACATATACATACACACATACACATACACACATATACATACACACATACACATACATACACATACACATACATACACACATACACACATATACATACACACATATACATACACACATACACATACATGCACACACACATACACACATATACACATACACACATATACATACACACATACACATACATATACATACACACATACACATACACACACATACACACACATACACATAATGTAGACATATACTTTCCCAAACAAATACTACTCCTGATCTTTGTTTTCATGTTTGTACTTGTCTCTTGTTTCCTATCCCTCCTGCCTCCTCTACTTTATTTCTACCTACCACCTTGCCCTCCTATTACTTACCTAGCCCCCTCCAAGTATCTCTCCCCATCCTCCCATTCCGATAAATCTAAAGACCCTTTTACACACCCCATTTTACCTGTTCCCTCACTTTCCTCTCTAAAGAGCCCTCCCTTATCCTCTCCCCCATCCTATTGTTGAACCAAGGGGAGCAAGACAAAAGATTCCCGAGAGTAAAAGTTGGAAGTGGATTTTATTGCTGTAGGACCAGGGTCACATGCCCCGATCAGACAGTGAGTTGGCATGGACAGTGTGCCAGTTTTTAAAGTGAGTCAGGTTACGTAAGCTGAGACTACAATCAGTGATTTGACAGTGTATTTTTGAATTTCCCTTGCTGGTGAGATTTACCCGAGGCTAAGGGACAGGGAACCTAGAATGGGGAGAGATGGGGAATATCCGGTGGGTGGGGAGGTACAGGGGATGGGGAAGAATGGAGAAATATCCAGCAGGGGGGAGAATGGAGAAATATCCGGGGCAGGGATTTTACCAAACTAGGCTGAAATTCCTGCTCAAGGATCAGTTGGGGGAGGGAAGGGTGGAGTTGTGCTCAACATTCCCTGCTTTTCTTTGTAGGTATATCAAACCTTTGACCTGGCTGGGGCCACATCCAGGTTACCCATTTCTGTTCCTAAAGTCTGGTAGTGGGGGTCCCTGACAATTAACATTTTAACAGAGTTGGCACAGGACTTGACAAATTGTAGAAAGTGATTAATGGGACAGGGTTCTACAATCAAGGCTATGGTCAGGAGGAGGAGAAGACCAACCAAGGCTGATACCAATGTAGTGAGCCAGGGAGATGTCCGGAACAGGGACTGATTCCAGTTCTCAGACTTTGCCAACTCCCTTTGTGTATTAGCAATATTCTGGCATACCAACTTCAGACTCTCCTGCACCACTCCAGAATTGTTTGCATAGAAGCAAAGAGCCTCACCAAGGGCTGCACACAGGCCACCCTGTTTAAGAAAAGGAAGGTCAAGGCCTCTGCGTTTCTGGAGAACCACCTCTGCCAGAGAGTCCATCTGTCTTTCCAGGGCTGAGATGAATTGTTATATGTAGGAGAGGCCAATATTTACCTGTGTACTTAAGGCCTGATAGTTGACCTCCCCCTTAATCAAGGCTGCCATCTCGGTCACTGCAGAACCCACAAGGCCCAAGCCCACTAAGATGGGAATGAGGAGTGATACTGCCTGCTTTCAGTGGTGGCTCAGTTGCCCTTCTGGGGAAAAGTAATGCCAATCTTGTTCACCTGGGAGAAGGGTGACCCCAGGCAATTATGGCCACTAGGTTACACAGGGGGCCCTCAATGTGTTGTTGTTTTCTGAGGTACACTGTAGCAGAGACGCACTGGGTAAGGCCATCATGGCATGCCTACCAGGCTCCTAGAGGGGCAGGGAAGTAGTCTGAGCTAGAGGCCTGAATCTTGTGGATTTGTCCACAAATTGAGCTATACCAAGAGCTGGATAAAGGAGTGCTGGATGATATGAGGCAGAAACCTGTTCCCTGTACATCCCCGAGGTTGACCTTGGGTGGTCCCACTCACAGTTCTCTGTTGGAAGTAGGGGTGACCATTTAGTGCCACCCCTACATAGTAAGGAGGCTGGGGTTCAACACAGATCCAGCAGTCTTTTCCCAACATGCTGTTAGAGCTGTTAAGTGTTTTATGAACAACTGACAGTAGGGTAAATAAGGGAACCTGATAATTGCGAGATTCCTGGATCTTTGAAGATGGCGGGGGGCAATATGACCTGATTGGGGCCCATGTGGTGACAGCTGTTATTATGATTTGGACATCAGGGTTCCCTTTTAGGGCAGGGATGGCCAAGTCCCTTATAGGGCCAATGGGGTGAGGTACTGGTAGGGGTACTGGAAGCTTCTTGGTTACAGTCAGGACCACTGTCTTTCCCATCTGTGCCTCATCCTCCTCCTCATCCAGAGGGACCAGGGTCCCTCACACAGGGACAATGGGTCCCAGGACCGGAGAGACGGGACTCTGTGGAGTCCTGGGGGTTTTGAATGGTGAGATTGAGCATGGGTTGCCAGGGGTCAGACCTGATTGTATGGATTCGGAACAACGGGTCTGATCTCCCACTACCGCCTGCCCTGTAGCACAAGGAGGCACTGGAGCTAGAAGAGGGGAGGTGGTAAGCTGTAACACAAGCACAGGGGCCTGGGCATCCTGTGTCTGAACAGAGCAGGTAGTCTGTATCTGCTCGGGGGCCCCCAAATAGTCTAGTTCGGGGGGATAGGGAGTTGAGGGGGAACTGTTTGTGTTCTGGTTTCTGGAAAGTCCAGGATTGTCCATTTCCTGTGGTTACTACCCAGGTATAGCTTGGTCTGGGTCCATGGGGATTGTAGAGGATCAGGAAGAGGATCATATAAATCTTAGCTTTAGGGGGTCCTCATGGACTTCTGCTTTTCATTTTGAGGTGACAGCAGGCTTCACTCTGGTATAATGGAGCCAGGTAGGGATAGGGTCCACTTTGACAGCAGTGGGTATAGTGAGGATCATGACATGTGGCCTCTTTCACCTCAGCTCCAGACCGTAGTGGTGAATTTCTTTACCAGCACAGAATCTCCAGGTTGAAATGGGTGTGCTGAGGCTGAGCTTGGGACTGGGAGGGTGGCTTGTACTGAGGGGATGAGTTTTTTCTGAGTCACCTGCAGACCCTGTAGGAACTTGATGAAGGAAGAGTTAGTGATTTCAGTGTTTAGGTCTTCCCAGATTAGAGGAAGAATAGGTGGTGGTCTTCCAAACATAATTTCAAATGGGGTCAGTGCTAATTTATTGGGAGTACATCTGCTTCTGAGCAGGGCCAGTGGTAGAAGTGTGACCCAGGATTCCTGGGTTTCCAGGACAAGCTTGGTGAGAAACTCCTTCAGAGTCCTGTTCGTCCTCTCCACCTGCCCGGAGCTCTGAGGCCGATATGCACAGTAATTTCCAAGTAATCCCTAAAGCTTTTGCTTGTGATATTTTGGCTACAAATGCTGGTCCATTATCTGACCCAGTTCTCATGGGGAGGCAAACCGAGGGACAGTTTCTTTAAGGAGTTTTTTTTGCTGCTGTTAGGGCTGTTTCATTTTTCACAGGAAATGCTTCTACCCACCCAGAGAATGTGTCCATATATCAGCAATGCAATATTCACAATGCCTACAGCAATTACAGATATGCTGATGTTATCAATCACAAGATATATCTGGCTTTCTATATGGGGGATAAAGAGAGAACATTTATTAAAATACCAAAAGACTGAGTCCCAAAACCAGAAAGTCAAAGCCATCAGAGTAGTTATGAAATTGGCACAGGTAGATAAAGTAGAAAGCACCCACATTCTCAAGCCTTTAAAACAGAACAGGCTACCTCAGGCAAAGGTCCTCCTCTCCCCACTCACAGCAACCACCCAGCGTCCAGGGAGCGTGCTCCCAGCAGCTCCGGCTCCTGGCAGTCCTCAGCAGGAGTCCTTAGCAGAAATTCTGGCTGACTCAAAAAGAGGTTTGCGCTGCCGCTGCCTCTTGCTGCTGCTGCCGCCCTCGCCACCACTGCCAGTTACTGCAGGAACTCTAGCTTGGTTTCCGCTTCCTTTTGCCCCACCCCTTCCTGCCACGTCAGCAAGTCCAGTGGGGCATGGAAGATCTTTAAATCCCATAACCCTTACAGTCCACCAATACTAGGAGATATCTGTAGCCCTGCACATGTGGTTTTATCTCAGTGAAATTGACCTCCCAGTGTTCCCCTGGCTGTAATCCTCTTACTCTGACCCCTACTGGTCCTGGTTTTTTTTGTTTCGAATTTCCCCATGCACATGTCTTGCAGCAACTATGCTAGATAGGTGCTCATTTAGATGGGGATTATAGTACCTTTCTCTCAAGAGGAGTTTTCTTTCCCCCAGGTGAGTAGTCTGGAGTAAAAGCTTTATCCATTCCCTCCCCAGAGCCTCAGGGACTAGGAGGCAGTCTCCTGGGAGCAGCCACAACCTGACTCCTCCTTTTTCCCTTTTGATTTATGGGCAAAGGAATCATTCATTTTAGAATAGGAGGGAAAAATGGGTGTTTCCATAAGGGAACAGACAGTTGGGGAAAGGGAAGACACAGCAGCTTGGCGGGCAGCCCGATCTGTCGCCTGGTTCCCAACCACCTCTGGGGTATCACTCACTTGATGGGCTGGACAATGAATGATGGAAACGCGGGAGGAGAGCCAGACAGAGTCAAGAAGAAATAGGATTTCGGCCCAGTTCTTTATAGCCTTGCTGGCTGCAGTCAGGAGACCATGTTCATGGAAGATAGTGGCATGGACGTGAGCTGTGGCAAAGGCTATCAGTGTAAATGTTAGCTGACTTTCTCTCTGAGAGGCAGAGGGCCTGGGTCAGAATGATGAGCTCGGCACATTGGACAGAGGACCCAGGAGGGAGGGGGGATGACTATAGGACCAAGAGAGATGGGGAGGACACTACCACTGTATCAGCCCTGCGTATCTGTGCGTACATAAAACTGCTGCCACCAGTGAAGAGAATTAGGTCAGGGTCCTGCAGGGGTGTGTCAGTGAGATTTGGTCTCGCAGCCTGGACCTGATCAATGACCTGCAGGCAATCATGGACAGTGGGGTAGGGTGTACTAGGTTCAGGGTCAGGGAGTGAAGTGGCAGGGTGAAGAACAGAGGTTTTTAAAAAAGTCAGATGAGGCTGATCTAGGAGGAGAGCCTGGTATTGGGTTAGTCGGGAATTAGAGAGCCAGTGGGTAGGATCGCTATGGAGGAGAATCTCTACAGAATGAGGGGTGGAGAGATGGAAAGGGGCTGACCCAAGGAAAGCTTATCATCTTCCTTAACAAGGAGGGCCTTTGCAGCGATGGCATGGAGGCAAGGGGGCCAGCCTGCAGCCACTAAATTGAGACGTTTGGGAAGATAGGCGCCAGGGTGGCACCAGGGGCTCAGGGATTGGGTGAGGACTCCTTTAGCCACACCATTAGATTCAGCAACAAAAAGATGAAAAGGCTTGGAAATATCAGGTAGGGCTAAGGCAGGCGCTGAGGCCTAGGCGGCCTTAAGGGTATCAAGAGCCTTTTGCTCTGGGCCCGACCAGGAAAGGGGTCCAGCTCTGGCAGTGGCAGAATAAAGAGGTTTCGCATTTTCTGCAAAACCCAAAATCCAGAGCCGGCAGTAACCTACTGTACCCAAAAATTCTCGAACCAGTTTTTTAGTCTTTGGGGTTGATAAATCTAGAATGCTTTGGATTCAGGAGGGGGAAACGGATTGAGTGCCCCCTGAGAGAATGTAACCAAGAGAGGTGACCTGAGATAGACAGATTTGAGCTTTCTTAGAAGACACTCAGTAACCCGAAGACTGCAAGAGAGAAAGAAATTCGGAGGTGGTAGACAAACAAGCACTTTCAGTAGGTGCTGCAAGGAGGAGGTCATCAACATACTGAATTAGAGAGCAAGAGGGGTGGGATTTGCGGAAGGGGATAAGGTCCTTATAGAGGGCCTTATAGAAGACAGTAGGGAAGTTCTTGAAACCCTGGGGCAGAGTGTCCAGGTTAACTGGCTGGAATACCTACCCTCAGGGTCTATCCAGGTGAAAGCAAAAAGGAGTTGACTAGCGGGGGCGGGGGAATAGTGAAGAAAGCATCTTTGAGATCCAGAACAGTGTAGACGCAATGTGAAGGGGGAAGGAGA
This sequence comes from Petaurus breviceps papuanus, assembly GCF_028583685.1. Taxonomy (NCBI): domain Eukaryota; kingdom Metazoa; phylum Chordata; class Mammalia; order Diprotodontia; family Petauridae; genus Petaurus; species Petaurus breviceps. Next base: position 27,851,951 of record NW_027187380.1, on the reverse strand, counting down.
CTAACGAGACTATAGGGGTTTGGAATAGTTGGGTGAATAGTCTCTACCCGCTTGTTGACCTCTTGCAGATGCTGAATGGACTAAAGTCAGAAGTGCCAGGTTTTGGGATGGGTAAAAGGGGAGAGTTCCATGTGAATTGGCAGGGTACTAGAAATCCTGCCTCCCGCAGCCAGGAAATGTGAATCGAGATTGCTCTATGGGCTTCGGAGGACATGGGATATTGTCGGACAGAGACAGGGGAGGCTGTAGCAAGGAGCTGCACCACCACAGGAGGATGATGAGAGGCTAGGCCAGAGGGGTTGGTCTCTGCCCACACCCCAGGGTGTGGTTCAAGGAGGCTTGTTAACAAAGGGGATTCATTAGAAGGAGGGGTGGTTTCGTGGAGTAGAAACTCGGAAGCTAGGGGCATGGTGACCAAGATAGAAGCTGGGGACAGCAGGGTTTGTGGAGAAATTGCCAGGAGTTTCCTTTTAATTCCAGGGGCGGACTGGGAAACAAAAGAAATATTTAGGGCTTGGGCATTTTTGGGAGCCTCAGGGTTAATAGGAGTATAAGTTCTGTAAGCCTCATACAGGTGCTCCAAGAAAGCTCCAGGGGATCCTTGGGACCCTTGTTTGACCTTGGAAACCTTAGTCAGGTTATTTGGTTTTCGAGCTGCTGCTTTTAGGCCCTGGAGGAGGTATTAGTGGTAGGTGTCTAATGCCTCTCCTAGAAGTGTTAGGGTTCCAGAAGGTTGGGAAGAGGGAAACACTTCCTTGACCTTTTCTTGTTGTTCCTCCAATGACCCACCCACCCTCAAGGCCCAGCACAGCTTTTCTGGCTGCCTGTTTAATTCTATCTCGATCTTCAGTGGTGAATAGAGTGGTTAAGAGCTGTTGACAGCCCTCCCATGTGGGATGATGCATTTGGAAGACAGACTCAAGGAGGTTAATAAGAACCTGAGGTTTTTCTGAAAAAGGGGGATTCTGAGTTTTCCAGTTGTAAATATCTGAAGTGGAGAAGGGAACACAAACTAGGAAGGGGACTCCCTCTGGGTTAATGGATTTCCTGAGGGGAAGACTGGCTGAAGCAGAAGAGGGTTCTTCTGGGGGCTGATAGTTTGCCCTAATCTGGGTGTGTCATCAGACAGTGAGTTGGCATGAACAGTGCCGGGTCGAAAGGGGACTCGAGATTGGAAGCCCTGAGGAGTCAGGAGAGGAGGCGGAGGGAGGAGATGGAGGGTTGTAAGGTGGTGGGACTTATGCTCCTTGCTACAATCCTGTAGGACTTTTGTGGGAGGTTTTGTTTTAGGAGTGTCCAAGAGCGGGTGGGCCACAAGGATCCGGATACCCCTTTTGAAAGAACAGTTCCTAAGCCAGAGAGGGAGACGGGTGAGGAAGTCTAGCCAGACATCAATATAAGGGAACTGATCTGGATGTCCTGGATTCCCTGTGACTGCCCACCACACTGATTGGATAATTTGCTTGTTGAAACTTCCCTGAGGGGCCAGCCCACCCCAAATGTGGGCCACTATTCATGCAATAAGAAATGACTTTCTTCTTCTTCAAGGGGACCCCATTATCTGCTCCATCCTTATAGGCTACTCTAAAATGCCTTAGTATGCAACCCAGGGGCGTTTTTGATGTACTGGTTGAACCTCCCATGTTATAGGATGAAAAGACAGACAAACAAGTATAGTCTTATAAACAAATATATCTTCTCAGTGGAAATCAGAAAAGCTTCCTTGAAGGTGTTTGTCTGATAGGCACTCAAATACCTGCTTTGCAGAATAAAAACAGGGAGGTTTTACGCAAATGAGCTCAAGACAAAACTTTATGAACACAGAATGGATAAGACAAAACTTTATGAACATAGAATAGATAGGACACATAAAAAGACAGACAAATAGACATTAAGCAGACCTCTTACAGGCAAGAGGCACGATGTCCTGAGCTTTGCCTGGGGAGGAGATGCCCCCTGCCCAGATGGCTACGTCTAGCCCTCCCCCTTCCAGGAAACAGGACAGAATTTTACTCACCCCCAAACTGGAGGTCCGGGATCCACAAAAGGTCCAAATGAGGAGGAAGTCGAAGTCTGGAGGCAGGTGCAATCTTTCCCTCCTTGAGACCTGGGGCCCTGGAACATCCTCAGGAGCTAGTCCCTTTAGCAGATTTCTACCTCCTGAGGCCGAGAGCTCTTCTTATTCGGGGATCTTTGCGGTGCCTTGGAACACTGCAGATCTTGCTCAGGCCTCCAATTTATGGTGAGCTGAGAGGAGCGAAACAAAACATACCCGAGAGTAAAATTTGGAAGTGGATTTTATTGCCGCAGGACTGCTGGGGTCACATACCCAGATCAGACAGTGAGTTGGCATGAACAGTGCCGGTTTTTAAAGTGAGTCAGGTTATGTAAGCCGAGACTACAATCAGTGATTTGACAGTGTATTTTTGAATTTTCCGAGCTGGCAAAGTTTACCCTAGGCTGAGGGACAGGGAACCTAGAATGGGCAGACATGGGGAATATCTGGTGGGTGAGGAGGTGCAGGGGACAGGGAAGAATGGAGAAATATCCAGCAGGGGGGAGAATGGAGAAATATGTGGGGCGGGGGAGAGAATGGAGAAATATCCGGCCTAGGCTGAGGGACAGGGAACCTAGAATGGGTGGGAGATGGGGAATATCTGGGGGGAAGAGGGGGGCGCAGGGAACACGGAAGAATGGAGAAATATCCAGCAGGAGGGAGAATGGAGAAATATCTGGGGCAGGGATTTTACCAAACTAGGCTGAAATTCCTGCTCATGGATCACTTGGGGGAGGGAAGGGTGGAGTTGTGCTCAATCTTCTTTCTATCATCCTGTTTTACACTAATCTTTCTTTTGAGCTACCCAATTGTTAATGAGAATCTTACATACATTTTGCATTTTGCATATTTAAAAAGTCAGCAGTCTGTCCTTATTCATCCTTTATAATTAGTCTTTATATGTGCCTTAAATTTCCCTTGGTTCTTGTAGGTTGAATCTTCTCTTAAATTCAGGATTTCTTTTACAAAATCTTGAAAGTCTGAGAGTTTATCACGTCCCTATTTTTTTTTTCTTTCAGGATAATTAATACTTAACTTTGGAAGGTATGAGTTTCAGGCAGAGCCCCAATTCTTTTGCTCTTTGTGTTCCAAGACCTGCAGTCCTTTAATAATTTCTCTGCTGCTAGGTCTTTTATAATTCTAATTGTGGCACCATCATATTTAAATTGTTTTAATTTTGCTGCTTTTTATATTTTATCTTGAAGCTGGGGGCTTTGGAATTTTGGCTATGATATTCCTATGAGTTTTCTTCATAGAATCTCTTTTAAGTGTTGATCAATTAATTTTTTTCTATTTCTACTCCCCCCCCCACCTTGTTTGAATGTTTACAGACAGTTGTCTTTAATTTTTTGTTGTAGTATTGTATCAAGATTCTTTTATTGATCATAACTTTCAGTTAGTCTGATTATTTTTATATTTTCTCTTTATTCTCCAAATCTGTTGTTTGTCCTATAAGATGTTTCTCTTTCTCTTCTGTTATTTCATTATTCATATTTTGTTTAATTATCTTTTGGTTTCTTATAATTTCACTGGCTTTACTTTGCCCAATTTTAATTTTCAAGGTGTCATTTTCTTCCTTAACATTTTGGATCTCAAGGGGTGGCTAGGTGATGCAGTGAATAGAGCACTGGCCCTGGAGTCAGGAGGACCTGAGTTCAAATCCTGCCTCAGACACTTAACACAAAAAACTCCTTGTGACCTTGGGCAAGTCACTTAACTCCAATTGTCCTTCTCTCCCCCTCCAAAAAGCCAAAAATTAAAAAAAAAAAAAAGATTCTGGATCTCCTTGGTTGACTTTCCTTTCATATACTTCTTGTTTTCTTGAATTATTTTCTCTCTTTTTAAAAAATTTTTCCTCCTCTGTCATTTGATTTTTAAAGTTCTTTTAAAGATATTTTTAAAAATTCTTTTTGAGCGGGTGACCATTTGACATTACTCTTGGAGGTTTCTTTACTTCAGTGTCCTCCTCCGAAGATGAACTGTGTTCATCTCTATTCCCATAATAGCTTTTTATGGTTGGATTCTTTCTCCCTTGTCTGTGCATTTTTTGTGGTAATAGTTTTAATTTTTGCAAACATCTCTAGCCTTGGGGTATGGAAAATGATGCCTCTTGCCCCAGATTTTCAATTCTCCCCTCCAGTCTGGAGCCAGTGACAAACCTCCTACCTATATAAAAGTGTCTGCAGCCGGGGCTTTCTGCCCCACTGCTTCTCCACTCACTGGGTGTATGCTGGTTCCTTCTTTGAAGCACAGATGGGTCTGGTGTTCCTTGTCAGCAAAGTTTCTCTAGATCTTCCCAGGCTCAGAGCCCCAACTTCTATCACTGGGGAGTAAATCCTGGGGGTAAAAGTTCTGGTGGCTGGGGCCAAGGTAGCATCTAAAATCAACTAACTAATAACTGACTCTTATTATTTAAGAGACTTGCTGCTTGTTGCTAAAACAGAACCTAGCCTGGAGGTGTTTCTGCTTCACTGGGACCAAATCTTATCCTGGAATTTTCCTTCTGATCTTCTCAAATTGTCCCAGGCAGACCCTGGTTGTGCCCCTGTTCTTATTTATCTCTACTTATGCTTTGTTCACCCTAAGGTACTATACTCTTTTGTGGGGGAAAATCTGAAAATCTTGAGAGTTTGGAATTTTCTGACCTACTCCACTATCTTCTTGGAATCCTCTCTCTTTTGATTTTTCTTTTTCACACACCTGTGCAAGTGAGGATGTTGTATCTGTCTACCTTTGAATATAACAGATAGAATCCTCTTCTTTACCATTATTAGTATGACGACTTCATTTACATTGCTTTTATTTTTAGTCTAATCAATTTTTTCCAGTGTTTTTTTCATTGTTCTTTTGTGTATGATTAGACAGTCAGATTCCTTCCAGCTCTGAAATTCTCTGATTTTAGTAGTATTTTTTTCCCTCTATAATGGGGTAAAAAAACTACATATGTAGAATATTGCTGCAACATTGGCATAGCTCAGAAGCTGGATTTATTATAAACAGATCTAATGGCTGAAACTTGCCTTGACCTATTTGATATTAAAGAGAACTAAGAGGGAAAAGTAGCTGAATTTGGACCCAGCTTTTTTGATTGTTCGTTTAAAAAATGGACTTTTTTTACCATTTTATTTTATAATTTTAAATTGCTTTCTAGAATGGTTGTACTAATTCATAACTCAGACAACAATGCATTAATAGGCCCATCTTTCTGTAACATGGCTGTTGTTGTCTTTGTGAATTTGCAGGTAGTGAGGTAAAACTTAAAGGTTGTTTTGATTTCTGTTTATCTTATTAGTGAGACCACTTTCCTTACTCTGTATATATATATATATTTCATTTGTTCAGAATCTTCTGAATTTCATTTAATCAAAATTATTTTTATTTTCCATATTGCTTTCTTTCCTATCATACCCATAACTATGCAATATACATGATGTACATCTCTCAGTTCAAATCCTAATTCAGACATTTTCTAGGTGTGGGACCTTAGGCAAGTTGCTTAACTTCTGTCTGCCTCAGTTTCTTCATCTGTAAAATGGTATGATAACACTAGCACCTAATTCCCAGGGTTGTTATAAGGATCAAAAAAGATATTTATAATGCTCTTTGCAAATCTGTTTTTTTTTTTGCTTTTTTATTTTGTTTGTTTTTTTTATTTTTTAAAAATTAATTTGTTTGTTTACTTTTAGTTTACAAGATTCAATTCCATTATTCCTTGAGTTTCACATTTTGTCCCTCTCCCTCCCCTCCCCCATGTCGGCATACAGTCAAGTGTAGGATCTGTAAATACTTTCACATTATACATTAGTCAGGTTATAAAGACGGATTGTATCAGATGGAATGAAAAATGGTAAAGAGGACATAAAACCAAACAAGAAAAGGAAAAAGATCAGGTAGTTTCCTTCAATCTGGATATAAACTCAGTTCTTTCTAGTTCTTTCTCTGGATGTGCACATTTCTCTCCATCATGAGTCTTTTGGGATTGACTTATATCACTGCATTGCTGAGAAGAGTCCAGTCTATCGAAGTTGGTCATCACACATACCTTGTGTCTGTAATTATGTACAAATTTTTCCTGGTTCTACTCTTCTCATTCAGCATCAGTTTGTATAAACCTCTCCAGGTAAATATGAAGTCCATCTGCTCCTCGTTTGTTACAGCACAATCGTATTCCATAACAAGGGGCAATCCTTGGACCAATGACCCTCTTTGTGGCATTGAAAGCAGGTTTTCTTCCTGCCCAAGTGACTGGGCTTCCTCCAAGGGGAGGGGCTTTTCCTGACCATGGCAGCAGCCAAGAATCGAGCATATTCTCTGTCTCTGGTTCATTCCCTTCATTCTTTCTCCTCTGCTGCAACCAGGTCTCTGTTGCTAAAGACTCCAACGGCCGTCTCCATCAATTGGGCCTGAGGTGTTTGGGTTCCCATTGCCAATTTCTGCAGTTTCCTCCTAATATCTGGGGTAGACTGATTAATGAAATGCATGTTAAGAATTGCTGCCCCTTCTATAGAGTCAGGATCTAAATTTGTATACATTTTAATAGCTTCTACAAGTGTATCTAGAAAAAGGGTTTTCTTCATCTGTCTGAGGAGTTTCCTTAATTTTCTTATAATTTACTTGCTTTTGAAATGCAGTTCTTAGGCCTTCTAACTGGCAAAGTACCATATGGTCTCTTTTCTCCCTATCTTCATGGGTTTCCTAATCCCATCCTGGGTCACTAGTGGGAATAACAGCTGTTCCTGGGGGGCATTTTCTGGGGCCTTTGCTAGTCAAGGGATCCCCAGATTTTTGGTCTTGTTCCTAGATTCTCCTCCTCAGTGGAACAGGTAGAGAAGAGTATATGCAAATCGCCCCAAGAAAAACTGGAATTGTAGGGATATGTCCTGAAAGCCTTCAGTAAACTTTGTTGGAAATTCAGAGAACTTCCTGCATTTTTCTTTAATTTGAGATCTGAAATGAAGAATGGGGCACACAATCTAGTTCTCCCACCAGAGACAACTGATGGGGTTTAAACCCAAAACTGTTGAGGTGGGGGCTCTGTCCACCCAAAACTGCTGCATTTTCATGATGCCTCATGGTGGAACCATCTCAAACAATTAAGAGTCAGACCACCTCTAATCCAAGTATAGGCAGTTATTGAGATTGATGCCTCTTGTGAAGCAGGCTAAGTTCCAAGAGGAACCAGCAATTTTAGAGAAAGCAAGATGGATTTTTATAGGGTAAGATACCGTTACACAATAGAAATTTACATAGAATAGAGGAATATCATTAATATTAAAAAGGCAGGAGGAGTTTATTAAGGGATTAGATAATAGAGGAAGGGTTTGTTAAGGGATTAGGTAATGGAGGAGGGGTCCCAGCTATGGTTTGGTAGTTAAACATTCTGCTCATTCTGCCCTCCAGCTGGCTAGATATTATGGTTCTGTCTTGGGCTAGATGGATGATGTGATTGTGATTGCACACCTGTTCTTGAGGGAAAGGGTCTGGAGACAGTGACCAGGTAGACGCAGTAGCTAGGTTCCCATCATATGGACACACCTGCTGTTTCTGTGGGAACTAAGAGTTCAGGGACACACCTGTTGTTCTAGTGAGCAGTGAGGCATATACAAAGAAGTTAGGACATTGTGGCACAGGGGGAGGGCTGGTGCTAGGTAGGTGCAGTGGGCCAGGCTTATAATGAAGTTAGAATATTAGGGCTGGAGGCAGCTTTATTAGGATCCTGTCACAACTACTTCCCTTAAGGGTAAAAGTCCTGAGGTACTGTGGGGACAGGGGCTTGGGAAGGGAGATTGCAAGTCCCACTTCCTGTAAGGGAGTAACTAAGGGGTGCTGGCGGAACTGGATCAGACTGCAAGACTGGGGGATCTGGCTGGCAAGGGGAAAGGTCAGCCGGCACTTGAGTCAGGGAAGGGGTCAGAAGAGTAGATGACTGCCATGGGGGTAGGGCCTGAGGCCTGAGTGGGTGTTTCCTCAGGGGGAGGGGCTACAGAGGGAGCCACCTCAGCAAGACCAGTGGCTGGGACCTGAGCAGGGTTCCCTGAGAGAGAGGGGGCCATGCTGTGAGATTCAGGGTAGGAGATATGGATGGTGTAGGAGGCAGGAAACGAGGGGTGTTGGGCTAGAGGAAAAGGCAAGGGAGACCAAAGGGAAGAGGGTGAGGGACCTGCCTCGGGGAGACCTGTGACTGGGACCTGAGCAGGAGTTGTTGAGGTGGGAGGGGCTAGGGCCTAAGCCATAGGAAGTGGGTCATTTAATTGATCCCTGTTACCCCTTTGTGGAGGGGCTCTAGCTTCAATCTTTCCTGAGAACCTTGTTCTGAGAAAGTTCAATGAAGGCCATTAAGTAGGGAACTTTTATCCATCTTCCTTCTCTGTGACAATATAATTCTAACTGCTAGACAGTATTATTATTATTATTATTATTATTATTGCTTTTTGGAGGGAGGAAGGTAGGGCAATTGGGGTTAAGTGACTTGCCACATGGCTAGTTTTTTTGTTAAGTGTCTGAGGCTGGATTTGAACTCAGGTCCTCCTAACTCCAGGGCTGGTGCTCTATTCACTGTGCCACCTAGACGCCCCAAGAGTATTATTTTTTAAAGTCCCCAAACCCGGCCATGATTCATGTCCCCTAGGTGATACCAAGTCAAAAGAATGTTGCAAAAAAACCCACCAACTTTTTCTTCTTAAGTTCTCCAGAGAAATGAAATTTTCCCCAATGTTGTAAAAGACAACCCAAAGACGAACTTTTGGGAGCTAAGGGCGTAGAGCCTAAAAGTCCCTTCCTCCATAAAGGAAGGTTTGGGAGTAAGCCTCGAACAACAAACAAAACAAAACAAGACAAAAAAGTTTTCCCTATTCCCTATCACCAAGAGAATTGAAAGAATCTGGCTTACACTTCTGGATGGGGTGTGTGTCCTTGCCCTCTATTCTTCAGAAGCTGCATCCAGGTCCATGTTGTCCAACATAACCAAACAGCCTCCTAGATGTCTGACCTAATGGGACCTGAGAGGTCAGGCCCCAAAAAACCACAAAACACACACACACACACACACACACACACACACACACACACACACACA